>NC_056751.1:15369214-15710464 GCF_019279795.1 Protopterus annectens
TAGAAAAGTTACTGGGTAATGCACCAAGACTGCACCTTTGTCTCAAGCTTTGTTTCTTGAGGGATGCCTCCAGAAGACTTGCTGGAGGTTCTTAATGGGGTAAATTGTGATGCCAGAGATGATGCCATTATAAAGAAAACAGAGTTTAAAATATAATGTGTGTTTTTTCTTTTCTTTCTCGTACCTTACTCATCTGAAATCACTCTGCTTGTTCTCATAGCTTGGGAATGTCTGGTCTTTTCTTTTTTAATATAAAAGAACGGGGAATGTGTTTTGAAATGTGCTGGGTCCTAAGACTTGCTGACATTTGTTGTGAATCTGACAGAAGAGATGAAAGCTGAAGAACTCTCTTTTGAGATGTAATTGCTGTAGTCTTTGATGGAGTTAACGTCTTTCATTTCACTTAGGCATACCAGGGTTGCAGGTGGATTATATTTATGACCGATTTACATTTTCTTTCAAGGACTCTCTTTTTCTGTATAGTTATCCTAGTGTATCCAGGCTGTTCCTCACGCTGTCCTTTCCTGAATGGCTGTTGAAGTTATTTCTGTATCTGCTTAGCCCTGAAGCAGTAGCCCAGCCTCTAACCACCATTACAGTGTTTAAAGAAAGTGGTTAGAAAATACACATGGATATATTCTCATTTTTGATATTCCCTTTAATGGACAAAGCCAAGGGTTTGCTGTAACCTTTCTAATATTTAGAGAAAGTGTTTAGGAATATATTTATGAACATTTTCTAGTTTTTTTTTTGTACTCACGAGTGGATACATGTAAGGAGTTTATCACAAATTCAAGATTGTGATGTCCATCACAAATGTTAATATAAATTGCTGTTTGTCAAACATTTGGATTCCGTGCTTTCTTGGACTCCACAGCTCAATGTATACAGTCAATTGATTATGTCTGCCCCAGTTTTTCCAGCCGCTTCCACCCTGTTTCATGTCATGAGTGGAGGTTGGAGTTATTTCTTGTTCTGTCTGTCTCCAGTAGGTTTGTCTTTGGCCTGCCTCTTTTCCATTGTTATGGATATTTGGGAAATGTGTATAGATGTATATATGTTTTATGGCCTGTCATTTGTTTGATAAAGCAGAAGTAATGGTTACAGTGTTGCAACACCGTGATCTCACACCACATTGGTTAATACAAATTAGTGATCAATCAATCTTAGGATTTTCTGCCCTTTGTACCCACAATCTCGCATGGGTACAAGAATAATGCATATGATCCTATTCATCCACTCTGCCCAGTCTGACGTATGGAACCTCGAGAGCCTCACTTGGGTCCGATCCAGTTGACTTGGTGCTCCAGTCTCAAGCCCTTCCAAGATTTTAGAGACCTACAATGCCTTGCTGCTCCTCCTCCTTAACTAAGCCAGTCAGTTACAATGCTTGTCTCAACAGATAATTGCTTTGCCGTTTATTTTAAAAACCTGTCTGAGTGCCTGTTTGAGGGCCTTTGGCCTTATTTGTTGGTCTTTTTTTTTCTTACTGTTAGTGTTCTAGACTTAACTCTTTGGGACGTTTATTTATTTTTTCTCTTCAGCCCTTCCTCTCTGTGCTGCTTCGCCTTTTTGATAGATGTTGGTTTCTATTGGCTTATTTATTTGTTTCACAATTTTTGACTGGGAAAGTCTATTTGGGCACAAATGCAGAGGCTCAGGGAGAAAAGCTCCAGAACATGCAGTACAAACAACATCTTTTAAGTTATACAGTATCAACAATGTCAGGCTGAATACAATTAAAATAAATTTTACAATGTCAAAATAGATAAGATGGTAGCTATATACACAAAAGTAAGGCTTCTTATGCACAACAGTAAGGCTTCTTATGCTAATTATATTCTGTACAGATGTATGCAGTAGATTAGATGTCACAATACAGAGTACTGAGTTATTTACAAAAGGTGGAAAGCAAAAGGTTGATTTTGTTATGAGTTGTAAATGAAATTAACTGAATAGTAAAAGACTTGAGAGAAATAGGTAGAAGGTAGGGTGGGAGAAGGTGGAGTGATAGTTGCTAACAGAGTAGAGGAGGGCAGAGGTGTAGTAGAAGAGGAAGAAGCACAAATGTTATACTTGGAGATGCACAGCTACAGAGCCAGGAATTTGAGAGGTGTTTTCTTAGATGTGTTTTGAATGTCTGTTTATCAGAAAGCCTGAGAGCTTGTGGGAGGGCGTATAGTTGTTGTTGTTAGATAGTAGTTATTCTTAATATTGGTAGCAGTAGTTCTAATAGTTTACAGTTGTTCTGATGTGCCATTTGTCCTTTCCTGGATTACTGTTTGGCATTATACTCATTATTAGTATTATTATTATTATTATTATTAGTGTTAGCATTATACATAATGTTGTTGTTGCTGTTTTTCTTAACCTGATAGGATAGAAAAAGCTACAAATTTAAAAAAAAGTGTGCAAAAGGTGTGCAAAAAATTCCCCCTCAGGACCCCCATGATCTGTGTGTGGTCTGCTTAGGGGTTTCCAACTTGAACACCTCATACAACATTTTGCTACCTTCAGCCCAAGGGCTGTCTCTGACAGGAGGAATAAATTAATAGTAAAAGGGGTCCCCCCGGATCCAGTACCGGCTAAGTAAAAAAAAAAAAAAAAAAGGCGGGAGAAAAGCCTTTAAAGTCTAAGGACTCTGAGCCAAAGAAATGTCTGCAGAGTCTTCAGCTCCAACATCGACTGCAGAGGTTCCAAGGATCGAGGATATGTGACTTTGGTCCCAACTTACACCCCTCCTCAAGATCTGGAGATGGGGCTACCATAACTATCCAGGATTCTCCAAAAAAGATAGAAAAACTACCTTCAAGATGCTATTCCATCCTGTCTGTGAGGTGTTTCAGTTTCTACAAGAGCACTTCATAAGTTGTTTTGGATTGCTTATTGCAGAAGTTTCTAAAGACACAAATCGAGATGGGGGTCAGTACTACTCCATCTTTTCTAATCCATCCATTTTACCCCTTTTTAGGTTCCCTCACCAGTATGCCCTCTGGCACCAGACAGATTCTCCATCACCTGTGGTCCCAGAGAACTTTGAAAGTCCTTACAGTGGTGTATGAACAAACAAGGGAGAACAAGGTTTTGCCATCTTGACATGCTGGCTATGATCGCTTGAGACAGCCTGCTTGAGACATTGCTATTCACAACAGTGTGTTTCTCCAAACAGCTTTTATTCTATCAAAAATTAATTCTTTGGCACATTATCTGAGCAGATCCAAGGCAGACCCTCACAAATGGATGCTTAGCAAAGATGTCTTTCTTCATATTGTTCATCAGTGGGGAGTTCCCTTGATAGATTTATTTGCCCCCGCTCTGAACAGACAGCTCAGACTATTCTGTTCCAGAGTTCCATGCAGGGAAGGATGGAAAATGGATGTCTAATCAATGTGTTGGAAGAGGAAACTTCTAAACAGCTTTCTTTCCCATCCATTTTTTTCAAAGGTCCTTCTGAATATTCAGGAAGACAATCAAAAAATGCTGCTTGTGACTTCCTTTTGGCTCAGACAGCATTGGTTCTCCTTTCTTTTTCATCTAGCCGAGGGCAATCATCACAAGTTATCTCACAAGCTGGACTTGGTCACGGAAGCGAAAGGCTGTCCAGTTCATCCAAATCTAAAAATATTAAGTCTGGCTTTTTAAGTGCTAGGCTTCTAATTCAAATCCAAAAAAAAAAAATGGCCACCACACAATGGTCAGTGAGTCAAAATTTGAAATATATTATTATATGTCAAAACTCATAGACCCAAAACAATTAACAGACCAATTTCGGCATAAACTGACGTCCTCAGTATTACAGACCAAATGAAAAGTGCAGATTTAAATACATATAGAGACCATAAAACACACTGTCATTGATTAATTAACGATGCTCATGTAAACCCGGTGGAAACAAGCCCTTTAATCTAATAATCCATGACTTTTATAGGTTCATAGGTTCATAGATTAGTACTAAGCTAACTGCCCTTGTGAGCCATTTTAAGCCTAGCCAATTATCCCTTGTGAGACTCAAACCTTGCACCTTGTGATTGTAAGGCAAACACCTTAACCATTAGGCCATCTTCTTTGCTATTTAATATATTACGCCAACCTGATTTATTAAATCTGTTATAAACAATTCTGTCAATAACAATAAAAGTAAATCTTGCAGTAGAATGTTTCTTAGTATATTTAAAAAGAGCAGTAGGCATGTATCTGTTCCTGATATCACTCATATGCTCTAATGTATGCAGTTTTAAAGGACATGGTTTGTTCAATATAAAAAGCTAAACAATTGCATATTGCAAGATAAATAACCCAATTAAAACTACAGTTCCCAAACACCAAAATATGAAAAAAAACTTTGATGTATATCTTGTAGTAAATTGTTGTATTTTGTTGACATATCTACACATGGAACGATGTCCACAGGGCTGACAGCCATGCAGCAAGCCCACATCCACAGTTGTTTGTCTAACAGCATCCAAAAAAAACATTCTTCAGTTTATAATGATTAAACCAATCCTCTAATGTTTTACCCTTGCAGTACGAAAACATAGATCTGGATGGTAATAACTCAACATCTTGTCTGATAGTAAAATATCCCAATATTTTTGTATAACATTTCTAAAAAGAGGAGGTATTCCCAAAACTTATAGTTAACCTCAGTGTGTTCCCTTTAGTCTTTGTATTCCTGTACTGCAGCAACTGTCATCTATCAATCCCCTTAACCGAGTCCCATGCCTATACAACGTCATCATATCCGTATACCCGGTTATAAAATCTATCCACGAATTCAGATTCTTATTGAATACATTCTTCATTTTCGAACAAATTCTGTATATCCTTAAAAATTGAGATTTAGGCATATTGCAAATAATATGGCCAGGATGACGGCTTGTGGCATGCAGTAATGTATTAAATTGAGGATATTTACAAAAAATTGTACTTTGTAGCATACCATCATTATTTTTCTCAGTATTCACATCTAGAAAAGTAATATGCCTAAGATCATATTTAACTATAAATTCTATCCCTGATTTGTTTTAATTTAAATAGTCTACAAATTCATTTAAATAAGATTGGACTTCCAGACCATCCAGCAGTCATCCAGGTATCTTCGCCAAATATCGGTTGCATCCACAAAAACATTCTGGCTTAAATCATATATTATCTGTTCCTCCAAGAAATATAAAAAGGTTAGCATATAAGGGGGCAAAAGAAGCATCCATTGCTGTGCCCTTAAGTTGTAAATAACAGTCTTCATTAAACTAAAACACATTTTTGGTAAGAAAAACAAAGAAGAAATGTGTTGAATCTAGGACTATAAAGGGGTATACGATCTAGCCAGTATTCCAGAGCCGTAAGACCTGCCTAATGTGGTATATTGGTATATAGGGCAAACACATCAAATATGAACATGTACCACCTCTCCTCTAACTACATATCCTGTATGATATTCAAAAATTGGGTGGTATCCTTGATTCTAGAACATACACCCATTAACAAGGGTTGTCAAAATTGTGTTAAATAAGCAGGTAAAGGTTCAGTTAATGATCCATGCCTGGAAGCAATTGGCCTGCCAGGAGGATGTATAAAGGCTTTATTAATTTTAAGGAGCATACAGAAATATTGTTGTACTGGGTCCTGAGCAGTTATATGGAATGCCCTCATCCAACAAGTGCAACAGAATCTGGGGCATTAGTTTAAGTTCATGATTATAGAACAGATGCCCTTGAATGACTGGGGGGCGGGGTCCATGGACTTTGAACCTGGAGAAGCGTGAGCTGTATTGGCAGCTCCGCCTTAACATGGAGAGCTGGCTGGGTCTAAATGAGCACTTGTCAATCACATTTGCTTAAACAGAAAGTACTTTCTAGATAAACCATTTTATACAATTTATACAACATACAGTTATTAGTGTGTAATGTTTTAGTTTTTTAGCCTATACTCTGGTGCTTTAAATGCTTATATACTTTGTGGTTTACATGGTCTGATGTTATCCATGTCATCATTTATCACCATAGGGCCTAGGATCCGATATCTGATCTGAGTTGGCAACATACTGTACAGATGGATCCAAGGCTCTAGCTCCTCCCTCTCCCATGATGCCCTGCTGCCCCCAGATCTTGTTTGCCGTGTTTTATATGCAGATGCGTTCCCTTGGCTCTGACTAAAGTTCCTAATTTCTTGTAGTTTAGGGTAGTTGTAATGGAAGTTTAGTGTTGTTTAGTGATCTTTCTTGTAGTACCTCCCTTCCCTTAGTTAGATTATTAAGTGAACTTACAAGTGTCACTAAAATAGCTGAAATATCATCCTTGTAGAAAATGCACTCAGGAAAACAGAATAAAAATCCAGTATTTTATTAGTATTAAGCACTTTCATCTCCTGTAAGAGACTTCATCAGAATAATACTTCCTACTAAAAAAGAACCATTTAAATTCTTTCAATTAATGACATCATAATTGAACCTCATTAATTCCAAAAAGTTTTATACATAACATTAAAGTAAACATGTCATAAAATTTTGAATACATTCAAAAACCCCACTAAAATTCACATATTAGGCATATAAATTCTGCCTACTTAAAGTAATGTAATATAAATTGTCATACATAAATATGTCATGTTTAAAATTGTGTATACATACATATATTGCTAAAATTTGTTAGCTCTTTACAACAACATGGGAGCAATAGAAACAGTCTCATTCAGACTGGGTGGAAACACTGCAGATAACTTAAGCTGCCACTGAGTTTCTCTTTTCTTTAATAAATTCTTCCAATCCCCACCCCTAGGGTTCATTTTGACAATCTCCCAATATTCCAAACACAAATTTCAGAACACCTGTACAAGTGAGGGAATGCTTATACAAAGCAGTAGATAATTTATGATTTGTTTTATATCTTTGTTGTGCTCATACACTCCCACATAATAGTGAGTACATGACACACACTGCCAAGTAAACTAATCCAGTGGCATTACAATTTCCCTTCTTAAATGTAATTTTACTTTTCAAGTTATTGTTCAAAACCATACTACTCTGCTTGCTAATGTATGGGCATTGCGCACACATCCCAAAGGGTCTAGTGCCTATACCCACCACATCAATCCTATCTGTTTTAATTTCAAAAACTGTTTTCAGGTTTAGACCCATCCTGTTAATGAACATTGGTTTTTCTCCCACTTTATTGAAAATTTCCCTGTTAGTCCTAAAAATATTCAAGTTAGAGTCCATCACTTTCTTTATACTATTGGTATTCCAATTATACTGCAATACACAAGTTTTTTTCAAATTTTTGGTCTGAAGACCATCCCTGGAATGGTTCACACTTGTAGTGATTCCCACCCCCAGTAGTGGTGTATATAAAAAACACCCCATTTCACATATACTTCATTCAAAATTTTTTCTACTAAATATTTGGGGTATCCCCTATCTTGGAACATGCTGGAAACCTTTTCTAGTTTGGGGCCCAAATCCTCCAAATGTGAAGTCATATGGGCCACTCTGATGTCCTGACCCTTAACAATACTTCTCTTTTGTCCCATGGGATGGTTACTTTGAAAATGCAAATATGCATTACAAAAAGTGCCCTTTCTATATATTTTTTACCTAAAACCATCAAATGTTAAGTTGTCATTCTCGCCTTCATTCTTGCTGGATGGGTTCGGAGCCGATCCTCGGCTCTGACTCAGCCTATATTATAGCTCGAGAGCTATTTTTACCGGCTCAAGGCAGCCCTATATCCCACAGTACCATGCGCTAACTCCCCAGATCTCGTTGCGAGGTTGCTTTTTTACCGGCTCAGGTCAGTAAAAGATATTTTTCAACGAATTTCTAATTTTTTGAGATAGTTATTAGGCTATTTTTCCTACCCCTGTAGTTAACTTTTATAATCAGGCCTACAGGCCTTAGTTTCTTTACTCAACTTTGTGTGTGTGTGTTGTTCTTTTAATCAGTCCCCTCATCTCCCCCTTCTGTGTAAGTGAGTGAGTGTGTGTACTGATTGTGTGACTGTCTTAGGGCAATGTCCAAAGACATTAAGGACTCGGGATTCAAGAAGTGTGACTCGTGCTGTCAGAAAATGTCTCTGACAGACGGTCACACTTCTTGTGTCTATTGCTTGGGGCCTTTACACCTGCAGGACTCTTGTTCCGTTTGTCACGGATTTAGTTCAAGAGTCCTGCAGGAAAGGCGTAACAAGCTTATTCTAAGGGGCTTGTTAAAGCCTGATGACTCCCCATCCAAGTCTGGCTCGGGGAAGCCATCAAAAACCGCCAAACCCTCGGCTCTAGCTTCTGAGCCGAGGGCTGGTGTTGTCGAGACGGCTCCGACCTCGGTTCCGGCTGGCTCCGAGGCGAGCAAAGTGGGTTCTGCTTCGAAACCATCATCGGAGCCGACCCCAGCACGCAATCGCTCTAGGTCCCCTTCTTTAGAGTCCGTCAGATCGGCTCCGAGGTCCCCCCTTCTATCGGAGTGGAGTCATAGGACTCATTCATCGAGGTCTTCCAGGCTCTCCGATCACGACATCAAGAGGGTGGTCAGTAGACTCATAAAGTCCCAGGCTCTGGCCCAAATGCTTCAGAGCCCATCTCACCAGACTGTGGCTCCTTCGATACAGTTATCCATTCCTCCTCCGACTCATGTCTCGAGTTCGGAGCCAGAGTTCGTCGGAACCGTGATCTTGCCCACGTCGGAGCCGATACCCCCTCCTTCGGCTCCGGTGTTGTCGACTCCGACCTCTTTATTGGTTCCGTCCATGGATAGGTCCCGGCGCCGGGACTCCATTGTCGGCTCCGAGGGGGCGAGTGGCATCGGACCATTGTCCGACCCCGCTCTCCCTCTCTGAGCTTCGGCTCTGGTTAGTTCGGCCCCGACATCATTCTCAGAGCCTTCTCTGTCGGTTCCGGGGGCGGTTCCGGCCTCTTCGGAGCCGGGGCTACCTTTGGTGTCTGATAGGGGAGCCTTCGAGGTGATGAGGAGTGTGCTGGACCCAGTGTCCACTCCAAGGTTAAGTTCTGCGGCTCCTCCCTCTGTAGTGCCTGTTATGGTCTCTGGCCACCCTCCTATACCCGGCAGCAGAGATCCGAAGCGTAATGTACCCACTTTGGGTGTCTCCTCCTCTTCCGAGGGTTCCCCTGAAGTTTCAGGGGAACCCCCTAGGAAAAGAAAGTGCAAGAAGAAGCACATAGACTCGTCACGTCGGACACCGACTTGGATGAGTCAGAGGGTTCCCCCAGATCCCCCTCTGAGGATGTCTCCTTTTCAGACATCCTGGAGATCCTAAGACAGAGGGGAAATTGGTCCACTCTCAAACCTTCTGAGGACGAGTCGGTTTACCTTGACGCCTTTGGATCTCGCCCTTCCACCTCCTGGGTGTCTCCCCCTTTTGACCCACTAATGAAGGTAGTGGCTAGAAAGGAGTGGGCAGCTCCTGATTCAATGGAACCTACCCCTAGGAGGCCTTCGAAATTTATTTCTGCACCAGATGACAAATCCTTTCTCAGCAAAGGTGTTTCAGTTGATGCTATGGTGGTAGCAGCAGCCACTAAGAAGGAATTAGCTGATCCTTCTGTACCTGTTCATCCTCCTAACAAAGAGTCCAGGACCATGGACAGGTACGGCAAGCGGACCTTTGCTTCAGCGACATTTTCTATGTGATCGCTGAACTATTTATGTCATTTCACCCGCCTTCAAAGAGACTTGCTCACCGAGCTGGATGAAACGGTACAGGATCCTTCTGCTGCGGGGTTTAAGGACAAAATAAACTCTCAGCTGGCTACTCTGAACTCCATTGTTAACTCCTCCATGCGGCTAATCTCTTATGCAGCCGATGGAGCACGTAGGGCCGCTGGCACAGGCGTTGCGTTGAGACGCCACGCTTGGATGCGACTCTGTAATTTTGCCGACCCCTTCAAGGCATCCTTCACCAACACCCCCTTTGACGGTTCGGAATTGTTCGGGCCTCAGGTGAAGAATACCCTCACCAGATGCGAGCAAGATGGTAAGACTCTCTCTGCCGTGGGATTCCATTTTTCCACGCCTTCTAGACCTTATCCTAAGGGACAGAGGGGTGGAAAGATGTGGTTCCGCAAACCACAGGGAGTCGCGCCTGCCGCACGTGGTGAATTTCCCCCTAGAGGCAGAGGGGGGAATAATAACAGACGCCGCCCCAGGGGCAGAGGGGGTCCACAAAACCAGGGTTCCAGGGAATCCTTCCCAGATCAACCCTTTCAGCATCCCTGAGAAGCTGCCCGACTGTCCACCTTCGGAGGCAGTCGGGGGAAGATTATTTCTGTACCCAGTAGCCTGGCAATCCATCACTCAAGACACATGGGTACAGAAGATCATATCCGGGGGTTACAAAATTCGTCTCACTTTCCCTCCGGTACAACCGCCAAAACCCCTACCAGACGTACCACCCACGCAGAGGGGTCAGGCTCAGCTAGAGATAAAAAAACTGTTAAACAAAAGAGTCATCCAGGCAGTCCCAGCAGATCCGCTAGGATCCGGAATCTACTCCAGGTTCTTTTTGGTACCAATAAAGACAGGAGATTGGAGACCCATTTTGGACCTCAGCAGGTTAAACAACTATGTGTTAAAGACAAAATTTCGGATGGTAACACTGCAGTCCATTCTACCCTTTTTGGGCAGAGACAACTAGATGTGCTCGTTAGACCTCCAGGACGCGTACTACCACATAAAAATACACAGGTGCTCCAGGAGGTTTCTCCGCTTCCGGCTGGGAGTCAGTCATTTTCAATTCAGGGCCCTGCCCTTTGGTCTCACCACAGCACCCCCCCCCCCCCGGGTGTTCACCAAATGTTTGGCAGTGGTCACGGCTCACCTGAGACAAAAAGGATTCCAGGTGTTTCCATACTTAGACGACTGGCTCATTTCCGCTACCACCAAACAGGATCTCATAATGGCCAGGGATTATACTATCCATCTTTGCAACAGCCTGGGTATTTCTATAAATTTTGCAAAGTCCTCCTTGTCGCCTTGTCAATGTATAAACTTTATAGGCGCCGTATTAAACACCACAGAAATGTCTGCAACATTACCACCTCAGAGAGTGACAGACATAAGGCGGAATGTTCAGCTCCTTTTTCAGTCCAGCAGAGTCCCAGTCAAGCTAGTATTGAAAGTGTTGGGCCTCATGGCAGCGGCGATTCTTCTACTTCCATTAGCATGCTTCCACATGAGGTTCCTTCAGTGGATGCTGTTTTCTCAGTGGTCCTTTCAGCAGCTGCCAATGACCCACAACATTTTGATAACACCATCTTGCAAGAAACATCTCTCCTGGTGGATGGTTTCCCCTCAGCTTTTTCAGGGCAGACCTTTTGTTCTCCCCCGTCCGGTTGCCACTGTCACAACGGATGCCTCCCTGATCGGGTGGGGGGGGCATTATCAGGGCAGGACGGTCCAGGGCACTTGGCAACAGTCAGAATGCCACCTGCACATAAATGTCCTGGAGATGAGGGCGGTGCTTTTGACGTTGCAGGCCCTTCAGAGCTCTCTTCCCACGGGGATTATAGCAATTCAAACAGACAATATGTCTGTAGTGTGGTACATAAACAAGCAGGGCGGAACAAAGTCCTACCCTCTCTGTCGAGAAGCACTCAGACTTTGGTAATGGGCGATTTCATCTCAACGGTTTCTGATAGCAACGCACATCCCCGGGAAGTCCAACGTCATAGCAGACAGATTGAGCAGAACTATCCTCATGCCTCATGAGTGGTCTCTAAATCAAGCAGTAGTAGACGGAATTTTTCGGAAGTGCGGCCAGCCTTGCTGCGACCTTTTCGCAACTCCGCAAAACAGCAAGTGCCTTGACTTCTTCACACTCTTCCCTCTACCAGGCCAGCCCCTCAGAGACACTCTTGTTCACGTTTGGCCCCGGGGTATTCTTTATGCCTTTCCTCCCTTTCCATTGATCCCGCAACTAATTCAGAAAGCAACCGCTTTAAGATCCAAAATGATCCTCATTGCCCCGTTTTGGCCTCGACAAGTTTGGTTCCTGTTCCTGCACAAATACCTACTGGAACAGTCTTGGCATCTGGAACCCCTTCCGGATCTGTTGACCCACCTCACGGGCAAGCTGCATCAGTCTCTACATTCCATCAACCTCACAGCTTGGTTGCTCCACTTCCAGCCATAGCCAGGCTTCCCCTTATTTTTCCTCCTGTTCGTGATATAATTCTGGCTTCCCATAAGTCCAATACTGGGAAGACTTATGCGAGTAAATGGAAGCGTTTTTCACACTGGGCACAAACTAGATCTTTAGATCCCTTCCATACACCCATTCATGAGGTTCTAGACTTCCTGGCGGAGCTTTTTCATTCGGGGTCATCATCGGCCACGATCAGGGTACAATTAGCGGCCATTGCTAATTTCCATGTTGGACTCTCAGAAGCAAATATTATGTCCCACAAACTCTGTAAAGCCTTTCTCAAGGGCATTTTGTTACTCAGACCTCCAGTTAAAGATCCACCCCCACAATGGGATTTGAATTTAGTTCTAACTTCACTAATTCTACCCCCTTTTGAACCAGCAGCTTCTTGCTCCCTCAAACTTCTTTCTTAGAAAACGCTGTTTTTAGTAGCTATAACATCTGCCAGAAGGGTATTGGAACTTCAAGCCTTGTCTGTCCGTCCTCCCTATTTGGTTTTTCATAAAGATAGGGTAACTCTCAGAACAAACCCTTCCTTTCTACCAAAAGTGTTATCGGAAGCAAATCTAAACCACTCCATTGATTTGCCCATCTTTTTCCCAGACTATACCAACAGGGCTGAACAAAAATTACATTCATTAGATGTTCATCGCCAATTACGGTATTACCTAGACAGGACAAAACAATTCAGAAAATCAGACCAGCTCTTCCTCTCTTATGCTGCAGGCAAGAAAGGGCTTCCAGTATCGAAAGTTACGCTTTCCAGATGGCTGACATCTATTATTACCTTGATCTATGAGTTGAGACACAGGCAACTACCCTCTAGGCCTAAAGCTCATTCAACCAGGACACTATCAACTTCAACGGCTTTTCAAGCAAGGTTACCACTAGATGCCATTTGTGCAGCGGCTACATGGGCGTCCAAACATACCTTTATTGCCCATTACAAGCTTGATCTAGCCTCCAGAAATAGAGCTGATTTTGGTTCCACTGTACTCAGGAGTCTGTTCCATTGAGCCACCCAGGACTAAGATGCTAGGGACGCTGTCCCATCCAGCAAGAATGAAGGCGAGAATGACAACTTAACATTAAGAAGTTATGTCTTACCATAACGTTCTATGTTAGTTGTCTTCTTCTCGCCTTCTTTCTTGCGTCCCTCCCTCCTGCCCCCTAGCCTGGATAGACTCGAGGTTCTGAGTCCTTCCATTTCTGGAGATACAATATGTTGCGTCTTTCATGGTATCCTTAGTGTTACTAGCAGGTAATCTGTACTCGTAAAAGAGGATTATAATATTATTATTATTACAATATTACTTTTGATGCTATGTCTTAGCTTCCAAACGAGATCTGGGGAGTTAGCGCATGGTATTGTGGGATATAGGGCTGCCTCGAGCCGGTAAAAATAGCTCTCGAGCTATAATATAGGCCGAGTCGGAGCCGAGGATCGGCTCCGAACCCATCCAGCAAGAAAGAAGGCGAGAAGAAGACAAGTAACATGGAACTTTATGGTAAGACATAACTTCTTATTCCTTTCTAAATATAAATATCCAAGTAGTTTATACCTTTGATATCATACTGATATGTAAAATCCAAAAAATCCATACTGGAATTCAAGTACTGAATAAACCTGGGGATCTCAGTCTCACTACCCTCCCCAGAGGATAAAAATGTTGTCTAAATAATGTACATACAACTTGACACTACCCCAAAAAGGACAATTTAATACATACTGATTCTCCCAACCCAAAAGTGCCAAGTTGGCATACAAAGGTGAACACACTGCCCCCATGGCTACACCCCTGATCTGTTGATAGTACTCCCCCTCAAACCATAAGAAATTGTCTTGAGATAATGTTCATCATCTCACAACCAGTGTAGCCATGCCATGTTCCAGTTTGGATTCCTGAAGTAACACCTGTACAAACAACATGAGACCCTCCCCCTTGGGAATACTGGTGAACAAATCCTTAACATCTATGGTTAAAAAAATAATATTCATAACTCTATTTTTATTAAACCCAAAAATTCCCAAGAATCCTTTACTAAGTTGGTTCTTGTCAACCACATGTTGTACACAGGAATCTATTAACACAGCCAAAAGAAGAATTTTGGAGACCCTGGCTCCCACAATGGGTCTAAATGGTGGTTTCAAAACATTTTTATGAATCTTGGGTAAACCGAAAAAAACGGTATCACAGGGTCCCTTCTATACAAAAAGTCATATAACTCAACATCAATTCTTCCATCCAACAGATATTCCTCAAGGTATGAATCAATCTTAGAATAGGAAATATTAATTTGATTTCTAGAAACACCTGAATAGGTAGCCTCATCAAAAAGTAAATTCTGCATCTCATTCAAATAATTGAAACTTTTATATAGCACTACCTCTCCCCCTTTGTCTGGAACCATGACATGAATCTGTTTGTCTTTCCCTAAATGCAACAAGAGGTTAAATTCTCCCTCTGTTAAGTTACCCTGTCTCCTGTTATAACCCTGAGCCATGACATAAATATCTTCCAAGACATGCTTTTAATATGTTAAGGGGTGTCCCTCACCAAGGGCATGGACCTTGATGAAGGAGAGGAGTCCCCCAGATCTCCGACCAACGATATCTCGTTTAGAGACATCTGTGAAATCTTGCAGCAAAAGGGTGGATGGTCTCACCAGCTCCCATCTTCGGAGGAATCTGCGTTTCTGAAGGCCTTTGGGATGGGCCCATTTACTTCCTGGTTGTCCCCCCTGCTGAACAGTCAGCAGATTTGATCACCATCAGGGCATGGAATGAGCCCGACACAGTGGAGTCAGTTCCAGAAAGAGCAGACAAAATGTGACTGTTCTTTCTGGAGCAAAGGTGTCCTAGTCGATGGCATCATGGTTAACGCCGGCACTAAGAAGGAGCTGGCAGAGCAGAGCTCCATGGTCCATCCCCTGAACAGGGAGTCCCAGGCGATAGTTCATTTTGGGAAGTGTGTTTACGCCTCAGCTACATTTGGGCTGAGAGTGGTTAATTACTTGGCACATTTTGCTTGCCTTCAAAGGGATTTGGTCCAAGAGCTTTCCCCTTCCCTTACATAGTTGTTGCTGACAGAGGACCTCAAGAAGTAGTCTCCCAAGATATCCACTCTGATTTCCCTTGCAAATTCCTCGATGAGGTTAATTTCCAAAGCTGCGGAAGCTACCTCTCGGGCAGCAGGTACCGACGTAGCTCTGAGGCATCATGCCAGGTTACATTTATGCAGGTTTACGGAACCCTTCAAGGCGTCCTTTACCAATGCCCCCTTCGATGGTTCTACTCTTGTCTGTGAAGGACACTTTGACCCACAGAGAGCAGGAAGGGAAGACTTTGTCAGCAGTCGGGATCAAGCTTTCTGCTCCCCAGAGGCCCTTCTGTAAGACCCAGCGGGGAACTAGGACTATGTGGTTTAGGAAGTCACAGTCTCCTTTCCAGGTAGCTCCTGATGACACCTCTTTCAGAGGCAGGGGGAGAGGTTTCATTGGCTGATGCCTCCTTTAAGGGGGGTCCGCAGAATCAGGGCTACAGGGAACCCTTCTCTGAACAGCCCTGTCAGTGCTCCTGAAGTGTTGCCTAACTACTCTGCCCTGGAGACATTCAGGGGTCCCATTTCCCTACACCCGCTAACCTGTTACAAACATCACTTCCAGTCAATGGGTGTTAAATATTGTTTCCAGGGGCTATTTCATTCCCTTTTTGGAACCCTCTCCAGTGAGATTACCTTCCCAACACTCCACCCAGTCAGAGAGAGTTGGCCTTCATAGAAGTTCAATGACTTCTTCTGAAAAGAGCCATCCAAGAGGTCCCAGCAGGACATAGAGGATCAGGTACTTATTCTTGCTTCTTTTTAGTGCCAAAAAAGATGGGAGACATGCGTCCTATTTTAGATCTCAACAAGCTCAATCTTTCAGTCAAGAAGTCAAAGTTCCAGATGGTTACTGCTCAGTCCATTCTGCCCCTCTTATACAAGGACAATTGGATGTGCTCAGTGGATCTCCAGGACGCCTACTATCACATCAAGATAGACAGGTATTCCAGGAGACATCTTCACTTCCGGTTAAGGGCCAGTCTTTACCAGTTCAGAGCCCTACCCTTCTGTCTCACCACAGCCCCCCGGGGGTTTACCAAATGCATGGCAGTGGTAGCGGCTCACCTGCAGATACAGGGGTTTCAGGTCTTTCCATACCTCGATGATTGGCTCCTCACAGCACCTTTGAAGCATTGACTGCTACAAGCAATCCATTATGTTCTTCCCCTCTTCCACTAGTTGGAGATCACAGTCAACCTTTCCAGAACCAGTCTGATCCCCACACAACAGTTAAAATTCATAGTTCTGTTAGACTCTGTTTCAGAGATTGCAACATTACCTGTTTGCAGGGTTCAGTTGATCCAGGAGCAAGTCATGCAGATTAGACCTGTTGCATCCCCTGGTTCACTTGGTTCTGTGAGCATTTGCATCCATGGCCTCGGCCATTCATCTCGGTCCTCTGGCCAGGTACCACATTTGAGTGTTGCAGTGGACCTTAGCAGTACAATGGTCTGCTCTGTTTCATCCCCTGTCTATGGCCGTAAAACTGACCCCTGTGTGCAGATGAGATCTCCTGTGGTGGCTTCAATCTCAGGATCTCACTCTAGGCAGGCCCTTTTCTATCCCTCTGCCCAAGGCCACAATGACCACAGATGCTTCTCTTTTGGGGCGGGGAGGCATTTTCAGAGAAAGACCATCCAAGGCGCATGGTCCCCATTAGAGACCAAGTTGCACATAAACATCCTAGAGATGAGAGCAGTTCTTCTGTCGTTGCCAGCCTTGTAGGACTGCCTCCTTCGCGTGACAATTGCATTTCAGACAAACAGAATGGCTGATGTCTGGTTTGTCGACAAACATTTTGGGAACATTATCTTACCCGGTCTGCAGAGGCCATGAACGTGTGGGAATGGGCGATGTCCTCCGGGCACTTCATTCTTGCAGTGCATATACCTGGGGATTCCATCATGTTGACTGGCTTAGCAGATCGATCTTACGTCCTCATGAGTGGTCTCGCAGTTTGTCCATGGCAAAGCAGATTTTCAGCCATTGGGATCAGCCTTGATGCAATCTCTTTCCCTCTGCAGCCAACCACAAATGCAGCAGGTACTTCGCCCTGATCCCCCCTCCGCGGTAGTCACCGAGGGATGCCCCAGTCCACAATTTGTCTCCGGGTCTACTTTAAGCTTATCCTCTTCTTCCTTTAATTCCCAAGGTTCTGCAGAAAGCGCAATGCCTGAGAACATCCCTTGTCCTCATTGCCCCTTTCTGGCCTCATCAACTGTAGTTCCCCTTCATCAGGTCATCATCTGAAGTATCCGCCATGGGTACTGGATCCCTGTCAGGATCAGATTTCCCATCCATTGGGGCTTCCTTTCCCAATCCTTCAGACCCTTCATCTAACCACATGGTTTCTACAGTTCCAGTGATTCTAAAACAGTCCAGGCTAGCATCTCCCATTAAGCGTATCATTCTAGCCACTCAGAAACCTTCTACTAGAAAGGTTTATTGCAGTGACTGGAAAAGGTTCTCTGTCTGGGCCAAGAGCAGGAGTCTAGGTCCTCCCTTTTCCAAGTGGGAGCAAGTTTCTCTACCATCAAGCTTTAGTTGGTGGTGATTTCTAACTTTCATGAGAACACTGAGTCTACTTTTTCATCTAGACTTTGTAAAATGTTTTTGAAAGGGGTCTTCCTGGTAAGGCCACTGATTAAGGATCTCTCGCCTCCTTGGGACCTTACATTGGTTTTGCAACCTCTGACTAGGAGTCCTTTTGAGCCTGGTAGTTCCTGCAATCTCAGATTCCTGTCTTGGAAGACAGCCTTCCTGGTGGCTATTACTTCAGCTAGGAGGATCTCAGAACTGCAGGGTCTTACCATTACTCCCCCTTACATAATTTTTCACAAGGACAGAGTTTCTGTTAGGATGAACTCTTCTTGCCCAAGATTGCTTCCAAATCTACTCTGAACCAAAATATTCAGCTACCAGTGTTCTTCCCCAATTATTCCAATAAAGGGGGGTACATTCTACATACCTTGGGCGTACACTGACAATTACGGTTCTACCTACATAGGACCAAAGGTTTTCATAAGTCAGAACAGCTCTTTGTGGTCTTTTCCCCAGTAGACACGGTCTTCCAGTTTCTAAGGTCACCATCTCTAAATGGATCTCTAGCTGCATCTCCACTGTCTATGATCATACCCATCTTGAGGTTTCAGGAATAATCAAGGCTCATTCTGCAAGATCCATGGTTACTACTTCAGCTTTTTTGGTCATGCTTTCTATTGATGACGTTTGTGCTGCTGTCACTTGGTCTAATCCTCACACCTTTATATCTCACTACAAGATAGATTTGATTCCACAGTGCTCCGGAATGTCCTTCGTTGAGGCCTCCCAGCATAAATGGTACCTGGGGAATCTGACCCAATAATGATGAATGATGACTTGGATAACATCAGATAAAGAGTTGTGTACTTACCATAACTTGGCATCTGTGTTATCCTGTGTCATCACATGTTTCCCTCCTGCCATCCCCCTACCTTGTGGATCATGGATGAAGTTGGAGCGTTTTCCTTCCAGTCTTGCAGGAATAGTCTTTAGGAACACAACAGCTAAATTGATCTGGAAGCTAGAGGACAACAGGGCATCATGGGAGGGGGAGGAGCTAGAGCCTTTGATCCATCTGTAGTATGTTGCCGGCTCGGATCTGATATTGGATCCTAGACCCTATTGTGATGAATGATGACGTAGGATAACACAGATGCCAAGTTATGGTTAGTATATAACTCTTTTTTTTTTTTTTTTTTTTTAAGTCTTGGGAAGGGGGCTTGGCTACCATATGATCTAAATGTTTGAATTTGATTGGTGAATACATGTACTTTTATGGGTGGTCTTTCTAAATGGATTTAATCTGATGAAATATTTTAGAAAAAATGAAAGTGCTCATTAAATTTTCCTTTTAGCCTAAAGTGAGTCTCTTAGCTTGGACGCTATTTATAGGTTCTTGGGTAGGTACTAGGCTGACTGCCCGAAGACATTTATAAGCCTAGCCTGAATGCGTTGGCTTTCAACGCCCCCTTAGATTAGTTCCCTGTGCCTCTGTCCAGCAGAGCCACTGAAGTGATCCCCGAGGTAAACTTTCTGGTTCCCATCCACTCGTCAAGGTTTCTCTTGAAGGGTGTTAGCGAGGAGCTCTGCCTAATGTAGATTGGAATCTTGTTCCAAAGCATGGGAAGTCTCTGGGACAGGAATCCATCCCTCCAGCACATCCTATTTATTGTTGTGGTGAGGTTTAGATCCCAGCGTGTGGCTCGAGGGGATAAGGTTTCTTTAGGTGGAGCATGTCCATTAATTCTGGGTTGGACATGGCCTTGTATGTCAGGCAGACGAGCTGCATAGGGCATCTGTTTGAGGCCAGTGATCCTCTTGGTGAGATACTTCCGTGGTCTTTCCAGCTGTTGCAGGTGTCTTGTAATTTTGTTTTTTGTTATTTAGTTTGTTCTTCTAGTTTTCTTTATGGTTTTAGACCATGTCATAGTACCACTTCACCTCTACATTTTACTAATACCATAAACTACCATAGAGACAACAGCAAATTAATATCCACCCTCTCCCTAGATCTATCTAATGCATTCAACACAGTATCTCATCAACATCTCACAGAACTCTCCATTCTTGGCCTATCACATCCATCCCAAAAATGGTTTCTCAGCTACCTATCAGAAAGACAACAGGCTGTCAGATGGCAACAAACAAACACTCCCTTACAAGAAACCTCAGTGGGGGTGCCATAGGGCACATTAATAGGCCTTCTGCTATTCAATGTCTTTGTACATAAACTACATATAGTGACAAATCATGCTGAACGTATCCACTGTGCATATGACTTTGCAGTAATCTGCACAGCTTCCTTGTTTAATGAATTACTACATTCTCAGCAGTTGAATTATGGATAAAAAATAAGTCTAACCTACTTCTAAACCCCAATAAAACCACACTCGGGCTGTTTACCCCCAAACAATAGCTCAAACAAAACAACTCATTTAAAGTAACCTCCTTAAACAACACAAAAATCAGAATAGTAGTTCAAATAGAATTACTACGAATCTCAATTGACAAACTTAATTTCAACCAACATATCCTACAAACAGTTAAGAAAACCCATCAAAACACTAGGCTTCCTTTTTAGAATTAAACAAAACTTTACAGACTCCAGTAGAAAACCCTTACTACAGCATACCTTATTATATCACTGTTATATGTGTCTCCAATACAAACCAACAAAAAGACCATGTATTTGTCCAAAATTTCCTCTTGCTACAACAAAATAGCAAAATTTGGAACTGGTTTACCACACCACTGTCAGGCCCTAAGAGTACTAAATTAGTTAGAACTACCCAGTTACCTGAGATACACAAACTTTTACTTACTCACAAACTTATTTACTCACCAGACAGATGTGCAGCCCTAATAGGCATTCTCCAGCCTCGCTGCCCAAATCAGAACCTCTGCTGTGGAGACATATGTACTCCTACTTTCTGTAAATAAATCCAGCAGCTGTGCAGGTGATTCTCTGCACTCTCATCATTTTGGTAAGAACTGGAATGCAATTCCAAAAGAACTAAAATCAGAAATAAACTACTCCAGATTTAAACCATCAATCAATCAACATCTTACCCTGTCATGGTTATGTCCTTGTCCTGCTCCAGACTAATTATTTTCAAACCCCTGTCTTCTCCACTAAAATACCTTCTCCTCCACTGTATCATACTTTATCTCCTGCACCATATTATACCCTACCTCTTAATGTTATATTATTAGGTGGTTTACTGTCAGTATGTTGAACGTGCCTTGTGTGAAACTAACATGTGCGGTATTGGGAATGCAGAAAACTGTTTGGTAGACAGTGGTAATGTCGACTCTGGAAGACCAAAACTGGGAGGGTGCGGATCGGGAGATTTACCCTTTTCTGCACTGTAGTGCGATCTTAGAGTTGGAATATATAATTAGCAGGGGGTGTGGGGGGCAAAAACATGACTGTCAGCGCTATACAGTATGAATCTGGTCTGTACGTACTGCTGCAAAAGGGACACCGGACTGCAGAAGTCGAATTTGACTTCTCCTGCAAGCTGCATTAGTGTCTGATATTTCACCCTACGTTGTATTCTGAACATCGAACATGTAAACCGCATTTTTGATGGGTTTATGTTCTGATGTTTGATGTTTTAATAGTAAACTTTATTAGGCTGCTAGCAATGTGATAACTGATTAACCAAGCAATGTAGAGCCTCCCTCACTTCTAAAACCAAATATAAGCAATTTAAACACTTGTAACATGTCTGTGTCAACCAGCCTGTAATAAATCACTATATCTTTGAATTATCATAATCATATAACATATTTGCAATCCTGTGATATGTATAAATCTATGTAAGAAGAACTCTGAAATTGTATTTGCTGTATGTAAATTCAGCTGTAAAGAAATGTACAGCATATTTTCTCCCTGGGCCTATGCTGAAGAAAGGCACTTGCCCAGTCAAACTTTCCCAGTAAGCAAAGGCAAATAAACAAAACATTGGCAGAGAAAGTTAAATATATACAGACTGCCAAGGGCTTTCTGCAGGTTCAGCCACCCAGGTTCAGCAGAAATCATCCCACCAAGCCCTGGTCCTTTCCTTCCTGTCAGCTTATACAAAGCAGGAGAAAGTTCAGAAGGGATACACCTCAAAGGCATTAAAAAAGATGGCAAGCAGATGGAAATTTTAGGCCTAGAGGACCCTGGCCCCAGGGGCCCAGCAGGAAGCAACCATGATTCAGCCAGACACCTCCCTGATGTTCTTCGTGTTTTACTGTTGCAGTCATCACATTTGGGTTATCTGCCTGCAGATAGCCCTGATTCCTGCATCAGATGTTGTCTCTTTTTCCATGACGTCAGGTCATCAGGGGTGTAAAACATGCAGCCGACGCCATTACATCAGTCTTTCTTGCTGTGCGGTGCCCGAAGCAGAAGCAGTTCACAAGTGCCGGTCGGCTGATTCCTGAACTTTTCGTTTTCGAGTTTCAGAACCGAAGTCTTCAAAAAAGCTAAGTGCCCCATTGGGGATCCTTTTTCTTGCTCTTAACCGATGTCAGTAAAAGTTAACATTTGTATTACCTGTGGAAAGCAAATATCTCATAAAGATTTTCATTCGTACTGCATTCCTTGCTTAGGCCCAGACCACGACGTCCCTTACTGTCGGTTTTGTGCCTTGTTCAACCCCAGAACTATTCGTCGTCGGGCTATATTTGTAGCAAATTATTTTGGTACTTGGTATAACTATCCAGAAATGGCTTCGGTAAGCCATCCGACTACCGATATTCCGAAAAAACGTAAGGATAAAGACAGACCGCATAGGTCCAAAAGTGCTGACGACGCTTCCGTTAAGCTAGTCGCCAGTCCACCCGTACTCAGTGAGGAGCTTTTGCAGCCCCTAATACCCGCTACCTCAGATTCGCAGGCCTCTACTGAGACCCATTAGGAGTCCGGTATGCCGCGAGATGCTTCTTCGACTATGGAACCTGTGGGTGTCGCTACCTTGGATGGGTCCGGAGCTGCTGTGCAGGCACTAGCTTCTGAGAGTGTATTCAGGCCTACAGACTTGCATTTTAAACCAACGTCATCTTCTTCATCCAGGCCTAAAACTCGACCCAAACCTGGAAAACCGACGTCCATAAAACTCGACCCAAACCTGGAAAACCGACGTCCAAACCGCATGCTCAGGATCATATGCCTAAAAAACAAATGCTTAGAATGGCTGAAGACCTTATTACGTTAATTAGGGGAAGCCAGGCTTCCCCCTCTAAGAGACCTAGAACTGATTTTCCTTCTGATTCTTCTGATCAGGAATCTGATATTTCTGTTTCTTCTGATTACCAGGATTTGCCGTTATCTACCTATGAGGATTCTGATGCAGAGGATTCCATTCCCTCTGCTTCCCCTCCAGAAGAGTTTTCTTTTGGTGAAACCTTGCACTCTGTTAGGGAGCATTTCCACTGGGAAAGCCAGGATTACTCTGACTCCAAAAAGAGGCTTAGGGAATTCTTACTCCTCCCTCAACATAGGCCTTTAGCCATCCCTCCTGTTCTGGACATTGTAGATGACGCTTTCTTGGAATCTAGTTCTTCCCCAGACACTTTACCTCCAGCTCCCAGAAAACCTGACAGGTATTACAGAGTACCTGACTCTCACAAGTTCCTCTTCAAGAATCCTACTGCGGATCCAGAGACCATTTCCCAAGGGCCAAAGGGCATTAAGGCTACTGCTGTCAAAAACCCTACCCCTTCTGATAGAGATTCTAGAGTCTTGGACAGATGGGGTAAGAAGGTATATACTTCTGCTACTTTGGCCATTAGGGCTTTAAATTTCCAGTTTCATATGTTAAAGTACCAGCGGCATATTATGGGACTACTTAAACAGAAAATGATGTTGATTCCTGACTGTGCTGAACACAAAAAATTACAGGATTTAATACATTCTGCAGAACAAGTTGCTAAACATACTTTGGTAATGTGGTTTTGACTCCTTAGAAGCATCTTGCAGGGCTGCTGTTACTGGGTCTGTACTTAGAAGGCATGCTTGGCTTAAGGAGCAAAACTTGCCAGATCATGTTAAAGCTAAATTACTGGAAGCTCCCTTAAACCAAGACCGCCTGTTTCGCAATAAAGCAGAAATCATCCTCAAAAAGATGGAGAAAAAAGCTAATTCTATGCAAACTGTTAAAGATTTCCTGCAAGTACAGCCTCCCAGATTTAGTAGGCATTGGCCTTCAACGAATTGGGTCTTTCCAGCCTCTTCCAGGCCTTCTCAATCCAAACCCAGGAACAGCAGACCACCTAGGTTACAGTCTCAGGCTACGCGCAGGCCTAAGCAGTGGGGGACTACCACTTCCAAAGCAGGGAGTAGTAAGACACCCCCCTACGGAAAAATGGCACAATGACTTAACCTTAACCCTTCCAAGCCCTGCTCAACTGCCTGCTCCCTTAGGAGGAAAGCTTGCCCTATATGCAAAAAACTGGGAACTCATTACCCACGACAAATGAGTTCTGAATATAGTTTCCCAAGGATACAGATTACACTTCCACACCCTACCAACCCCAAACGGTTGGCCAGACCTACCCCCATATCATTGGGCAGGGGCTCTACAGCAGGTTCTCTCTCTTCTAAGTATCAGGGCTATTCATCCTGTCCCAGCAAAAGAAAGGGGACAAGGTTTTTTATTCAAGACTTTTCCTGATACCAGAAAAGACAGCTCCTGGCGTCCTATCCCAGACCTCTCTATTCTAAACACCTTTTTGGTAATCCCAAAATTCAAAATGCTAACACTTCAACAGCTGCTTCCCATGCTAGGCAAAGATGCCTGGTTCGCAACCTTAGACTTAAAGGAAGCTGACCTGCACATCCCAGTAAGGGAATCTTGCAGGAAATACCTACGCTTCAGGGCAGGCTCCATGCACTGTCAATTCTCTGCACTTCCTTTGGCTTATCTACTGCGCCCAGGGTATTCACAAAATGTCTAGGTCCAGCCTTTGCATTTTGCAGGCAGAGAAATATTCAAATATACCCATACTTGGACGATTGTCTAATTCAGGCAGAAAGCCAGGACTTGTTGTTAAAGCATCTGGCATTCGTAAAGAAACTTCTAACCTCACTGGGGTACACCATAAACGAAAATAAATCTTACCTAGTACCCTGCCAACAGATTGTATTCCTGGGAGCAAGCTTGAACACAGCTTCCCAAATGGCTTTCCTCACTCCAGAAAAACAAGTTTATTTGACAGCCTACTTCAAACTACTGGTCACAAAGACCCAGCTATCTGCAAGGAAAATTCTGCAATCTCTGGGGTTCATGGCCTCTTGCATTCTACTAATTCCATATGCAAGACTGCATATGAGGAAACTACAATGGTATCTAAAAAGCCTGTGGTGTCAACATTCTCAGGACCTGGAATCAGTGATTCCTATCATTCCTTTTATAAAGACAGAGTTCCTTTGGTGGGCAGAGGCCTGCTACCCCCTGCCTCCCAAATCCTAACAACAGATGCATCAGACTATGCATGGGGGGGGGGCTCACTTAGCAGGGCAGTGCATTCAGAGCAAATGGAATCCAAGACAGATGCACCTGCATATCAACCAAAAAGAAATGTTAGCTGTACAGAATTCCCTGACAGCCTTCAAAGACCACATTCTTCCAGGACAATTATTGGTAAAGACAGACAGCACCACAGTTGTGTGATACATAAACAAGCAGAGGGGAACCCACCCGTACCCTCTCTGCAGACTAGCCATGGCTCTGTGGAACACAGCCTTGAGCTACCAAATGCACCTACGGGGTCAGTTCCTGCCAGGCAAGCTAAATTCTCTGGCAGACAACTTAAGCAGAAATCTCATAGACCCACGCGAATGGAAACTGGAACCAAAAATATTCAACCTCTTGAGGAACAAATGGGGGACTCCAGAGATGGACCTGTTTGCCTCCCCTCAGAACTACCAATTGGACAAATTCTGCACAAGGACTTCCCACAGTCAAGCTTGGAAAGTGGATGCCCTGTCCTTTACCTGGGAACGCCTCTCGGTTTATGCCTTTCCCCCTCTGTCTCACCTCTCGAAGGTTCTGCTAAAGATCAAACAGGACAAACCAAGGACAATACTGATTGCACCAGACTGGCCACGCCAGCACTGGTACCCCCTCTTGTGCAGTATGACACTGCTGAACCATGGCACCTGCCTCAGACCCCTTCCCTGCTGTCCCAGTAGACGGGCCAGATTCTGCACCCTCAGCTCCAAACCCTGAACCTTGCAGCCTGGCTAATTCCTTGAGCTCTCCAATAGCATCCCTCAGTAAGCAGGTGCTAGACATCATTCTGGAGGCAAGGAGGCCTAGCACTAGATAATCCTATGCTGAAAAGTGGAAAAGATACTGTTCCTGGAGCCAGACTCAGGGGATGGGCACAATGGTGCCCAGCTTACCTCATATACTTCAGTACTTAACAGAAATGCTCCACAAGGGCTTATCCTTCTCACCCATTAAAATTCATGCCTCTGCCATTTCAGCACATAATAATACTGAACCACCCCTCTTCTCTCACCCCCTTGCTAAAGCAATTCCTCAGAGGGGCCAAAAATTTAAGACCCCCCCCCCCAGGAGAGCCCCTACTCCTGCCTGGGACCTTAACTTTGTATTGGATAAGCTCACTCTCCCTTCGTTTGAGCCAGCTGCAACTGCAGAGTTGAAATTCCATTCTGGGAAAACAGCCTTCCTTCTAGCCATCACTTTAGCAAGAAGAGTGTCTGAATTACAGGCCCTCATGGCAGTGGAGAACTTTATTATCTTCCATGCAGACAGGGTTTCCCTCATGACCAATCCGTCCTTTATGCCCAAGGTGGTGTCTAGTGTGGCCCTTAATCAGTCCATTAATTTGACTACCTTTTTCCCGAATCCGCAAAACAAAGAACGAATAGTGCACTCTTTGGATGTGCACAGACAACTTAAATTCTGTTTGGACAGGACTAAGCCTACCAGAAAATCTGAACAACTGCTAGTTGGCTTTGCTGCAGGGGCAGAGGGGAAGGCCATTTTAAAGCAAACCATTTCTCAATGGATAGCCCATTGAATTCATTTCTGCTATAAGCACCATGGAAAACCTACCCCAAAGGGGATAAGATCACATTCCACTAGGGCTGCATCTACCTCTACAGCCTTTCTCAGAGGTGTCCCTACCAGGGACATCCTAGAAGCTGCTACCTGGAGCTCTGTACATACCTTCACCAAGCATTACCACATGCCTATTTTTTCTAAATCCGAAGCTGGTTTTGCCACTGCAGTCTTACAGGGCTTAATAGCTGGCCCTAATGCTCTCTAACTTCCTCCTCCCTTCCTTAACTTTGGGAGTCAATCCAAATGTGATGACTGCAACAGTGAAACACGAAGAACATAGTACAGTTGTGTACACTTACCATAAATGTAGATGTTTGAGTGTATTCACTGTTGCATTCCTTGTTATCCTCCCTCTAGCCCCCTGACTTCTCTTGGCTCTACCTTTCCTTCTTGTTTGGTGTATTTAAGCTTTCTGGTGTATTTGCTTTTTGATGAAGGGGTACCATAACATATATTTGCTTCCCATTGTGGGGGCACCTGACATCTGGGGCAAGAAAAACTGATGTAATGGCGTCGGCTGCATGTTTTATACCCCTGACGACCTGACGTTATGGAAGAAGAGACAGCATCCGATGCAGGAATCCAAGACTCTGGTTTTCAGGCCGGCTGAGGGCTACCTGCAGGCAGATAACCCAAATGGGATGGCTGCAACAGTGAATACACTTGAACATCTACATTTATGGTAAGTGTACACAACTGTACTTTCCTTTTCCCCCATCTCATTACAGCCTCTACAAAACTGGGAGGAAGGCTTTCCCTCTTTTTCCTGGAATGGACAGACATTACTCAGGACAAGTGGGTACTGGACATTAAAAAAAAAAGTAACTTTTGCCTCTCAGCCAGTCTGTAGGTGTTTCGTCTGTTATAAGAAACCAAATTAAAGAGGCTACAGCTCAGGTAGATCTGCTGTTGCAGCAGGGATCCATAGAAGTGGTCTCTTCAGTAGAAATTGGAAAAGGATGCCACTCAACTATTCCTTGTTCTTAGAAGAAGAAGTAACATGGTGACTCATTTTAGACCTTTCAAGGTTAAACAGTTTCTTACTAATTCCCATGTTCAAAAGGATAACCCTGCAGAGGTTTCTGCTGGTGTTATCACTCGACGTGTTCATGGTTATCCTACATCTAAAAGATGCTTACCTACACATTTCCATAGCACAGGAAGTGTCTACTTTTCAGAGCAGGTGGTAAGCATGATCAGTTCTCTGGCCTGCCTTTTAGTTTATGTATTGCACCAGAGTATTCACTGTATGTCTGGCTCCACTAATTGCCTTTTACAGGGCAAAGAGCATTCATATTTGCCCTTATCTAGATGATTTGTTTGATTCAGATAAATTCAATTGAGGATCTCCTCCCTTTGCCTGACCATTGATAATTTTCTCAGTCCAGGGGTTCACCCTAAATCTGAAAGTCATATCTCAAGCCCATCATGAAAACTTGTATTTTAGGGTCTTTACTGATCTACAGAGGGCTTTCCTCTCAAAGGAAAAGATGACCTTTCTGATGCACTACGTTTCATCAGTCCCTCACCTGACAGCAGCCCCTAAAAAAGGAAGTCTTGAGAGTATTGGGCTATATAGCCTCGCATATCCTAACAATCCCTTTAACAAGACTGCACTTGAGAAAGATTCATTGGTACCTCAAGAATGTGTGGTGTCAACACAGTCACTCACCCACAAAATTCATCTCCTACCTTGTCTCAAAAAGCAATACTCTAAGCACACAGTCAGTGGTGAGAGATCTGGGCACACAGGTTGACAGCAACCTTATCTTCGATCACCATGTCTCCACGGTGGTAAGAAGTGCATTTTATACTGCTCATCTCATAAGTAAGGGCATTGCGTCCAGAAAAAGAAGTTATAACCCCCTGTACTCTTCCCTCATCAGGTCAATAATAGAGTATAACGCTTCTTTTGCAATCTTCCTTTCCAAACACCTGAAGCAATTGGAGAGACCACAGAGGTTCTTTACAAAGAAAATTCAGGGTCTTCAAGATGTGTCTTATGTGGACAGACTAAAATCATTGTCACTTTACTCTGTGTCATACAGACTGCTGAGAGGTGACCTGTGCCTTCATATAGAGCAATCTCTGACCCAGCTTTAATGGATTTGCTGCACATTCGCAAGTCAAATGGCACACATTTCACTCGCTCAAAGGACCTTAACCTGGTATGTGACATCAACAAAACTTGCTGGAGAGACAGATTTGTCTCACAGAGGTTGCCCCACCTTTGGAACAATCTTCCTATTCATGTTAAACAAAGCCCCTCATTGGACATATTTAAGCATTATTTGGATGATTGGATGGGTAACCAAAAATTTACCTTGGGGGTTCTACCTATGTCCTTTTTGGGCAGGGGCAATAGGTGCTGATTTTAGTGTCTGCTTGAACCAGACACCCTTGGGAACACAGGTTGAACTTGGTTAGGCTTATAAGAGCCCTGGAGCCATTAGCCTAGTGACCTCCTCTGATTCTGTGAGTGGAGTGATAGAGCTCAACCTGCAGACAAAATATAGGGGTCTCTTTCAGGATTCCCTCTCCAAGCAGGACCCTTACCACAGGTGCTTCATACCTGGCTTGGGGTAAACATGCTTCAAGTGCAAGGAAAATGGGACACAGACTTCATAAAAAGTTACATAAACCTCAGAGATGATGGCTGTGCTGAAAGACATTAGGATTCAAGGACTTAAGGAAGCTGGCATTCTAGTAGTGAAAACACACCACAGTCATGTGGTACATGAACAAGCAAGGGAACTCACTGCTATCCTCTGTGTTGCTTAACTGCTACTGTAGGACACTGCTCAGTCCATGGGCCTAAACCTAATGACCCAGATCACCTCAACAGGTCAGAGTTAAACCCTCTAAATGGGGATGTATTCAGATTCATCATCTAATTGTGTGATGTGCCAGAAGTAGAGCTTTTTACTTCAAGTCAAAACAAACAGCTGAACAAATTTTGCATAATGGCCACAGAGCTCAAGGGCTGGAGAACAGATGCCTGCTACTTTCCATGGACGGGTCTGATTCTATATGCAGTACTTCCCTTATGTTGTCCCCATAGTATTGCTGAAGATCAGGGAGGGAGGAAGGGCCAGTAGTGATTCTAAGTGAACCTTTTTGGCCAAGGCAACATTGGATCTGATCATGTCTTTTTCTTTCTTCCTCAGTGTATGGGTTACAGATCTGACCTTGGATCCAACTCTGCTGCATTCTACAGACTTCGGATCCAACTCTCGAGCTCCACCCTCTACCCGTAATGCCCTAGACCATCCCCAGTACTTCAGATCTCATTTACCGCCATCTCGCATGGACGTGGATCCTCTTTGAGTGTCTTTTCAAGTTAATTATAAGTGTGTTTTTTTAGAAAACATCTACTTCTTCTCTTTAAATTAGTTAATTCCTTCTCTTTCTCGGGTTTTCTTTCCATCAGTTCTCTTATTTTAACAAAGTAATTTAAGTACCATTGTTGGTACTCCTTTCCCTTCTTTCTTTCTGTCACTTCTTACCCCTTTTTGACAGGATATTCTTTACTACCATTATTAGTAATTCTTTTCACCATTGCTGTCGTTATATTTCTTCTTTCTTTTCTCTTCCTCCCTTTTGTAGTTTAAATGCTATGGCTGAGAAGCTTGCAGGGTTTAAGAAATGCACTTCCTGTGGGCACAAAAGTCTGTATTCAGATGCCCACAGGGAGTGCATTATTGTTTAGGGGCAGCATATGTACCTCCTTCCTTTTCTACCTCCTCCAGGGTTCAAATCCCCAAGAAATCATCCAAGGCTTTGTCAGAGCACAGAAAATGATCTCCACCTAAGTCTCCAAAGACATCTTCATCCTGTTAGTCTACTCAAAAAGCATGGAGATCTTCAGATCTGACTTTGTCAGATCCAAAGAGAAAAACCTTGGATCCGGTAGTCATCTTAGACAGTCCTTCTGTTAAATCTATGGATCTGAAACCATTGGATCCGATCCCAGATTTTTCTCATATGGCGAGAACTCACTCAACTGAGTTTATTGTTAACCCTATTTCTCCTCAACTCCATTCCCCGTTCATGCAATCGCCAAAGAAGCACTCCAAACCTCAGTCTACCACCTCATCTGTCAGGTCCTCCTGGAGTCTCTCTAAAGCTGAAGTAGATAGGATGATGAGAAAGTTCCTCAGAGCTCAGATCCGGATGGGAGATGTATTGCTTCTGTCTCCCATGAGATCCATGAACCTTCCTGCTACAGCCCATATAGCTGTATCTCTTTTTCTGATCCATCCTTCGGTTTCGGAGCCCCAGGATCCAGGAGTTCCAAGAGTACCAGCGTTGGAGCCGAAGAGAATTTTATCTTCGAACCTGACAGTTTCCCTGACCAGTTCTGTTCCTATTCCTTCAGATCAGGATGAGTCTCTGAGCTGAAGTGTCAGCATCGGATCTGTGTGGCCGGGATCTACTCTGATAATGTTGGATCCATTTTTTCCCCTCAGAGTCTCAGCACCAAGTAGCACAGGTCCAGCTCTGTCCTTGAGGCATGGATCTGGACAAAGTCATGGTCTGCTTGCTTTGGAAGTCTCAAATTCAGTGCAGCCAGCTACGGCTTCTCCTGGTCCATCAGTCTTCAAGGTTGTGGAGAAGGTGTTCTCTCATTCAAGAGGTCCAGTCTCTTGTATGTCCTCAGATCCTATATCCTTTCCCTCTATGGTTCCGAGCTCTGATCCCATCAGACCTACTCCAGAGGACAGCCAGTGCCATCTAGCATCCAGGCAGTTCCCATGGAAGAACTACCCCTCTCTTCAGACACTTCCCCATACCATCCCACTGAGGTGGTTCACCAAAAGAAAATGCTTAAAAGGAGGCATATAGATTCTCCCTTGAAATTTCTCACTGAAGATACGGACTTCGATGAAAGGGAAGGGTCCCCCAGATCACCACCTGATGACATCTCATTTGGAGACATTTTGGAGATCCTTAAGCAGAAAGGTGGTTGGTCATCCCCTGAGGAGTCAGTATTTCTGGATGCTTTTGTTGCTGGCCCATCTACATCTTGGGTGACTACCCCAGCCGATGAGCTTATCAACCTAGTCTCTCACTGGGGTTGGATGGAACTGGGTTATATTGAATCAGTCCCACATGGTGCAGATAAGATTTTTAGCTCCTTCAAAAGATAAGCCCCATTGGAGCAAAGGAGTCCCTGTTGATTCAATGGTTGCGACGGTAGCCACCATGAAGGAGCTAGCAGAACAGAGCTGCTATGCCTACCCTCCAACAGAAAGTCCAGGATGTTGGACAGGATTGGAAATCTTGTATTTGTTTCAGCGATCTTTGCATGGAGGTCCTTGAACTATTTTGTGCACTTTACGAGACAGTAGCGGGATGTGACCAAGGGACTCTCAAAATCTCTCGAGTCCATGTTTGGAGAAGATTATAATCCATGTTTGCAGAAGATTATAAAAGATCATCCTCACAGCTGGCCTCTGTTTTTTTTTCTGTTTCCAGTGCGTCCATAATGTAGATATTTCATGCAGTAGATGACACCTCTCGGGCCACTGGTTCAGATGTTCATCGTGTTTCACTGTTGCAGTCATTACACTTGGTTATCCTGCTGGCAGGCTACCTGCAGTCGGCCTGAGTTCCAAAGTCCTGGTCTGGCGTCGGTTGCTGTCGCCTCTTCCCTGACGTCAGGACGCCAGGGGTATATAAGATGCAGCTGACGCCATTTTCTTCAGTCTTTCTTGCCGCACGGTGCCCGAAGCAAAAGCAGTTCGCAAGTGCCGGTCGGCAGACTCCTGAGATTTTCAGATTCGAATTTCAGATCCGAAGTCTTCATTAAAGCTAAGTACCCCGTTGGTGAAACTTTTTTCTTGCTCCAGACCGATGTCAGAAAAAGTTAACAATTGTATTTCTTGTGGGAAGCAAATACCTCATAAGGATTTTCACTCTTACTGTATTCTTTGCCTAGGCCCTGACCACGACGTTGCTTGTTGTCGGTTTTGTGCTAGATTTAACCAACGCACTATTAAGCATCGGTACGATTTTGCCTTTCATTACTTTGGCCGCAGATTCAATTATACAATGCCAGCGGAACAGCCGACAACCAGAGTCTATAAAAAACGCAAGGATAAAGACAAGGACAGGGCCGGTTTTCAGTGAGGCGCTTTCGCAGCCCCTGACACTCGCTACCTCAGAGCCACAGGCCACTTCCGACTCCCACGTGGAGCCGACTGGGCCTCTGGAAACTCAAGGTATTGGATCCTCGGAAACTATTCCCTCAGATGGGTCCAGAGCCGCTGTGCAGGCATCGGCTTCTGAGGGCATTTTCAGACTGACACAGTTGTATGTAAAGCCATCTTCAGCTTCAAAGCCAAGACTAAAGCAGCTCTAAAGACAAAGAAACAAGTACAGCATTCTCCAGGACAGACTTCCATGCCTAAAAAACAGATGCTCAAAATGGCCGAAGACCTTATTACTTTGATCAGGGGTTCCCATCCCCCTCCTGATAAGAGGCCTAGGCAAGAGACAGAATATGAATCTTCAGATCAGGTTTCCATTTCCTCTGATTCCTCCTCTGATCAGGAATACTTTCTTCCTCCCTATGAGGATTCTGATGCTGAAGAATCTATTCCTTCAGCTTCTCCTCCTGAGGATTATCTGATCAGGAATACTTTCTTCCTCCCTATGAGGATTCTGATGCTGGAGAATCTATTCCTTCAGCTTCTCCTCCTGAGGATTATTCTTTTGGGGAAACCCTGCATACTATGAGGGAGCACTTCCATTGGGAGAGCCAGGATTATTCAGAATCCAAGAAAAGGCTCAGCGATTTTCTTTTACTTCCTCAGCACAGGCCCCTTGCTATTCGTCCTGTTCTGGACATTGTAGATGATGTTTTTTCAGAGTCCGGCCTGTCTCCAGACACTATACCCCCTGCACCCGTTAAGCCAGACAGGTACTACAGGGTTCCAGACTCTCATAAATTTCTCTATAAAAACCCTGCTGCTGACCAAGAAACTATATCTTAGGGTCCCAAAGGGGTCAAGGCTTCCACTGCAAAAAAACCTGTTCCCTCTGATAGGGATTCTAGAGCACTGGACAGATGGGGTAAAAAAGTTTACACTTCTGCTACCTTGGCTGTAAGGGCTTTAAATTGTCAGTTTCATATGCTTAAATATCAGCAATAGTTAATGTCACTGTTAAAACAGAAAATGTTGACAAATACTGAATGTGCTGAAAACAAGGAATTGCAGGATTTATTGCATGCAGCTGAACAGGTGGGAAAACATACTTTGCAATGTGGTTTTGATTCTTTGGAGGCCTATTGCAGAACCGCTGTAACGGGTTCTGTGATTAGGAGGCATGCTTGGTTAAAGGAACAGAATCTGCCTGATCATGTTAAAGCAAAATTATTAGATGCTCCATTACAGCATGATACTTTGTTTGGTGTTAAGGCAGAAGAGGCGTTGAAGAAAATGGAGGATAAAGCGAAATCTATGCAGACAGTTAAGGATTTCTTACAGGTACAGCCACCCAGATTTAGCAAGAACTGGCCTTCAAAAAACTGGTCCTTTCCAATGTCAGATAGGCCACAAAGAGGCAGATACAGGCGCCCTAGAGGCAGATCCCAGCACCAAGGCTCTTACAGGCCTAAGCAATGGGGTGCTTCTACCTCCAAAAGCGGAGAAGACAAATCTCAACCTTATAGGAAACAGTCCCAATGACTTTCCTTTACCAGTACCAAGCACTTATCTTTTGGACGCTCCCTTAGGGGGAAAACTAACACTTTTTTCGCAAAACAGGCACATGATCACCCAGGACAAATGGGTCTTGAATATAATGTCTCAGGGTTACAGATTCCACTTTCACACCCTGCCAAAGGCAAAAGGCATGCCAGACCTGCCACACAATCAATGGGCAGAGGCACAAAAACAAGTTTCATCCCTCATGCACATGAGGGCCATTCAGCGAGTACCACTACAGGAGCAGGGACAAGGATTTTACTCACGCCTTTTCTTGGTACCCAGAAAGGACAAACCCTGGAGACCAATACCGGACCTGTCTATTCTAAACACTTTTCTGGACGTGCCAAAGTTCAAAATGTTGACTCTGCAGCAGCTTCTGCCCATGCTGGTCAAGAAGGCTTGGCTTGTAACCTTGGATTTAAAAGAGGCATAGCTGCACGTCGCAATCAGACAATCATGCAGAAGATACCTCAGATTCATAGCTGGTTCAATGCACTACCAATTCTCTGCACTGCCCTTTGTCTTACCTACTGCGCCCAGGGTCTTCACAAAAATGCCTGGCACCAGTAATTGCTTTTTGCAGACAAAGAGGAATTCAAATATACCCCTACTTGGACAACTGCCTTATTCAAGCAGAGAACAAGGACATTCTACTAAAGCATCTGGCGTTTGTAAAAAGATTGCTAATTTGCCTGGGGTACACAGTAAATGAAAAGAAATCAAAACTAGTACCCTCTCGAGATAATGTTCCTGGGTGCAAGCTTAAGAGATAATATTCCTGGGTGCAAGCTTAAATACAACTGCCCAGATGGCCTATCTCACGCCAGACAAACAAAGGCAACTGACTTCTTACTTCAAAATGTTGGCAACAAAAACCCAGTTATCTGCAAGAAAAATTCTGCAGGCTTTGGGCTTCATGGCATCCTGCATTCTGTTAATTCCATATGCAAGACTGCATATGAGGAAACTTCAATGGTATCTAAAAAGTGTTTGGACTCAACATTGCCACAGCCTGGAAAAACTTACTACCCTCATTCCCTGCCTGCAACAGGGGTTTCGATGGTGGGCACAGGCCTGTCACCACAACAAGGGACAGCCTTTCACTTTACCCACTGCCAGGCAGATAATAACAACAGATGCATCAGATTATGCCTGGGGGCCCACATGGCAGGAAAATGTATTCAAGGCACATGGCCCTCAAGCCAAATGCATCTTCATATCAATCTAAAAGAAATGCTGGCTGTCCAGAATGCCCTGACAGCTTTCAAGGATCTACTTCATCCAGGACAACTGCTGATAAAAACGGACAATACTACAGTCATGTGGTACATAAACAAGCAGGGAGGTACACATTCCTACCCCCTCTGCAGACAAGCCATGATTTTGTGGAACACAGCATTGACTTATCAAGTACACCTGCAAGCACAATTCCTGCCAGGAAAGACAAATACTCTGGCAGACAAACTAAGCAGAAACCTCATGGATCCTCATGAGTGGAAACTAAATCCACAAATCTTCAGCATAATAACAAGAAAATGGGGATGCCCAGACATAGATCTATTTGCCTCCCCTCACAACTGCCAACTACAGAGATTTTGTACAAGGACTTATCACAAGCTAGCATGGAACGTGGATGCTCTATCATTCAGCTGGAAAAAATTTACAGTATATGCCTTTCCTCCACTGCCTCTCCTCCCCAATGTACTCCTCAAGGTCAGATAATAGAAATCAAAAATGATCCTGATTGCCCCAGACTGGCCACGCCAGCACTGGTACCCAATTCTAAAGAGCTTGTCTCAAGGCCCAGCCTGGACATTACCTCAAATTCTTCATTTACTGACCCAACAAAGCAATCGGATACTGCACAGCCAACTCAGAACCCTACATCTGGCTGCATGGCGGATAATGTAACAATTCAGGACACACCTCTCTCCAAAGCAGTTATGGATGTTATTCTGGAGGCCAGGAGGCCCAGCACCAGAATATCATATGCAGAAAAATGGAAGAGATTCTGTGCTTGGAACCAGGCACAAGGAATTGACATGCTTGTACCAAATATTCCTCAGATTTTACAATACCTAACTGAGATGTTGGACAAAGGCCTATCCTTTTCATCGATTAAAATCCATGCCTCTGCCATTTCAGCTTATTACAATACGGACCCACCTATTTTTTTCACATTCATTACTAAGGCAGTACCTCAGAGGGACCAAAAACATAAGACCCCCAAGAAGAGCACCAATACCTGCATGGGACCTCAACTTTGTCTTGGAAAAACTCACACTGCCTCCTTTTGAGCCAGCCAATACAGCCGAGATAAAATTCTTATCATGAAAAGCAGCTCTGCTCCTAGCAATAACTTCAGCAAGAAGAGTCTCAGAGTTACAGGCATTAATGGCTGTGGAACCTTTTATAATTTTCCATCCGGACAGGGTTTCTCTAAGGACAAACCCAACATTTATGCCTAAGGTAGTATCCAGTGTGGCTCTCAATCAAACTATTCATTTGCCTACATTTTATCCAAATCCCCAAAATAAATGGGAAAGACTTCTGCATTCTTTGGACATACACGGACAGCTATGCTTCTACTTGGACAAAACTAAAGCTTTCTGAAAGACTGAGCAACTTTTACTGGCATATGCTGCAGGATCATGAGGAAAGGCTATCTCTAAGCAGACTATTTCAAAATGGATAGACACTGCATTCGTTTCTGCTATTCACAACATGGCAAATCAGTGCCTAAGGGCATTAGGCCACATTCGACCAGGGCAGCAGCCACCTCAGCAGCCTTCCTCAGAGGAGTACCAACCAAGGATATTTTGGAGGCTGCTACTTGCACTTCAGTGCACACTTTTACAAAGCACTACCACTTACCTCTTTACTCTAAATCCAGAGCAGGCTTTGCCACTGCAGTTCTGCAGGACCTCATAGCCACTCCTAATTCTATTTAGACCCAGCCACCCAACCTCAGCTTTGGGATTCAACCCAAGTGTAATGACTGCAACAGTGAAACACGATGAACATAGTACAGTTGTGTACCTACCATAAATGTAGATGTTCGAGTGTATTCACTGTTGCAGTCCAGGTTACCCACCCACCATCCCCATTTCTTTGCTGGGACTTATCTGTACTTCTCTATACAACCTATGTGGTGTATTTGCTTGTAGATGAGGGTAATGTTTATTTTAGAGCATGCTTTTTATAAGCAATGTTTTTGGCCTACCCTTTTGGGGGCACCTGACATCTGGGGCAAGAAAAACTGAAGTAAATGGCGTCAGCTGCATCTTATATATACCCCTGGTGCACTGACGTCAGGGAAGAGGCGACAGCAACCGACGCCGGACCAGGACTTTGGAATTCAGGCCGACTGCGGGTAGCCTGCCAGCAGGATAACCCAAGTGTAATGACTGCAACTGTGAATACACTCGAACATCTACATTTATGGTAGGTACACAACTGTACTTTATCGCTGTTAGGAGACATACCTGGATGCAGTTCTGCAATTTTGCGGAATCTTTCAAGTCTTCTTTCATCAATGTTCCTTTTGATGGAACATCCTTGTTTGGCCCTTCTGTGAAAGAAACCCTTTCCCCCAGTGAACAGGAAGGAAAGATTTTGTCTGCTCTAGGGGATTCGCTTTTCTACCCCTCAATGATCCTTTTCAAAGAATCAAAGAGGAGGCAGAAAATGTTCTGTAAATCCCAGGATCTTTCCAGGATTCACGTGAAGATAACTCCCTCGGGGGCAGAGGAGTGAGTTCAAATGGAAGACACCCACCCGCATGGCTGAGGGGGCCTGCAAGATCAGGGTTTCCAAGATTCCTTTCCAGGTAGACCCTTTCAGAGCTCCTGAAGAGCTGCCTGACTGCTTGCCTCTGAAGGCAATCGGGGGATGCTTGTCCTTGCACGCAGATGCCTGAACTGCTTTAACAAAATATTCTTGGGTGCTAAAAATAATATCCAGAGGTTACTTTATACCATTTCCCCAAATGCCCACTTCCAAAAGAAGAAAGCTTCTTGACATTCCACCTGTTCAGAGAGAAGCTGCAGCTCATGATGTTCAGAAGCTGCTGGACAAAAGTCATCCCGGAGGTCCCATCAAACTGGAGAGGATTCAGGACTTACTCAAGGTTTTTTTTAGTCCCAAAGAAGACAGGGGAACCAAAACCAGTTTTGGATCTAAGTAACCTGATCCAGTTTGTGAGGAAATCAAAGTTAAGAATGGTCACAGTTCAGGCCATTCTACCTCTTTTATACAAAGATGATTGGGTGTGCTTAATTGATCTTCAGGATACATACCATCAAAATAAGCAGATGCTCCCAAAGATACTTGCGCTTTCGGTTGGGAGCCAGTCACTGTCAGTTGAAAGCTCTGCTGTTTGGACTCACCACAGCCCCCAGGGTGTTTACGAAGTGTATGGCAGTGGTAGCAGCTCACCTGAGACTGCAAGGATTCCGAGTGTTTCCATACATAGTGATCTGGCTCCTCACCGCCCTAAACATGCTTCTCTTAAAACAGTCCAGGGTCTGTTTGCTGTACATTTGCCAATCATTAGGCATTACAGTCAGTATTTCCGAATCCAAACTGCTACCAGTACAGAGTCTGAGGTTCATTGGTTCTCATCTAAACACAGTAAGTCAGATTGCTTCTTTAACTCCTCATTGTATATACACAATCAAGTCTCAGGTTTATCACATTCTTTCTCATACTGCTCCTTCTGCCAGACTTATCCTTCAAGTTCTAGGTTCCATGGCAACATCTATAATATTAGTCCCATTAGCACATTACTGTATGCATGTTCTTCAATGGACTCTAGCTGTACAATGGTCTATTCTTCCCAGTCAAACTTACTCCAATATGCAAAAATGATATTCACTGCCAGATCCGGTTGGACGACATTTACATAGGTCACCCCTTCGTTCTGTCTTCCCCAGTAGCCAGTGACTACAAATGCCTTCCAACTGGAGTAGGGGAGCAATTCTTGGGAAGGACAGACCAAGGCACGTGCCCCCCCCCCAGAAATCAATTTGCATAACAATGTCCTGGAGAAGAGAACAGGCTTTTCAACATGTTCTCCATCTAGGGACCATTGTGATCCAAATTGGCAACATGTCTGTGATTTGGTACATCAACAAACAAGGGAGGAACTCTATTTTATCCCCACTGCTGAGAAGCTATGAGAATATGACACTGGGCGATCTCCTGTAACCACTTTCTAGTAGTAACGCACATTCCGGGGATATCCAACATACTAACAGACAAACTCAACTCAATCAGTTAGTGGCAGAGAAAAATTTCTGTCATTCTGGCTAACCTTGCTGCAGTCTTTTTGCTTCTCCCCACAGCAACAAATGTAGCTGGTATTTTACTCTGATCCTCCCTCAGGGGGAGTCAACAAGAGATACTGTAGTCAACGTTTGTCCCTCCAGTCTCCTTTATGCCTATCCTCCAGTACCTCTGATTCCAAAATTCTTACAGAAAACCAGTTGGTTAAAGAGCTTTGTTATCCTCTTTGCCCCCTTTTGGCCTTGCCAGGTGTGGTTACCCTTCCTTTGGTCTCATCTCCTTGGATACTGGACCCTGGTCCAGACCTTCTGTCACAATCCTCAGGAATAAAACATCAGTATCCCAGCCCTCAAACTAACCGCATGGTTTCTCTAGTTCCATTAATAGCTAGACAGCCCAAGTTTTCTTTCCTGGTTCGTGATGTATTATGTTCTCACAGAAAGATTCCACTAAGAAGGTTTACAAGAGTAAGTGGAAAAGATTTTTGATTTGGGTCCTGAAAAATTACATTGATCCCTTTACTGCCCCTATTTCTTCTGTACTGGAGTTTTTAGCTTCTCTTTTTTTAAAGAAAGTGCTAGTTTTTCCACAGTCAAAATACAGTTGGCTGCCATATCAGATTTTCACTCCAGAGACGATGCTTTTTGCTTGGCTGCTTCCAAGTTGTGTAAGGCTTTTCTAAAGGGCACCTTTTTGCTGAGACCCCCAGTGAAAGATCTGTCACCTCACTGGAATTTAACAGTAGTACTTCAATGCTTAACTCAACAACCCTTTGAACTTTCACTAAAAACAGACTTAAACTCCTGTCTTGGAAAACAGCCTTCTTAGTTGCTATTACATCTGCTAAAAGGATTTCCGAATTCCAGGCTCTTTCACTGAAAGCTCTTTACATTGTTTTTTTTATAAAGACAGGGTTACCTTATGAACCAATCCTTCTTTCCTACCAAAAGTGGCTTCTGAATCGAACATAAATCAAACCATTAATTTACCAGTCTTCTTTTCAAAACTCTTGAACAAGGCAGAATACATGTTTTAGATGTGCATAGACAACTATGTTTCTATTTACTCAGAATAAAAGATTTATAGAAAGCAGACCAGCTGTTTGTCTCTCTTCACCTAGTTGGCTGGGTTCTCTAGTTTCTAAAATTACTTTGGCAAAATGGATAACTAATTGCATTTCCTGGATATATTGCCAGCAAGGTCTCTCCATGCCAAAACCACCTAAGGCTCACTCAACCAGATCCATGGATGATATTTGTGCAGCAGCCAACTGGTCTAATGTCCATACTTTTATTACTCATTACAAATTGGGCATAATTTCCACAAGCAGAGCTGCTTTTGGTTCAGTAGCTCTCCAGAATATCCTTCCATGAGGGCCACCTAAGTTCTGCGTAGCTGGGGACTCTGTATCATATGTTGAGGAAGAATGAACAAGGCAACATCAAATATTAAAGTTATGTACTCACCATAACTATGCATCCATGTTGTTTATTTTCATTCTTTCTCAACTCTCCTCCCTCCTTCCCCCATTCCTGTCATATTCTGGATTGACCTGATGGACCTTTTGGAACCCATAGTTCCAGGCTTGAGCCCTAGTTTAATTCCTCTTGTCTTCTACTATGATTATGTATTAAGCGTGTTAAAGCAGCAAACTCTGTATCTGAGGTATTGTGGATGGTCTAGGGCATTATGGGTAGAGGGAGGAGCTCGATAATTGGATCTGAAGTCTGTAAAATGCAGCCAAGTTGGATCTGAGGTCAGAACGGTAACCCATAAATTGAGGAAGAATGATAATGTACAACACAGATGCATACTTATGGTGAGTACATAACTTTGTTTTTCCTCTTGTCAACAGCATGAGCAAGGAAAAAACATGGTGCATGGTTGCTATCTGTAAAGGTGAACCTTTTGACGCACAACAGGGCAACACGCCCATCTGATCACTTTGAGGCTGACAGCATAGTTGATTTATTGACTGCCCCTCACGGAAATTCTTTGGACTAGGATGTACTAGCTATCCTGAGGGAAGCTAGAATGCCAAACAGAAGAAAATTATACATATCAAAATGGAAAATGTTTTCTGTCTGGTGTCAAAAACGAAAACATTTCTGGGTCTGCAAAGCTTCCTCAAGTGCTAATTTATCTGAGTTAATTAAATCAGGTTTGTCTTATTCTTCTATTAAGATACATGCTAACCATTTCTGCATGACTTCCTATGTAGCCCCCCCCCCCCTCTTTTTTCCCCAATTTGTTGCAAAGCAGTTTCTAAAAGGTGTCACTCACATCAGACTACCCAGGTGCGCTCCTTCCCATTCCTGGGATCTCAACTTTGTTTTTAGAAAAGCTTACTCTGCCTCCTGTTGACCTGCCTCCAAGTCTGACATAAAATTTATGTTGTAGAAAACAACTTTTTTTATTGGCTATTATCTCTGCTAGGAAGGTCTCAGAACTACAAGCCCTTATGTTGATTGAGCCTTTTCTGATCGTTCTCCAGTATAGAATTGCTTTCGGAACCAGTCTGTCCTTTTTCGGAACCAGTCTGTCCTTTTTGCCTAAGGTGGTCACCGAAGTGTCTTTAAACCAATCTATAGATCTTCCTACATTCTTTCCTCATCCTTCAAATATGGGGGCGTGGATCCTTCATTCATAAAATGTACACAGACAGCTCAGGTTCTACCATCACTGGACAAAGACTTTTAGGAAAACAAACCATTTGTGGCCTTTGCAAGCAACAAGATAGGAAGTCTGTTAGCAAAGAAACCATTTTCAAATGGATTTCTAGCTGCATCTCTTTTTGCTACCATCACTATGGAAAACAGATCCACACAAATGGTGCACAATGTGCTCAAAGTAGACCAGATAACCAAAAGTAGCACAGCGTTGTGGGTTCACAGAAAGATTTTATTAACACAAAGACATGAGGTTAAGCGCCTTCATCAAGTAAATTGACTTCATCAGAACAAGTAATAGTAAAAACATTGAAGCTTAAATAGCAAACAGTTTAAATTCATTGGTTCAATATTAACCAATACTATGCTTAAAATACCACTTCTCATAAATAATAAGCAGTATATGCATGACCAAAAAATGAATAATTAATTAGTTAGATTCAATATAATAAAAAATTCATTTCTACAAAAACACTTCTCTACAAAAAATATAGAACAATGTATGGTACATGCATATGTACTTTCCTAATGGTGAATAAAAAACAAATCAATATATGTTAATATATATTAAAAATATACACAAAAGTTATATAAAATACATATTTAAAATTAAAAGTAAAATACTTTATCAATACCTAATGAAACAGCCAATTAAACTAATTCCGCCTTTTCTTTCAATATAGGCATTATAGAAATGAATTCATTGATACCTGGCGGGTGGTCAGCAGCTAGCCTCAATTGCCACATCAACTCTTTTTTATTTAATATATTTTGCCAGTCACCCCCTCTCACATCTACTATGTCAAAATCAAGAATGCCAAACTTAAAACACTTAAAGTTCTTACACGTTGTACTATGTTTATATAGTGCGTTAGTATTCTTTTCATTCTTGATATCATAGAGATGCTCGTATATCCTACTTTTCAGCATCCTCTCCGTCTTACCAATGTAAAAAGACGGACAGGTGCTGCATTTAGCGATATACACAAGTTTATTGGAACAACAATTTCCATTTTTTAATAAAATAACACTTTTAGTCAGATTCTCAATAATTATTTTGTTGTCCAACAATATATATGAGCAGTAGTGGCATCTACCACAAGGCTTACTGCCAGCTGGATTCCCCTTCCTATTATTTGAAAGTTTGTTTGTTTCTACCAAGGATTTAATATTACCCCCTACCTTGGTGGAAAATATGGGTTTGTCACCCAAGATGCAAATTATTTCAGAATTGGTTCTGAAAATGTTCCAATTTTTTACCAAAGTCGCTTTGACCTGAGAGTACAAGGGACTAAATTGAACTACACATGCTTGTTGAAAATTTATACTATTGGAGGCAATCTCTCCCTTAAATGGGTTACTAAATATGTCCTCATTCACACCCAATAAAGGTTTATAAATAATACCCCATTTTTCCAACACCTCATCAAGTATTGGATCAATAAAGTGGCCCGGGTAACCTCTCTCAAGGAGCATAACCCTTAGGTTCTTAAACTCAGATATCACATCATCCTTCATGGTGGTCATTCTAGCTATTCAAACAGCCTGGCCCTTTACAATACTTCTTTTTTGATGTACCGGATGGTGACTAGTGTAATGTAAGTATGCATTGCAAAAGGTGTTTTTTCTGTAGATTTTGGAATGAAACCTGTTTTGCTTTTTAAAAATCTTTACATCAAGAAAATTAATTTCCTGCTGATGAAATTGGAAAGTAAACTTCAAATAGTTTGTAGTCTGATTTATATATTCCACGAATTGTGGAATTTCCTCAGCACTTCCCTTCCACAAAATAAAAACATCATCCAAAAATCTACCATAATATGCGATGCATGAGGAAAATTTTGTATTACATTGAAAAATGTACTTCTGTTCCCATCCCAAAAGGACCAGGTTGGCATATAAGGGGGCACAAGCAGCACCCATGGCAACTCCTTTCAATTGCTTGAAATATTCACCCCCAAAAAATATGTAGTTATTCTCCAAAATTAGACTCATTAGTTCACTTGAGTAGTACTTCATCAGATTTTAGGGATGAATAAGTAAAGAGAACTTCTTCGAAAAGACTTAAACCTTCAAGTTTCGGAATACACGGTAAAAGGTCTTGTACATCAATAGTAAGAAACCAACAACCAGCTGACCATAAATCCTGCTTCAATTGACCTAAAAAGTCCCAAGAATCTTTTAATAATTGTGGAAATTTATTAATAATATGTTTTAATTTTTTATCCACATAGACCGCCAGGTTATGAGTCTTAGAACCTGCGGCTGCAACTATAGGTCTAAATGGTGGCTTCTTTATATTTTTATGTACCTTGGGAATTCCAAAAAACGTAGGAATTTTTGGATATTAATTAAGCAAAAAATTATATTCCTCCTTGGAAATTCTTTGATCCAACAAGTATTCATACAAATTTTTTATTTAGACAAAACCAAGCCTATTAGGCAATCTGATTGCCTTTTCATTTCCTGTTACCCTAGGGCCCTGGGCAGGTCTGTTTCCAAGCAGACTATTTCCTCTTGGATGTATAAAACCATTTCCTTTTGCTATGTGTGTCATGGGAAAACTCTTACATCCCCAGTAAAGGCTTATTCCATTAGAGCCACGTCCTCTTCTGGTGCTTTCTTCAAAGATCCGGACACTTCCTCTGTATTAGAAGCAGACACCTGATCTTCTGTACACAATTCCACGAAACACTACAAGTTGGATGGCATTTGTAGGTCTAGTGTTGGTTTTGCTAGGACTATTCTGCAGGAGTTTATAGAGAGTGCTACTGCCCCTCCACCCAATCCTCCTTCTGCAGGCGTTTTGGTATTCTCCCTCATTACATGAATGATGAATACTGCAACATATGAATTAGAAGGACTTAGAATAGTTGTTTAAAATCTTACCATAACCATAGATGTCCTTCTCTTCTATATGTTGCAGTATTCCTCCCCTGCCTTCCCCTGATGCTTGCCTGAATGCTGGTTGTGTATTTCATCACATATCTCAGGCTGGTGTTCTTCCTGGGACATTCAGTTCTGAGGCTTGGTACGTGCCAATGTCCGCTTTTTACCAAACGTCACTTTATGACCCACTTTTAAGTCAGCCGGCAGCAGATTCCCTCATGTAATGAATGCTGCAACATATAGAAGGACATCTATTCTGTATCTCTTCCAGAGCTTATTTCAAAGATCTGGATTCAGGGTCCATGTAGAAGCAGCAACTTGGCTATCCATTCATCCTGTTACTTTTACTAAACTTTACCAGATGGTTTTTCTTGAGCCAGAGGTGGTTTTGCCAGACCCATTTTGTAAGGAATACTGTATCCCATCTCTGTATGTCAGACTTCCTCCCAGCCAACATAAAAGCGTAGTGAATCTTCCATATTTTCAGCAATACTGCAGTGGTGATCTAATGAAGACCATAGTACAGCAGTATATGCACCCTCCCTCCTTACCCCTATGTTTTATTATCTGTCTTCGTTTGGCTGAACTGGGCCCTTACATTCCCTGTACTGTCTTTGTCGCAGTCCCTTTTTCTAGGGTATTAGCTTCAGATAATTATTTTTCTACGCCAAGAAAGCTGTTAGGGTTTCCATGCCTGTACATCCCTTTGCTACCTGCACACAGTCCTTTGCTTAGGTTGTAGGTCAGATGTATAGTCTGAGATGAAGGAAACCACAGTTTTGTAAACTGGATGGATGCATGATATCCTTGGCAAAGTACATCCCAATTATCAGCTAAACTTTTAGATTGCATGCACACATTAATGTTTGGCAGGCCAATCTCTTATGTAGTTGCTTCTCCTCATCTCTCTCTGAATTTATGTCACATTTTCAAGAGGTTTTACTTTAACCAAAGCACTCAGGCAGAAAAGATAAATAAATAAATAGATTCATTAGATTTTCAGAACCCCCTGCCCCTTTCAACTTAAAACAACACACTATGCAAATTTTCAAAAATGAAGTTTGTCACTCCATATAGGAGCAGTTGCCTGAAATTGACAGCTGCACCCACAGGCATTACCCATGCTAAAAGTACATATTACACTGTGTTCTCACTTACACTAATGCTGACTGTTCTTTTCATATCTCTATTCCCCTCAGAGATGTGAAACACTGCATGCATTCTTTCAGTAAACATTAGACGCAAGAAAAAGTTCACTGGCTACCTATAAAACAAAACAAAAAAAAAAAAAAACTAAATTGTGCACTGTCGTATGAAATTCATGGGGTTCTGATGAACTCCTAATGAAAGAGTTGTAAGACAAAAGCTCTTAACCAGATTTCTATTTTTAACTAAGTAGAGAGTCAATTATCCAAACTAATTGGGATGTAGGGTAGTTCAGATAATCAAACGTAATTGAACTGGATAAAAAACTCATAAAAATGTTTTTGATGAACATTAAACAAGAAAAAATAAAACAAATTTACTGTAAGTACAAAACTGTACAGTATATAATTGTAGTACAAGCTCAAAAAACACGTGCTAGTGAATATGTGTAATGTTTACATATTCAGACTTTGATTTTTCCTACCCAAAAACTTTGAAAGACTGCGTTTCGATAATAGACTCTCTACAGTATTAAAGTGATTATATCCTGCATCATAGAACTTGCATTACTGGCTTGGATACTTTGTTTTTAGTTTACCTTTTTAAAGCCAGTGTAGGTAACTTGTGGTAATTTGATGTTTCTTGGAATTACACTGTACCTTGTACATTTCACTCAGCAGACAATGTTCAGACTATTCGTGATTAATTGCTTCTACCTGCAGACGATCATCTCCAAGTAAAAGCAACTGATAGTGGGGAAATAAAGCTTGTACTTTGCAGATGCATGAAAGATTTTAAGTTTCACTCAGAACACTGTTAAACTTCTCATGATTAACTTCTTGCACTTGTAGAATTCGTCTCCCAGTGAAAACCTTTGTTAATGGAAAAATGACTGCAGATACAAAGTAGAGCTACCATTTTCTACTTTTTATCGTTGTATCTTATTTTCAAGGCTATTTGCCTAAAATCCTTCGCATGTCTTAACCCAAGGACATGAATCTTGATATCCATTGTATAAAAACAGGGGAAATTATTGTCTTATTTCTGCATATGTGATTAACAGACTTTAACACACACACACACACACACACACACACACACACCAGCAGCTCAGGATCACACTATTGTATTAACTATTAACTTGCATCTGACCAGCTTTTCTTACCTTGATACAGTGTAAAGCCTGGATATTTTCCAGTTGAGAAAAATTCTTTCTTGCTTGAATATTTTTAAGATATACAGCAGTCACTGAGAAGACTCCCCTCACTTCACATTTAATATACCCTTGACTGCACAGTATGCAAAATTTGTTTCGAATATACAGTTTACATCATGATTTCTTGTACAAGTATTAAGAACAAAATGTTTTGCTTATAGGTACTTCGGTCACTTCAATGTGCTTCAGACATTAATAACAAAGAGGGGTATATGCTTTGTAGTTCACCCAGCAGTTTACCACAGTTAAAAAAAAATTCCAGTCTTACTCAGATTCTTCTTGCAAAGTCACATATTGTATGCCTATTCCTATGTCTAATGGGACTAGGGTTGCCAGATTTCCAGCCCCCTAGGTAGGGACAAAAAAAAGAGAAGGTCTCTCACGACAAGTGAAGACCAAAAAAAAAAAAGGTCTTTAATGCGGAACACAGTTCCACATTAAAGAACTGAGCTCACTCAGTAGCTCTGCACTAAACACGGAGCTTCTTGTGTTTAATGCATTGCAGTTCCGCATTCAACACAAGTAGCTCTGTGTTTAGCGATTTTTGATTGGCCCGTATACCGGCATATGGGCCAATCAAAAATCGCTAAACACGGAGCTTCTCGTGTTTAATGCGGAACACAAGAAGCTCCGTGTTTAGCAATTTTTGATTGGCCCGTATGCCAGGTATACGGGACAATCAAAAAAAAACAAACAAAGCGGAGGCTGGCCGGGATTTAAACTGGCAGGGCGGGACTCGGGATCAGGCTGCTGATCTCGGGACAGTCCCGCCCAAATAGGGACGTCTGGCAACCCTGAATGGGACTGACATTTTATCTTCTCCCATTTATTCACTAATTTCACAGTGTTACAAATCTACCTGATCCTCTCCATCTCCCAACTCCAGTCTCTGGTTTAAGTCCGAGATACTCAAGATACTCCAGATTCTTCTAGTCTGCTCTTGTGCTTTTTTTGTTACTCAAGCATTTTCCACTGGAGCGATGGAAAAAGTTTTCACTGGCAAAGTCTGTCTGTGGGCTTTATTTTTATCATCAAGAATGAGATGCAGAGTCCCCTTCTGCTTGCTGGCTCACTGTTTGTTTGATAAACATTTTTGTTTTCTTTTTACCTTATTTTTCATTCACAGATGTCTTAGATTCTCCAGGAAGACATAGTCTAAAGAAAAAGCTGGATACAGCATCTTGAGTCTTGCATCTGCCACTCATCATTTCCTGTTTGCTGGGATAAACTTGCTTCTCTTCTGCCTGATGTACTGTGAATAATCATTTTTCACAAACACTGTGTTGTCTCCATTTCTGATAATTTTTCCTTCTGACACAATTTTGTCAGGAGCAACTGTTATGTTGGTAAGATTGTATCTCTACTAATATGGATCTTGGCTGTTTTTTCTCGTAGCTATATTTGAAGCATACACATGATGTGGCCTCTCAATTGACAAATCCTGTTATGGAACACCAGTCCAGTGGCATGTTTGTAGTTTTATAAAGCAAATGCAGTCTGATCCTTCCAGTTTCTATGGTACAACAGAAAATATCAGGTTTGCTGTGTGTGTTCCATCTTCTAACTACTATTTTTTAAATAGCAGTTCTTGAGAAACCTTATGCTCACCCAACTTTTTTTTTTCCATTTTTAACATCTGATTTTTGCAGTTTTATCAGTTTATCTGAATATCTAAAGCTTCTATTTTTCCAGCTTTTTATTGTTTGACTCTATATGTTCATTCAGTGTTTCACTTATTTAAACACCCCCTGAGTGCATTTGATTTATTTTTCCTGTAAGTTGCTAGAAGCCATTTCATGTACCAAAGCTGAAACTTAAACTGCTTTTTGCTAAACAGCTGCAAGATTTTCAGCCAGATTTTTTTTCTTATTTTCTGATTGATTTTCTCTTACTTTTTCTAAATGTTCTTATTTATTGGCATCCAGACAATGTAATTCTAGTCAGCAACTGAATTTTACCCAGCTTGGTAGGTTTTACTAGCTTTTTTTCAATTTCATTTTTCACACTGGAAGAGCTGTAATCATAGTGTGCAGCCATCTTGGACGTCTATCCTAATATGTGTCTTGAGTCAAAAATTTGCAACTGGTTAAAAGGTTCATCTTCTGCCAGAAGCATTTATTGTTTTTGGGAAAGGTGTTCAGCTGTAAGTATATTTATTTGTGCCTTTGAATGTTTTTTTTTCCATTTGTGACATGTTTCATCATATATTTAAGTGATGTTCTTCATGTTTCAATGTTGCAGTTATCACATTTGGGTTATCCCTGCCAGGGTGGCCCTCAGCCGGCCCGAATACCAGAGGCTTAGTATTTCTGTGTCAGTTGCTGTCGCTTCAGGACTGACATCAGGTCATCAGTAGTATAAAGTAAGGCAGCTGACGCCATTAAATCAGTCTTTCTTGATGCAGAGCCCGAAGCAGAAGCAGTTTGCATGAGTGCTGGTCGGCTGCTACCTGAGTTTCGTCTTCCGAATTGAAGCTGAAGTCTTCTAAAGCTAAGTACCCCTTTGGGAATCCTTTTTTCTTGCACTAACCAATGTCAGAGAAAGTTAACAATTGCCTCACTGTAGAAAGCAAATACCACACCGAGACTTTCATTCTTACTGTGTCACTTGCTTAGGCCCAGACCATGACGTTCCCTCGCTGTCGATTTTGTGCTTTGTTCAACACCAGAACTATTCGTCATCGGGGCCCTTATTTTAGCTAGATATTTTCGCTTACAGTCCTCGAATTCCAATATGGCTTTGGCAAGCCATCTGACAGCAGCTCTTCCGAAAAACTATAAGGATGAAGACAGAGACAGACCGTGCAGGTCCAAATCTACCGATGACACTTCCATTAAGCTAGTCTTCCATTCTCCGGTCCTCAGTGATGCACTTTCGCAGCCCCTGATGCCCACTTCTTTGGATTCGCAGGCCACTACCGAGACCCTTTCAGAGTCCGGTATACCACAAAACTCTTCTTCAACTAAGGATCCTGCGGTTGTCTCTCCCTTGGATGGGTCTGGAACCGCTGAGCAGGCACCGGCTTCCGAGGAAGTACTTCGCACTACCAATTCTCAACATAAACAAACGACTTCTTTCACATCAACCGTTCTTTCGAAAACTACCAAATTTCTAAGGCCCAGGGTACGAACCACACCCAAGAAACCGACGACCCAATCTCAGGCACCTGCTTCCTTGCCTCAGTCTTAAATGCTTAAAGTGGCAGAAGACCTTATGCTGATCAGGGGAAGCCAAGGCACCCCTTCCAAAAGAAAAAGAGATCTGTCCCCAGTAGTTTTGTCTGAATAGGAGTCTGATGACTCTGATGCATCTGAATATGAAGACATGCAACCCCTCTCTGCTTATGAAGATTCTGATGCAGAAAACTCCATTCCTTCAGCCTCTCCCCCGAGGACTTTTCCTTTGGGGAAACCCTTCATACCTTAAGGGAACATTTCCAGTGGGAATGTCAGGACTACCCTCAGTCTAAAAAGATACTCAGGGAATTCTTAGATCTTCCACAGCACAGACCACTGGCCATTCCCCCAGTCCTGGATGTTTTCCTGGAATCCAGTTTGACTCCTGACACCCTCCCTCCTGCACCAAGAAAACCTGACAGGTATTACAGAGTCCCTGACTCACACAAATTTATTTTTAAAAATCCTACTGCTGACCCTGAGGTAATTTCTCAAGGGCCTAAAGGAATTAAAGCAACTTCTGCTAAGAATCACCAGCCCCTCAGATAGGGATTCCCGAGCACTAGCCAGATGGGGTAAAAAAGTATACACCTCTGCTACTCTTGCTATCAAAGCACTAAATTGCCAGTTCCATATGCTAAAATTTCAGCAACATAATGGAATTCCTCAAACAAAAAGTATCTTCCTTTCCTGCTTGTGCAGAATCTAAAATAGTTACAAGAGTTAATGCATTCTGCAAGTCAAGTAACTAAGCACACCTAGCACTGTGGTTTTGATGCCCTAGAAGCTTCTTGCAGGGCAGCAGTCACCGATTCTGTCCTTAGAAGGCATGCATGGCTTAAGGAACAGCCCTTGCCAGACCATGTGAAATTGTTGGATGCACCCTTGCACAAAGACAACCTATTTGGCACTAAGGCAGAGATCATCTTAAAAAGGATGGAAGAAAAAGCTATAATCTATGCAGACAGTTAAGAATTTCTTACAGGTCCGGCCACCCGGGTTCAGCAGGCATTGCCCCTCCAAGCACTGGTCCTTTCCTGCTCCCACCAGGTCATTTCAGCCCAGACCCCGTGGAAGCAGACCCCCCCAGACAGCAGCCACAGGGAATGCAGAGATCAAAACACTGGCATTCCTCCACTTCAAAAACAGGGAGTTCTAAGCCACCCCCTCATGGTAAGAACTCACAATGACTCTCCTCTCCCACCCCCTCCCTCTGCCCACCTTCACTTACCCCTAGGAGGAAAACTCTTTCACACAACCACCTGGGCACCATTACCAATGACCACTGGGTCCTCAACATAGTGTCCCAGGGATACAAATTTTCTTTCCACACTCTTCCAACTCCAAAAGGGTTCCCAGATCTACCTCCAAACAAGTAGGCATAGAGGTACAAAAGCAAGTCCTTTCCCTGCTCTGTATGAGGGCAATAGAGTACATTCATGCAGAACAGAAAGGCCAAGGTTTCTACTCCAGACTTTTTCTGGTACTCAGAAAAGAGGACACCTGGCACCCCATCCTCGATTAATCCATTTTAAATACCTTCCTGGTGATCTCAAAATTCAAAATGCTCACCCTCCAGCAACTGCTACCCATGCTCTCCAAGAATGCTTGGCTAGCCACCCTAGACCTAAAAGAGGCCTACCTCCACATTCCTATCAGGGAATCCTGCAGGAAATATCTGTGTTTCAGGGCAGGATCTCAGCACTTTCAGTTCTCTGCACTTCCCTTTGGCTTATCTACTGCTCCCAGAGTTTTCACAAAATATCTGGCTCTGGCCATTGCCTTTTGCAGACAAAGGAATATCCAAATGTACCCATACTTAGACTGCCTAATTCAGGCCGACAGTCAGGAAAAGCTGCTGAAGCACCTGGCCCTTTGTAAAGTCCCTACTGACCTCCCTAGGGTACACTATCAACGAAAAGAAATCCAAACAAGTAGCCACCCAAAGGATTTTATTCCTGGGAGCAAGACTGGACACAGCATCGAAGATGGCATTCAGTACAACAGAAAAGCAAACTTACCTGACAGCCTACTTCTCTCAACTAGCCACCAGACCCCAGTTATCTGCAAGGAAAGTCCTGCAAGCTCTGGGGTTCATGGCATCTTGCATTCTACTCATTCCATATGCCAAACTGCATATGAGGAAACTTCAGTGGTACCTAAAAAGCATTTGGTGTCAACACTCTCAAGACCTGGAAACTTATACCCATGATACCTTGCCTCAGGAAATATTTTCTTTGGTGGGCAGCAGCATGCTCCCACAACAAGGGGCTACCTTTCTCACCAACCCCCACTGCCCAGACCCTCACCACAGATGCATCAGACTATGCTTGGGGTGCACACCTGGATGGCAGGTGCATACAGGGCCAGTGGAGCCCAAAGCAAATCCATCTGCACATAAATCAAAAAGAGGTGTTAGCTGTCCGGCACGCATTGACAGCTTTCAGGCCCCTTCTCTCCCCAGGGACGCTCCTGATCAAAACAGACAACACCACTGTGATGTGGTATGTCAACAAGCAGGGAGAGACTCACTCCTACCCTCTATGCAGGCTGGCCATGACTTTTTGGCACACAGCCTCTGCCATGCAACTCTACCTGTTAGCACAATTCCTGCCAGGTTCTGTAAACTCTCTGGAAGACCACTTAAGCAGAAGTCTTCTGGACCCACACGAGTGGCAGCTAGACAAAAGAACCTTCACCCTAATAACTCAGAAATGGGGCACCCCGAAGATCGACCTCTCTGCCTCCCACACCAACCATCAGCTCAGCAAGTTCTGCACCAGGGGGCATCACTGCATGACTTGGAAAGTGGATGCCCTGTCCTTCCCCTGGGTCAGTCTATCAGTCTCTGCCTTTCCTCCACTACCTCTCATCCCCAGGGTACTGCTCAAAATAAGGGAGGAAAAAACAAGGACAATTCTTATTGCTCCAGACTGGCTTCGCCAGCACTGGTACCCACTGCTGCGCAGCCTGTCCCCACTGCCACCATGGCATCTCACTCATACCCCAACCCTCCTGACCCAGAGGGAAGGAGAATTTATGCATCCCCAATTGCAGACCCTCAATTTGGCAGCTTGGCTTATTCCCTAACCAATGATCAATCTGTCAACCTCAGTAAACAGGTTCTAGATGTCATACATGAGGCCAGACGCCCTAGCACTAGAAAGTCTTATGCTGACAAATGGAAAAGTTTCTGCACCTGGATTCAGGCTAAGGGAGCCGATATGGCACAGCCCTCCCTCCCTCTCATTCTGGATTACTTAGCTGACCTGCTACACAGTGGTCTCTCTTTTTCCTCAATTAAAATTTGTGTCTCTGCTCATTTCTCCACTGAGCAGCCCCTTTTTCTCACACCCTCTGATCAAACAATTCCTAAGAAGGGCTAGCAACTTGAGGCCACCCAGAAGAGCACCTACCCCAGCATGGGACCTTAACTTTGTGTTGGAAAAGCTCACCCTGCCCCTTTCAAACCAGCATCTTCAGTAGAGTTAAAATGTTTCTCCTGGAAGACCGCTTTTCTCCTGGCCATCACTTCAGCCAGAAGGGTTTCTGAGCTACAAGCACTCATGGCTGTAGAGCCCTTCATCATCTTCCATGCTGACAGGGTTTCCCTCAGGACTAACCCATCCTTCATGCCCAAAGTGGTGTCCAGTGTGGCTCTCAACCAATCCATTCATTTGCCCACCTTTTTCCCTAACCCACAGAACAAGGGGAAAGGATCCTCACTCTCTAGATGTGCACAGACAGCTCAGATTCTATCTAGACAGGACTAAATCTTTCAGAAAGTCTGATCAATTGCTGGTTAGCTTTGCTGCAGGGGCAAAGCCATCTCCAAACAAACAATTTCCAAATGGATAGCACACTGCATCCATTTCTGTTACAAGCAACACGGAAAGCCTCCCCCTAAGGGGGTCAGGACTCACTCCACCAGAGCAGCCTCCACCTCTGCAGCTTTCCTCAGAGGAGTCCCTTCTAGGGACATCCTGGAGGCTGCCTCCTGGACATCTGTTCACACTTTCACCAAACATTACCACCTATCTATCTTCTCCAAATCCAGGGCAGGCTTTGCCACTGCAGTCTTGCAGGGCATCCTAGCCAGCCCCTAGTCTCCTTGACTGCCTCCACCCTTTTCCTCAGCTTTGGAAATCAGCCCAAATGTGATGACTGCAACAGTGAAACATGAAGAACATAGTACAATTGTGTACACTTACCATAAATGTAGATGTTTGAGTGTATTCACTGTTGCAATCCTGGTTTCCTTCCCTCCATCCCCCTCTTTTTTTCTTCTCTCTCCTTACAAGGGACATTTTGGTATTTACGTTCTACTGGTGGGGTTCTTCGACCAGAACCTGGCTCCCACATGGGGGCTCTTGACAGGGCAAGAAAAATTGATGTAATGGCGTTGGCTACCTTACTTTATACTACCGATGACCTGACGTCAGTCTTGAAGCAACAGCAAATGACACAGAAATACTAAGCTTCTAGTATTCGGGCTGGCTGAGGACTACCCTGGCAGGGATAACCCAAACGTGATGACTGCAACAGTGAATACACAAGAACATCTACATTTATGGTAAGTGTACACAACTGTACTTTTCTTGAGTTGTTTTGTAATCCATTCTGATGGTTTAGTTTTAAACTGTCTAGTGATAACAAGAACACATTTGTCTTGCAATTTTTGTAAAGTGACAATCAGAATTTTTTCAGTAGTGCTTAGTTTTTTTTTTTTTTTTTACCTTTATTAAATTATTACTTAAGTCATAGGCACACGTAGGTTCATAAGTGTATTCTAGGCTAATGACCATTAGGGCCTTTATAAGCCTAGCAGTACAATCCTTTATAAGCCTAACAGTACAATCCTAATGTGTCCCACAAGTTATATGTTTTAGACTTTTTTAAGGGGGGGGGGGTGATTGTTGGTTGTGTCATGATTTATTGACTGCCTCTGTCCATCAGAGACCAGGGATGAATTTTCAGTTTCTCACCCAGTTGTCCATATTACACTTAAATAGGGTTGGGGCGGATTTTCCCATGGATGGGGGAGCCTATCCCAAATGAGATACATATCTGTATTTTCAACATGTCCTGTTTATGTCTCAAGCAAAATGTAGGTCTTTAGATCTGGTAGTTCCGATGCTGGTTTTGTTTTGTAGATGTGCAAAAGGTTCATCAGATCAGGGTCCAGGGATGCCTTGTATGCCAGGCATAGATCGCCTCTCAGCAGTCTGTAGGAGGCCAAGTATAGAGACAGGGCTTTGAGACAATCTGCGTAGGATATTGTGTTTATGCCCTGTATTCTTTTTGCAAGGAACCTTTGAAGATGTTCCAATTGCTGCATCTGTTTGGTAAGCTACATACTGAAGGAGACATATTATACTCAGTGGTAGTTCTGATAATGGCAAAGTATAGTAAGATGACTTCCCTGGACCTAGGTTCCATGCTCTTATAAGTTGAGCAACATAAAAGGACTTCCTTACTACCTTGGAAACATGTTGGTCAAAGGATAAGTTACTGTCTCCATGTGATTCCAGATCCCTAACTAATGGGTCAATTCTTAGGATTTTTTTGTCGATGACATAGTTTCCTGGGGTGGTCTCCCCCCCCCCCCAAAAAAAAATTACTATAATACATTTCTTGGCATTGAGTTTTAAGCCATGAGTTTGACATCAGTCATTTGCATGTCTTAGACCCTGTTCTAAGATGTTTGCTTCTTGAGAGGGATTGTATTATTGCACTTAGTCTGCAATCATCTGTGAACTTGGTCAGCCAGAGCCCTTTGACATTGACCTTTACTTCCAAGAAGTAGATGTCAAAGAGGAGCAGGCCCAGCACAGACCCCCTGAGGGACTTCACTGGTGACTAGCGTCTTTGTGAAGGTGATCTCACCATCCTAATTCCCTGCAACCTATCTATGAGGCAGCTGGCTATCCAGCTTGTTATATAGGGGTTTGTAAGAAAGTAGCATTTGCCATTTGGATTTCCTGAACATCAAGAATATGTAGAAAAAACAACTAGACTCAGTGCAGAAACAAAAGTTTGATAACTCCTTTTAAAAGCACATATGCCTGACACTGCTTTGACAGCATTGGACTATAGGTAGGACTCCCCATACATTGCCTCTTTGATTGAAATTACTTCTGTGTTTTAGTACTTCGTTTGCCTCTATAATAATAAATATAGCTTTTTAATTATGTTGTCAAGATTTCAACATTTGTCTTTGCGTATACTAAGAGATGCTGTGCAGCAATATACTATTTTGTGAATGTGTGTATATGAATTTGCTTATGTTGTGTAAATGTATTCAGTTTGACCATAAACCTACAGCATCCTCTCTGGTTCAACATCTGCTTGTGTTCTTTTTCTTATTGTAGCACTTTGTGAATTGTCTTTATTATTTTTATTGTAACACTCTGGGGAATTGCCTTTGTTTTTCCTATATGTTAATCTCTGATAGGGTCCATGGAATTGCCCATTTACCTAGTTAAATAAAAATCAAATAAATAGTTTACATTGCAGACATTTTAGTTTTTTGTCTGTGCTGATTTATTTTCTGTTGTTGCAGGAGCTTTGCTGACATTTTGCATAGAATGAAAGATCTCAGCCGTTACTTGAGCAGTTTTGACAATGAGAATCATGTGAAGTACAAGAACCAAGTGGTGTACTCTACGATGCTTGTGTTCTTCAAGAATGCAGTTCAGTATGTAAATAGCATCCAGCCTTCTCTTGTTCATGGTTAGTAGCATTTGTGATTCTTATAATTTGGCAAGTACCTCATAGCAAATCACTTTATGTTAAAATAAGTTATCTTGCTTCTGAGATAAAGAGCCTCTTTTTCAGCATCCACATTAAACATGGTTGATCTTAAATGAGCATTATTTTTCCAGTTTTGAGGAGGAGCAGTTAAGACTATACATCTTTAGTCAATTTTAAATTTCTCTGTAATCAGAACAGAAACACCAGATAAGAAATTTTGTTGTGCCAGCTCTGTATTTCCAAATGTGTCAGGTGAGTTGCATTAATGCAGAGCAGGTTTAACAAGGGCGAGAAAACATTTCAACACTGCAGTGTACTGTGGTTTGAATGTTGTTTTGATGTGATTTGATGCACTTGTTTGTTTATTTACATACATACGTATGTATGTGTGTATGTTTACTGGGGTTAGAGCACTGATCACAGCTGACCAATTTTAGGCTCAGCTTGGGCTGCAATGACACAACAAACAGATAATATACATATAGATACTAGTAAGAATATAAAAGTGTTAGTAATGACACAAGATTACAGCCAGTGAAAACTTAATATTAAAATGCAATCAGTAGTGAACCCCTCCAATGTGCAAAGGGACAACTGGAGTTAACCATTGCATTTTTTTTTAAGTAAAACTGAGAAAATTACAATCAAGGTAAAAACCTGAATTTAATGAAGATGATATACAAGAAGAAGGTTAGAATGGAGGGGATTACAAGGATCGTCAAGTCCAGAGGTGGAATGTTGTCACTGAAGAGTCTGAAGGTAAAGGGATGTCCTTCTATTCCAGTGTTGCACTATTCTACATGTGGGTTTACCCTTCTTCCTCTCCACTTTGTCAGGCCAGGATTCTAAAGATTTTCCGTTCCTCTAGGTGCGTCGGACATCTAATGTGACAGCAGGAAAGTGGGCCATAAAAGTGACGTCTGCATGCACTAGCACTCAGAACTTTTCAGCCGCCAGTCATACGCCAGGTGCTCCTGCTTCTTGCGGACATCGGATCAAGAAAAATTCAATTAAGTACCCCACTGGGGATCCTTTCAGTTCTACTGTTTTTATATAATCTGTTGATGTCATCCGGAAAGGGCAAGTGTAAGCGTGGTCTGCAGATTCCCCAGAAAGACACCCACGATCAGTGCCTCTTTTGTTTATGTAAGGAACACGACCACGAGAACTGCACTATTTGTCAGTCATTCATCCCTAAGACCTTGCATCGCCATTTACAGGCTTTACATCTGTCCTTAGAAAACCAGCGGTTAAAATTACAGGCTTTACATCTGTCCTTAGAAAACCAGTGGTTAAAACAAATAGTGTTCGTCCGATGCCCCATCTGAACCACCTAAGAAGAGGGTCAAGACCTTGCGGCCTACTTCTTCAGCTGCGCCTCTACTGGCTGTTCCTCAGCCTTTGGCCGACATCAGCCTGACCGAGGATTCAGCTTCCACCAGTTTGGATAAAGCTGGTACCTCTGAGGAAACCGCACAATCTCGAGCGGATGGCACATCCGTAGAGGCTATACCGGCGCCTCTCTTAAACTCCGGGGGGGGGACCAGTGCTCTCTGTGGGCACATCGGATTCTGCTGCCCTCATCCCTACTTCTGGCTCAAGGCCTTCACCCAGCCGGACCCCTGCTAGACCTCTTAAGAAAAAACAAACAAAACATTTATCTCCTGCTTTTGAACGCATGCTGATTGGCAGGCCTTCAGCCAGAGTTTATTCAATGCCATTATGGCGCTTAGGCCTACTACAATAGGAACCCCTTGCACTGCTCCTCCTCTCCTAAGTCCCAGGCCACTAATTCCTGAAAGGTGGGTAGACCAACTGGAAGAGGAGGAACTGTCTGATTCCTCAGAGGATTCCCTCTGCTACTCCTCTCAGATCTCTTTCGCCACAGGATATGGATCTCCAGAAGAAGGCTCCATTGAGCGCGACTCCCAAGTGGAGGATTTAACTTTTGGGGAAACTATCAACAAGATGAAAGACCACTTTAAGTGGGAAGCCTCAGATATGACTGAAGTGCAGAAGAGGTTTTATGGACCTGATACAGATGGATTCTCCCAGTCCTTCTGCTATCCCTCCTATTCAGCAGGCCTTCTTGGATGCCTTTTCCTCTGCTTCCATCAACCCTGACTCCCAACCACCAGCCCCACGCAGGGCAGGTAGACTACAAAGTCTCTGAAACAGAGAAATTTCTGATTAAGTGCCCCCTGGCTGACCCAGCCACTATCTCCAGTTCTACTGATAGGGCTTCCAAGCTGCTCCCTACTACAACCATTCTTCCAGCTGACAAGGACAGCAAGACAATGGAAAGATTGGGAAAGAAAATGTACACTTCTGCCACCTTGTCATTCAGAGCCACTAACTACCAAACTCACATGATCAAGTATTCCATACCACTGCTGGACAAAGCCACTAAGGAATTGGCTAACATTCAAGATTGTGCAGCCAAAGCTTCTTTGACCTCCCTGTTAGCTCTCCTCTCCCAGTGAGTAGACACTCCATAAGATGCAGTTATGATGCAGCTGAAGCCTCAGCTAAGTCAGCTGCATCAGCTTCAGCGTTAAGAAGATACTCTTGGGTACGCCTTCAGCCCCTCCCTGACGACTACAGGGCCAAACTTATTATTGCTCCTTCAGATCACTCTGCCTAGTGGAAAAGTGGCTGACCTCTTCAAGTCTCTGCAACAAAAAAGCAATGAATTGCAGGACCTAAAACACCAGCTAGTCTCAGCCATCCCTAAGTTCCACAGGAACTACCCAGCCAAGACTCGGTTCATCAGAAAAACCAATAGGCCTACAACTCCCTCCAGGTCCAAGAGACCCCCTAGAAGACATCCCCCTCTGGCTAGAGTTTCTCCTTCCTCCAGCCAAAGGCCTCCCTTTTCATATAGGGCAGGTAGTATCTGACTACCTGCCAATCTCTCACCCCACCCCTCCCGCATCCCTTCCCCTGCCGATCTCTCTCACTGTCTCCCCGTGTGGTCTCTCATTACCTCATACAAATAAGTTTTGTCCATCATATATAATGGTTACTTTATGACCTGGATCACCCCTACAACAAGGCTGGGCATGAATTCCTACAACAAGGCTGGGCATGCCTCAGCCACCCACTAGACAGCTGCTCCTACCTGTGTACTGCAAACCTTGCTAATACAAGGCACTAGAAAACCAATGCCTACAGAATTGAAAAGAAAAGGATTCTACTCCAGAATCTTTATGGTCCCCAGAAAAGGATGGACTATGGAGGCCTATACAAGACCTCTCTCGTCTCAACCCTTTCTTAAAAGTTCCTGCCTTCAGGATGCTCACTCTTTCCCCACCTCCTACCTCAAAGTTTCATGGCAATCCTGGACATAAAGGATGCCTACCTTCACATGCCAGTAAAGCCCACCTACAAGAAATACCTCAGATTTCTGGCAGGCTCATTCCATTTTCAGTTCTGTGCCTTGCCCTGTGGGCTTTCCACTACTCCCAGGGTATTCACAAAATGTCTGGCTCCATCATCGCTTACTGCAAGACAAAGGGCATCCAAATATTCCCCTACCTAGATGACCTTCTAATTCAAGCAGACGATCAGAAGACTCTTCTTCTTCACACCCAGGCCCTTTTGCTCCTCTTGCAGTCTCTAGGATTTCTAATAAACTTCCCAAAGTCTCAACTGGAGCCCGCACAGGACATTGTCTTCCTGGGTTGCAGAATCCAGACAGACATTATGAAGGCCTTCCTACCACCAGAGGAGGTGCTGTCCCTGACACACCACCTACTTGGTGCACTTCAAGCATCAGAACTGACAGCAAGGCAATTTCTGAGACTTTTGGGTTACATGGCAGCCACCATACCCACGTTTCCCTTAGCAAGACTGCACATGAGGAAACTGCAGTGGTATCTTCGGTCAGTGTGGACTCAGCACTCCCATCCCCTAGAGTTCAGGGTTCCCCTCCTTCCCTTCTTGAAACAGGAATTGCAATGGTGGGTGGCTCAGGTGGCCAGGAACCCAGGCCTCCCTCTACACACACCCACACCATCCCAGACTATGCATACAGATGCTTCAGATCTGGGATGGGGAGCAACTCTAGGACAAAGAAAAGTGCAAGGTTTGTGGATAGACAGACACAAACTAGACCACATAAAGATTCAAGAAATGAGAGCAATCCTCTATGCTCTACAAGCCTTCCAGCCCTATCTAGAGCAAGGTCCTCTCAAGATATTCACGGACAACACCACAGTCCTGTGGTATCTCAACAAACAGGGAGGGACAAAATCATACCTCCTATGCAGGCTAGTTCTGCAGGTGTGGGAATTGGCCACCTCACAGGGAATTACCCTACAGGCAGACTACATACCCTCCCTGCACAACTCACAGGCAGATTACCTAAGCAGGACCATATCAAATAACCACAAATGGATGCTTCACAGAGATGTTTTCCTGGATCTGGTCCAAAGCTGGGGTATACCTGAAATAGACCTGTTCGCCTCCTTCATAAACAGTCAACTTCCTTGTTACTGCATCAGGGCACCCAACCCCAAGGCACTGGTAACAGATGCCTTCTCAGTGTCCTGGAAGGGGAAATTTCTCTGTGCTTTCCCCCCTTCCCCTTGATTCAAAAGGTCGTGCTGACAATTCAGCAGGACTCACCAAAAATCTTGCTGGTGACTCCCTACTGGCCAAGACAGCACTGGTTCCCCCTTTTCCTTCATTTGTCCAAGGGCAATTGCCACAAGTTACCCCCCTCAGTGGACCTGCTCACACAGCACAAGGGAACTCTGATGTAGCCACAGTGGCAATCCCTGCATCTTACCCTGTGGCTGATAGGATTCTGATCTCCTTCAGGTACCTGTACAATGAGGACATGCTCAATGTCCTGCACGAGGCCAGGAAACCTAACACAAGAAAATCCTATCTCTCGAAGTGGAAAAGGTTTTCTATTTGGTGTCCTAAAAGACAGTTGGACCTGCTGGAAAGTGACATTCCTCTTATCCTGTCTTACCTGTGTGAACTACTGCAGACAGGACTGGCCTACTCATCTCTAGAAGCACATTTGTCTGCAGTTTCTGCCTGTCTACCTCTGGATCCACCCCTTTCATCCAGATTTCCCATTAACGTTTTTCTCAAAGGGGTACTACACTTGAGACCACCCAGGAAACCGTCCCCTCCTCCCTGGGACATTAACTATGTATTAGAAAAACTCAACTTGACCCCCTTTGAGCCAGCAGACAAAGCTCCCATAAAATTTTGCCCATGGGAAACTGTTTAATTGGTAGCTCTGACCTCAGCCAGGAGGGTCTCGGAGCTACAAGCTCTTATGGCTACACCACCCTTTTTAGTCTTCCACCTTGACAGGGTGACACTCAGGACTAACCTATCATTCACACCCAAAGTAGTGAATGACTTATCCTTGAAACCAGGCCATTCACCTGCCTACCTTTTTCCCCAACCCTCAGGGGGATAGTGAGAAAGTACTTCATTACCTAGATGTCCACAGACAGCTTAGGTTTTACCTACATAAAACCAAGCCCATTAGAAAATCAGACCTTCCACCCCAGAGCTCTGGGGAAAGCAGTGACCAAACAGACCATTTCAGCCTGGATCCCCAGAGCCATTTCTTTCTGCTACCCACACCATGGGAAGACCTTGCAGGGCAATGTCAAAGCCCACTCCACCAGAGCAATGACCTCTTCTGGAGCCTTCTTTAAGGGGTTAGACACCAATACCATACTTGAGGCAGCTACTTGGTCCTCTATGCACACCTTCACCAAGCACTACAAGCTGGACCATATCTCCAGACCCAGGGCGGGGTTTGCCAGGGCCATCCTACATGAATTCCTGGAAACATCTTCTAGGCAACCACCCAATCCTTTGGCACTCACCCATATGTAGAATACTGCAACATTGGAATAGAAGGACATAGGAAAGTTGTGTAAAATCTTGCCATAACCATAGATGTCCTTCTATTCCAATGTTGCAGTACTCCTTCCATCCCTTCTTCCCCTCCTGGGTGACACTGGACAGGCTATGCCTTTATAGGACTGGCTCCAACTGGGGCTTGTTAAGTTCTGAGGGGCGGTGCGTGCAGACGTCACTTTTATGGCCCACGTTCCTGCTGCCATATCAGATGTCCGAAGCACCTAGAGGGTGCTCCAAAAGTGATGAAAAGACAAGACGAAAACTGGTCAGGAAGGCTGCCAAGAGAACTACAGTAACACTGAAGGAGTTGCAGGAATTTCTGGCAAGTACTGGTTGTGTACTACATGTGATAACAATCTCCTGTATTCTCCATATATCTGAACTATGGGGTAGGGTTGCAAGATGGAAGCCTTTTCTTACACACAAAAATATCCAGGCTCAGTTAAAATTTGCAAAGCAGTACATCAAGTCTCCCAAAAGCATGTGGGAAAATGTGTTATGGTCTGATGAGACCAAGGTTGAACCTTTTGGCCACAATTCCAAAAGCTACATGTGGTGCATAAACAACACATTGCATCAACAAAAGAATACCATCCCCATGGTGAAGCATAGTAGTGGTAGTATCGTGCTTTGGGGTTGCCTTTCTTCAGCTGGAACTGGGGCTTTAGTCAAGGTGGAGGGAATTATGAACAGTTCCATATACCAATCACTTTTGGCCTAAAACCTTCAGAAGTCTGCTAGAAAGCTGAAGATGAAGAGGAATTTTACCTTTCAGCATGACAAAGACCCCAAGCATATATCAAAATCAACAAAAGACCAGCTTCACCAGAAGAAAATTAAAGTTTTGGAATGGCCCAGCCAGAGCCCAGCCCGAAATCCAATTGAAAATCTGTGGGATGACCAGAAGAAGGCTGTGCACAATCTGACAGATTTGGAGCACTTTTGCAAGAAAGAGTGGGCAAATAATATTGACAACTCAAGATGTGCCATGCTTGTAGACTCCTACCCAAGAAGATTGAATGCTGTAATTAAATGAAAAGGTGCTTCAACAAAGTATTAGTTTAAGGGTGTGCACACTTATATAACCAGTGTAGTGTACGTTTTTTATTTTTTTATATTTTTTCCCCTAACATATTTGTTGTATTTCAATTGAATTGTACAGGTTATAGGTCACATTAAAGATGGGAAAAGTTTTGAAATGATTTATTGTGGTCTTATTTTTATATCACAAAAACATGGCATTTTAACAGGGGTGTGTAAACTTTTTATATCCACTGTATTTGAAGGCTAGGATGGTTTAAGGTGGTTGGTTGTTATGGCCCTTCATGTGTTCCTTCATATCTAAAGTGCTGAGGGTTCTAGAGAGTTTTTGATGGGTACCGATGAACATTGTATTGGTTTTATTGGGTTTTAAAAAGCAGTTCCTGGAACTGAATTGTGAAGTAATAGAATATGTTCTTCGTGTTTCACTGTTACAGTCCAGAAAGACGAGATTTCATGCAATGAAAGCTCTCGACCAGCCCAACTACCAGAGAAACCTATTTCGCCTTCAAGGCTGGAAGATGCCTTAACTGATGTCAGTACACTCAGGTGTAAAGGGAGCCAACCTGCATCATCGCTTCAGTCTTTTCTTGCCGCTGGACCCCGAAGCAGATTTCAAGTGCGTCAAGCGGTCTGCACCACAGAGACGTTGTCGGAATGATAAGTACCCCGTTGGGGAATGCTTTTCTTTCTTCTTTGACTTATGTCAGATAAAGTTAATAATTCTTTCCTCTCCTCTGTGGTAAACAAATTCCACTCAGACTTGCATACGCTTTATGTAAGTTGCATAGGCCCAGACCACGATGTCCCAAACTGTTGTTTTTGTGCTATGTTTAACACTAGAACTATTGGGCATAGAGCAGAGTTTTTAGCTCGTTTTCTTTGGCAGGAATCTGTGCAATTGCATACTATGGTGTCCGCCAGTCATTTTGAGCTCGATGTACCTAAGCACAAAAAAGATAAGAAACAAAAGCCTAACTGTACGGATGACACTCACTTGCCCCCGACTCTTCTACTAGACTTTTGATTGTTAAGGAAGGTGATGTGCTTTCGCAGCCACCTTCAACCTTTGCTTTAGTGACCCTGGCCTCTGTCAAGATCCATTTGGAGTCTGATATTCTTTTGGTCCCTTCGACTTCTGCATCTCATATCTTCAGCTCCTCATTTGGGTCCAAGACTGCAGAGCAGGCCTCGGCTTCTGACAAGCAACTGCAACTAGGCGACTCTTCTCAGCCTAGGGCCATTCCGGTGTATCTACAGTCTAAAGAATCTGGTGCCAGGGCGTCGAATGCTCCTAGGCCTAAAACCAAACCCACACTAAAGAAAGGCATTTGTGGCAGGGTCTTCTCCTAGGCCTATGGGCTCCCAGTTTCAGGGATTCCAACAGTGTTTGATCAGATTGGCTGAAGACATCATTAACATTGTAAGGTCCAGGCAGACTTCAGGGGACATCACCCTAGGGAAAAGAAAAAGAGACACCCATCCTGAATACTACCCTGACTCTCTGCATTCAGAAAAAAGAGTCTGATTTGAAGGACTTTGCATCTGAAGAAAGCCCCACTTACACCTCTTATGAGGAATCAGATTCAGAAGAAATTCTCCCCTCTGCCTGTCTGCCCTAAGACCTCACCTTTGGAGAGAGTCTTCATGCTATGAGACAACATTTCCAGTGGGAAGCAGAATACCCACAGGCCAAAAAAAGAGTCTGAGTTCTTAGACCTCCCTGAGAAAAAAAAACCTGTGCAATCCCACCTATCCTGGAAGTAGTGGAGGATGTATTTTAGGATGCTTCCTTAAATCCTGATTCTCTCCCTTCTGCATCCAGAAAGACTGACCAGTTTTACAGGGTCCATGATTCTCATAAATATCTGTTTAAAAACCCAACTGCTGATACTGACATAGTCACATCTGACCCCAAAGGTTATAAGACCAGTGCCTCTAGGAACTTTTTACCTACTGACAAAGAAGTAGGGCTCTTAATAGATTTGGAAAGAAAGTGTAGACTTCACCTGCCCTCACCATGAGGGCCCTCAGCTGTCAATGTCATATGATTAAATACCAGCAAACCGTTCTTGACCAACTAAAACAAAAGCTGTCCAGTCTAGAGGATAAAAAAATTTCTAAGGAACTTTTAGTTCTGTGCCTTTCCAGTTTTCAAGTGGCTAAACACTCCCTTCACTGTGGGTATGATGCCATGGAAGCCTCCTGCAGTGCAGCTGTCATTGGCAAAGTGATCAGGAGACACACTTGGCTTGGGGAGCAACCCCTCCCTAACCAGGTAGAAGCTAATCTCCTGGATGCCCCCTGACAAAGAATGCTTTTTTGGGGCAAAAGCTGAAGCAGTCCTCAAAAAGATGGAGGACCAAGCAAATTCTATGCAAACTTTCATGGACTTTCTACAAGTGCAACCCCCCAGGTTCAGCAGGAATTTTCCAGCCAAACATTGGTCCTTTCCCACCCAATCTAGGAGCAAGCAGAGAAACCTTGAGAAGGACATAACTCCCAGGCATAGACCACAGCAATAAAGCTCTAGGCAGTAGACCTCAGACTCTCTTAGACAAGGAAGTTCTAAGACACCTGCCTCTGCCAGAGATCAGTTATGACTCTCCACTTCCACCCCACCTCCCCAACCCCTCCCTAAAGCTAGGTGGAAGGCTGTCCCATTTCTATCAAAACATAACCCATATTACCTCAGATCAGTGGGCTCTAAATATTATTGCCCATGGTTGCGAACTCACTTTCAAAGAGCCCTTAAAATGCTCAGGATACCCAGATGTACCCCAAAATCAGAAAACTCAGGTTCTACAGCAAATTCAAACTTTGTGTTCCCAGGGAGCAGTGGAACCAGTTCCAAAAGATCAACATTGGAAAAGATTTTACACAAGTCTCTTCCAGGTACCCAGAAAAGAAGGGTCTTGATGTCCCATTCTGGACCTGTCCAGCTTAAATCTTTTTCTCAGTGTGTCAGCATTCAAAATGTTGACCCTGCAGAAATGACTCCCCATGTTAGCCCCACAGGCATTCATGGTGTCATTAGACCTAAAAGACGCCTACCTTCACATCCCCATCTCAAAGTCGCACAGAAGCTTTCTTTGCTTCAGAGCAAGCTCCAGTCATCATTAGTTTTCAGCTCTGCCTTTTGGACTGTCTACTGCACCAAGAGTTTTCAGAAAGTGCCTAGGTCCTGCCATTGCTTACTGCAGGACCTTTTGGGTCCAGAGTTAACCCTACCTGGATGATTGTGTAATACAAGCATCAGACCAGTCACAGATTCTCTGAAATGTACTCAGGATCTCCTAACCTCCTTGGGGTTCACTCTAACCCTAAAGAAGTCCATCACTGTGCTGTCCAAACAGATGGTTTTCGTAAGGGCACTCCTGGACTCTTCCATCCAAAGGGCCTTCCTCCCTCTGGACAAGGTCAACCAATGCATTATAGCCAGAGAATTCCTCAGAGCTCTGAGGTATATAGCATTTTGTATCCTTAGGGTGCCACTAGCCAGGCTACACATGAGTAAGCTTCAATGGTATCTAAAGAATGTGAGAATGTGTGGTGCCAGAACACCCAGCCCCTGGCCACCAAAATACACCTGATACCTTGCCTCAGAGAAGAGCTCACATGGTGGGTGTACAGGCTTGCACCCAGAATCAGGCCTTACCCTTTAAATTCTCTCCTCAAAGACAAACCCTCACCACAGATGCCTCAGACATTGAATTGGGTGCCCATACCCAACAATTCCAAACCCATAGGTTGTGGGATCCCCAGACCAAGAAAAGACACATAAATTGGAAAGAACTCGTGGAGTTCTAAAAGGCTTACTGAGCTTCAAGGAGAAATAGATGCCAGGAATGCTGGTAGTAAGACAGACAACACCACAGTTGTGTGGTACATAAACAGACAAGGAGGCACACACTACTACGTCCTGTGCCGTCTAGCTATGCAAGTCTGGGAGACAGCACACTCCATGGGATTGCACCTCCTAGCACAGTATCTGCCAGGGATACAGAACACCCTTGCAGATCACCTCAGAAGAAACTTGACAGACCCCCATGAGTGGCACCTTCATCGAGATATTTTCCTCAGCATAACTCAGACCATATCAGCCTGGATTTTCCCTCAGCCCCGAAATGCTACACCAACTTAAGTCAACAGGTGCAAAACATCTGAAGGAATCCAGAAGTCCTAGCACAAGGAAATCTTATGCAGTCAAATGGAAAAGATTCTGTGCTTGCGCCACCTTGAGCCAGGCTAACATTTTGACCATCCTGGAGTACCTGGCCAGTCTAGTGGATAAAGGCCTTTCCTACTCCTCCATGAAAATACATGCCTCTGCCATCTCTGCTGACATTCCTGTTCTCCCTCCAGTCTTCTCACACCCCCTCTTGAAACAATTCCTTACGGGTGTCATTCATATTAGGCCCCCCAGGAGCAAACACATACCTCCATGGGACCTCAACTTTGTGCTGGAAAAATTGACATTGGTTCCCTTTGAACCTGCAGCTAGTGCCTCTTCAAAATTTCTCACTTGGAAGACTGCTCTTATTTTAGCTGAGGTACAGGCCCTAATGGCAGTAGAGCCTTTCATTGTCTTCCATAAAGGCTTGCTTTCCCTCAGTACTAACCCTTCATTTATGCCTAAGGTGGTAACCAGTGTGTCTTTGAATCAAGCCATCCATCTGCCTACCTTCTTTCCTAATCCTCAAAACAAGGAAGAAAGATTGCTGCACTCCCTAGATGTGCATAGAATGTTGCGTTTCTACCCAAACAGGACAAAATCCTTTTGGAAATCAGATCAACTGTTCTTAACCTTCACCCCCAGATATGAAGGAAAACCAGTTTCTAAACAGATCTTTTCCAAGTTTATTTCTCACTGCATTCATTTCTGCTGCAGCCATCATGGCAAAAAAGCCCCAGATTTGGTTAGATCCCACTCTATCAAGTCCATAGCTACTTCTACGGCTTTCCTTAAGAGGGTCCCCACCAAAGACATTTTGGAAGCAGACACTTGGTCTTCTGTGCATACCTTCACAAAGCACTACCACCTACAAGCTTTCTCTAAATCCAGAGAAGGATTTGCCTCTGCAGTACTGCCAAGGGATCCTCTTCTCTTCTGGATCTCCATCCACCTCAGTTAAGCTTTGGGAATCTTCCCATCTGTCATGACTGCAACAGTGAAACACTAAGAACATAGTACAGTTGTGTACACTTACCATAAATGTAGATGTTCAAGTGTATTCACCGTTGCAGTCTTCTTTCCCTCCCTCCTACCCCCTTGGCCTACTAGGTAGGCTGAGAATTTCCAAATATGACGATCTTGGGCACTTCCCCAGGTTACCCTGGGTTAGGTACCTCCTTTCTTTTTTCTTCTTTCGGCTGCTCCCATTAGGGGTCGCCACAGCGGATCAACTGTTTCCATTTCTTCCTGTCCTCTGCATCTTGCTCTGTCACACCAACCACCTGCATGTCCTCTCACCACATCCATAAACCTTATCTTAGGCCTTCCTCTTTTCCTGTTACCTGGTAGCTTCATCCTTAGCATCTTTTTCCCAATATACTCTGCATCCCTCCTCAGCACATGTCCAAACCAACATAATCTTGCCTCTCTGGCTTTGTCTCCAAACCTTCCAACCTGGGCTGACCCTCTAATATACTTATTCCTAATCCTGTCGATCCTCGTCACATCCATTGCAAATCTTAACATCTTCAGCTCTGCCACGTTAAGCTCTGACTCCTGCCTTTTTGTCAGTGCCACTGTCTCCAACCCATATAACATAACTTGTCTCACTACCCACTTGTAGACCTTCCCTTTCCCTCTTACTAGTACTCGGCTGTCACAAATCCCTCCTGACACTCTTCTCCACCCACTCCATCCTGCCTGTACTCTCTTCTTCACCTCTCTTCCACACTCACCATTACTCTGAACTGTTGATCCCAAGTATTTAAACTCATCCACCTTCGCCACCTCTACTCCCTGCATCTTCACCATTCTTCTAGCCTCCCTCTCATTCACACACATATATTCTGTCTTAGTCCTGCTGACCTTCATTCCTCTTCTCTCTAAAGCATATCTCCACCTCTCCAGGGTTTCCTCCACCTGTTCCCTACTCTCACTACAGATCACAATGTCATCTGCAAACATCATAGTCCACGGAGGCTCCTATCTGATCTCGTCTGTCAACCTGTCCATCACCATTGCAAATAAGGAAGGGCTCAGAGCTGATCCTTGATGTAATCCCACCTCCACCTTAAACGCATCCGTCACTCCCACCGCAGACCTCACCACTGTCACACTACCCTCGTACATATCCTGTACCACTCTTACATACTTCTCTGACACGCCTGACTTCCTCATACAGTACCACAACTCTCTAGGCATCCTGTCATATGCTTTCTCTAAGTCCACAAAGACACAATGCAACTCCTTCTGACCTTCTCTGTACTTCTCCATCAACACTCAGAGCAAACATCGCATCTGTAGTGCTCTTTCCTGGCATGAAACCATACTGCTGATCATTAATCATCACCTCCCTTCTTAACCTAGCTTCCACTACTCTTTCCCATAACTTCATGCTGTGACTGATCAGTTTAATCCCTCTGTAGTTACTACAGCTCTGCACATCACCCTTATTCTTAAAAATCAGTACCAAAATACTTTTTCTCCATTCCTCAGGCATCCCCTCACTTGCCAAGATTTCATTAAACAATCTAGTTAAAATCTCCACTGCCATTTCACCTAAACACCTCCATGCTTCCACAGGTGTGTCATCTGGACTAACAGCCTTTCCATTCTTCATCCTCTTCATAGCTATCCTTACTTTCTCCTTGCTAATCCATTGTACTTCATGATTCACTATCCCCACATCATCCATCCTTCTCTCCCTCTCATTCTCTTCATTCATCAACCCCTCAAAGTACTCTTTCCATCTGCTCAACACACTCTCCTCGCTTGTGAATACGTTTCCCTCATTATCCTTTATCACCCTTACCTGCTGCACATCTTTACTAGCTCGGTCCCTCTGTCTAGCCAATCGGTACAGGTCCTTTTCTCCCTCCTTAGTGTCCAGCCTTTCATACAACTCTTCATATGCCTTATCCTTAGCCTTCGCCACCTCTCTCTTTGCCATGCACCTCATCTCGTTATACTCTTGTCTACTTTCTTCATCTCTCTGACAATCCCACTTCTTCTTCGCTAACCTCATTCTCTGTATACTCTCCTGTACTACTTCATTCCACCACCAGGTCTCCTTGTCCTCCTTCCTCTTTCCAGATGTCACACCAAGCGCCTTTCTTTATTCTCCTTTTCTTAAATCAAGGCTCCTTCTTTATGGGGCCAATAAAATACTGACGTGATGATGCAGGCTGTCTGTCTTTATATCTGAGTGTAGTGATGTCAGTTAAGGCGTCTGCCAACCTGGGAGATGAAGTAAGTTTCTCTGGTAGTGGGCCAGTAGATGGCTTTCACGGCTGGAATTCCCATCTGTCAGGACTGCAACAGTAAATGCACTCAAGCATCTACATTTATAGTAAGTGTACACAACTGCACTATCTCTTTGGGTCTCTAATGGTTGGTGGCTGGGACTGAGCCTGTATATGATCAGTGTCATCTGATCTTTGAACATGTTGCTTTGCCTGTAGCAGTATGGATCGCTTGCATTGTACATGGCAGTAACTCATGGACCTGTGGTTATAAACTCCTTGTAGGTATGCTTACAGTTTCACAGAAGTACACAGGTCATGTAGGTGGTTGACCGGTATTAATCTACTGGGAGTAGAAATGCAGAGTTAGAGTTTAAACTGTATTTTGAAATGATACTCTGTGTGAAAGTTTTACATGACTTTTCTTTGTACTTCATGATACGAAGTGTAAGAAATGCAGTAGTACATTGAACAGATATCTTCGTGGGTGATATTTTTTGCTGAAATTTTCATTGGCAACTCATTGGTAACAGCAATATGGCAAATGTCAGTTTCATTCCTGGCATTTAAATGTTGAGGGGTGAACTGTTCATGTGCTATTGTTTTTTGTAACAAATGATGTGCTTCGTCTTTCTTTTTTTCTGTAAAATTTATTTAATTTGTTTTTCATTAAGAGATGCTGATTTTTTGCATTCTTTTTGTAATTTGAGAAATGTGACAGCCATATTACTTGTCACCTTTGTATTAGAACTGTAGTTTAACATAAATTGTTTACAGTAACATTTTAAAAAATGTGCTTTAGATTTGTTAACTGTAAGTGCTGCTTCTTGGTTGAGATTATTTGCCTGAATTACGCTTCTTCATAGCATACTAACTCAGTGGTTGTTTCTGTTATCTTTTGATTGTAGGGTCTAGTACCTCATCTCAGGCCTCACTAGTTTTGCTGGAAGACTTGTCCAATGTTTTTGATGATGTAGACATTGACCGCAACAAACACATACATAAGAAAAGGAAACTGGCAGAAAGCAGAGAAAAGACAATGGTAGGTCTATAGTTTTTGTGTTGCACAAAATTATTCCTGTTTATAACGGTACTTTCTGAAAAGGATATAACAACAAATAGCATCAATAGGTCTTTCTTTGAGAGAACTTCTTAAATGGGTTTAGCTAAGTAAAATGTATTTGTTCTGTTTCCAGCACTTTGTATGAAAAAAAAACTCATGTCTCTCTGTAGGAATCGCATCTTTCTGGAGCTCACTGGTGCTTGGTTTGCCTGGGTTAAAGAATGTACTCACTGCAATCATCCACTTTTCCTTTGTCTATCCCATTTCATGCATGTCCTCCTAGGTGTCCATGGTCAGCTCTAACAGAAGTTGTTTAGTCAAATCCAATGATGTTCTTCATCTCACATTGCTGCAGTCCTTACATATGGGTAGTCCGCTGTCCTCGGTCGGCCCGAATACCAAAGTATTAGGCTGACGTCGGTCAAGGCGCTTAAAACTGACATCAGGACGTCAGGGTACAAAGGCGCATGACCGACGTCATTTCCTCAGTCTTTTTTGCCGCATGGTCCAATGCAGAAGCAGCGTTGCAAGTGCCGTTCGGCGTTCTGAAATTTTTCGAATTCGGAGTTTCAGACCGAATCCAAGTTGGCTAAGTACCCCGTTGGGGATTATTTTGTTTTTTTCTTGCCTCAGTGATTTACCGGATGTCAGAAAAAGTGAATAACTGTATTTCTTGTGGGAAACAGATACCGCATAGGGATTATCATTCTTTGTGTATTCCTTGTTTGGGGCCTGAGCACGACGTTGTTGGGTGTCGCTTTTGTGCTAGGTTCAATAAACGCACTATTAAGCGAAGGTTAGATTGTGCTAGGCTGGTCTTTGGGAAGCGGTGCAATTATAATATGCCGTCGGATTCTCCGGCGCCCGCTTCTGCGAAGAAGCACAAAGACAAAGCAGTTAAACCCAGGCAAGAGGAGTCGTCCGTTCCGGACGCCGGTTCTTTAGAGGCTTCAGTGGAACCGGTGGTTGCGACGGAGACTTCTCTGGAGTCTCAGGGGGAGACTTTGATTTTGCAGGAGGTGGTCTCTCAGGAGGCAGGTCAGGCTGAAGGGGCTTCTCAAATTTCTGTACTCCCCTCCCTTCCTAGGGTGGTTAGGCCTTCTCCTTCTGTTTCCAAGGCTTCTCCCAGAGGCAGGCCAGTTTTAGCTTCTGTTGGTGTCACTCCTAGTTCAGCAGGGTCTGTGCCTAAGAAGCACATGCTTAAAATGGCAGAAGATTTGATTACTCTGATTAGAGGTTCTATGCCCCCTCTTGATAAGAGGCCTAGGGTGGAGCCAGAGTTGGGAAGTTTTGAGCAGGCTTCGGATGTTTCAGAGTCTTCAGCTGAAGACTTGCAGGAGTACTCTCCTTATTCTGATTCTGATGCAGATGATTCCACTCCTTCTGCTTCTCCTCCAGAGGATTTTTTTTTTTCAGAGACACTTCATTCTATGAGGGAACATTTTAAGTGGGAAGGTCAGGACTTCTCTGATTCTAGGAAAAGGCTTAGGGAGTTTTTGCTGTTACCCCAGCATTGGCCCTTGGCTATACCCCCTGTTCTGGATGTTGTGGAAGATGTGTTTGCAGAGGCTTCACTTAATCCTGATTCTCTGCCTCCAGCTCCTGTTAAACCGGATAGGTATTACAGGGTGCCTGAGGCTCATAAATATCTTTATAAGAGTCCTAGGGCGGACCCAGAAACTATTAGTCAGGGACCTAAGGGTGTCAAGGCCTCTGTTGTAAAAAATCCGGTTCCTCTAGATAAAGAAGCCAGAGCTTTGGATAGATGGGGAAAGAAGGTCTATACATCTTCTACCTTAGCTATGAGGGCTTTGAATTGCCAGTTTCATATGTTGAAATATCAAAACTTTCTTCTTTCTCAATTGAAGTCTAAGGTGGATGCTCTGGCGGAAGGCATTGAGTGTAAAGAATTGCAAGATTTGGTGCATGTCTCTGAACAGGTGGGTAAGCATTCATTACAGTGTGGTTTTGATGCTGTGCAGGCCTCGTCTAGGGTGGCTGCCACTGGCTCAGTTCTTCGCAGGCACGCCTGGTTGAAGGATCAGAATTTATCTGACCATGTCAAGACAAGGATTTTGGATGCTCCTTTGCAGTCTGATGTGTTGTTTGGTTCACCTGTGGAGTCAGTCTTGAAGAAAATGGAAGACAAGGCTAAGTCTATGCAGGCTGTTAAAGATTTTTTGCAAGTTCAGCCTCCGATGTTTAGTAGGAATTGGCCTGCTAAGGGGTGGACGTATCCTTCTTATGATTCTCAGTCTAGGGGTAGATCTAGACGTGGTAGGGGCAGAGCTCAGAGTTCTTTCAGGCCTAGAACAGGAGTTCACCTGCACAATCTTCGGTGAGGGCAGGGGCCAGTCCTTTCGTAAACAGGCCCAATGACCTACTTTTTCAGCTGCCAGATCCTTCTTGCCTGGCAGCACCTTTGGGAGGAAGGTTAGCACTCTTCAAGGAAAATTGGATGTTGATTACCCAAGACAAATGGGTATTGGATATCATACACCAGGGTTACAAGTTTTATTTCCATACCTTGCCTCCTTTCAAAGGCATGCCGGACGTTCCTCCTCAGCAAAGACTAGAGGCTCGCAAACAAATTTCTCTACTACTTCAAATAGGGGCCATACAACCGGTCCCTCTGCCAGAAGTGGGCCTAGGATTTTATTCTCGCCTGTTTCTAGTACCAAAGAAAGGAAACACGTGGAGACCAATTTTGGATTTATCCATCCTCAACACATATCTGGGCATTCCCAAGTTCAAAATGTTAACGTTACAACAGCTTTTACCTCTGCTGGGCAAAGATCACTGGATGGTGACTCTGGATCTCAAGGAGGCTTACCTTCATGTTCCTATCAGGCCCAGTTGCAGGAAGTATCTGCGTTTTCGGGCTGGGACTTCACATTATCAGTTCTCTGCATTGCCCTTTGGCTTATCTACTGCCCAGAGTGTTCACGAAAGTTCTGGCTCCAGTGGTAGCTTTCTTCAGGCTAAGAGGAATACAGATCTATCCTTATTTGGACGATTGCCTGATACTGGCCCAAGAAAAGGACGAACTTCTTCATCATTTACAGTATGTGATGGCAGTGTTAAGATGCCTGGGGTATTCTGTGAACGAAATAAAGTCCAGTCTAGTACCCTCTCAGGACATGTGCTTTCTGGGTGTGAGACTGAATACAGCATCCCAGATGGCCTTTTTGACCCCGGACAAACAAAAGAATCTTTCTCTTTACTTCCATCAGTTGTCTCATCAGTCCAGGCTGACTGCAAGGACAGTCCTTCAAGCCTTGGGGTTCATGGCATCTTGTATTCTGGTACTTCCCAATGCCAAACTGCATATGAGGAAGCTACAATGGTATCTCAAGAATGTATGGACACAACACTGCCAAGATTTGGACACTGTCATTCAAATAATACCTTGCATTCAAAAGGAATTTTTGTGGTGGGCTCAGGAATGTCACCTAAACAAGGGACTCTCTGTGACCCGGCCAGAGGCGAGTCAGATTTTAATGACAGATGCCTCAGACAAAGCTTGGGGAGCTCATCTAAATGGAAAATGGGTACAAGACACGTGGCCTGCCAGACTTCAACATCTACATATCAACTTGAAGGAGATGTTGGCAGTCCAATTTGCATTGATAGCTTTCAAGGATTTACTTCTTCCAGGGCAGGTGTTGATTCGAACAGACAACACAACTGTCATGTGGTACATCAACAAGCAAGGGGGAACGCAGTCTTATCCTCTATGCAGACAAGCAATGATTTTGTGGGAGACTGCTCTCAGTTTACAGCTAAATCTTCAGGCAAGGTTTCTGCCAGGAGCACAGAACTCCTTAGCAGATGTGTTGAGCAGACAAATTATGGATCCCCACGAGTGGAAATTGGATCCTCATGTATTTCAGAGATTGACAGTGTTATGGGGAACTCCAGACATAGATCTGTTCGCTTCTCCACTAAATTACCAGCTGCCAAAGTTTTGCACAAAAAGGTTTCATCCCTCAGCTTGGAAAGTGGATGCTATCTCATTCAGTTGGAGCAATCTTCACGTGTATGCCTTTCCACCTCTGCCTCTCCTCCCAAAGGTACTGCTGAAGGTCAGACAGGACAAGCCAAACATGATTTTAATAGCTCCAGATTGGCCTCGACAGCACTGGTACCCATTACTGAGAAGTCTGGTACAGGAGCCTCCATGGCCTTTGCCTTTGATTCCTCACCTGCTGTCTCAGGAGAACAGTCATTTACTCAATGTCAAACTTCATTCTCTACATCTGACAGCCTGGCATATTCTGTTTTAAACCCTGGAGGGTCTCAGCTTCCACAACAAGTTTTGAATGTTATTTTGGAGGCCAGAAGGCCTAGTACAAGGAAAGTTTACGAGATAAATGGAAGAGATTTTTATTTTGGAGTACAGCAAAGGACTTTGATGTTTCTAAACCTAATTTAAGTGTTGCTTCAATACCTTACTGAGTTATTGGACAAAGGTTTGTCCTTCTCCTCTATAAAGGTTCATGCTGCAGCAATTTCTGCTCACTATGACTGTGACCCACCATTATTTTCTCAGCCTTTGTTTAAGCAATTCCTTAGAGGGGCAAAGAATATAAGACCCCCACGTAGAGCTCCTACTCCTGCTTGGGATCTCAATTTTGTGTTGGAGAAACTCACTCTACAACCTTTTGAGCCTGCAGCATCGGCAGAGTTGAAATATTTATCTTGGAAGACTGCTTTTTTGTTGGCCATTACCTCTGCGAGAAGGGTTTCTGAATTACAGGCCCTTATGGCAGTTGAGCCTTTCTTAATTTTCCACAAGGATAGGGTGTCTTTGTGTACTAACCCTTCTTTTATGCCTAAAGTGGTTTCTAGTGTGGCTTTAAACCAAACTATTCATTTGCCTACTTTTTATGCAAACCCCCAAAATAAAGGGGAAAGGATTTTGCACACTTTGGATATACACAGACAGTTGCGATATTATTTGAGCAGAACTAAAGGGTTCAGGCAGTCTCAGCAATTGTTTGTTTCTTTTGCTTTGGGTTCTCAGGGCAAACCTGTTTCAAAACAAACTATTTCTAAGTGGATTGGTTTTTGTATTGCTTTCTGTTATTCCCATCATGGGAAAGAGATTCCAGCTGGGATTAGGCCTCATTCCACTAGGGCTACTGCCACTTCTACAGCTTTTTTAAGGGGGGTGGCTACTAAAGATATTTTGGAAGCAGCTACTTGGAGTTCAGTGCATACTTTCTCGAAGCATTACCACCTTCCACTTTACTCTAAATCTAGGGCTGGATTTGCAACTGCAATTTTACAAGGCATGTTGGCAGCTCCTAATGCTTTATAGTTTTGCCATCCTCCCTTACCTCTGCTTTGGGATTCTACCCATATGTAAGGACTGCAGCAATGTGAGATGAAGAACATAGTACAGTTTTGTACCTACCATAAATGTAGATGTTCGAAGATCCACATTGCTGCAGTCCAATTTACCCTCCCTCCTTCCCCTCTGTTTTTGAAGGTGGTAGTGTGGTTTGTGTTGTACATATTGTAAATATGGTTAGTGCACGGGTGGTTGGTTAGGTTTTTGGCTTTGACCTTTCTTGTTAGGGCCTTCTGACATCTGGGGCAAGAAAAGACTGAGGAAATGACGTCGGTCATGCGCCTTTGTACCCTGACGTCCTGATGTCAGTTTTAAGCGCCTTGACCGACGTCAGCCTAATACTTTGGTATTCGGGCCGACCGAGGACAGCGGACTACCCATATGTAAGGACTGCAGCAATGTGGATCTTCGAACATCTACATTAATTGTAGGTACAAAACTGTACTTTTTCTGACCTTAAGGATTTTAATATGCCAGGCCTTTCTTTTAAAAACAGTGTATTTAAGTTCTTAGAAATTCATATTCATTAGTTAGTAATGTTCTCCATTCTTTTTTGTTTCTGCCCTCCCCTTCTTTTCCCTTAGTGACTCAGCAGTGGCTGTTAGTCATGTCTCAGACCACTTACTTACCTCCCCAGCTTTCTCTGTTTTGCACCTGAGACCTCCTTACAAAGAAGTTGCACCTTCCCATGGCTCTTTCTGCTCAGATGCCTTTTAACAGATAGAACTAGTGTCTCAGTTTTAACTTGCTCATCAAGCAGACTTAAGGTTGATTACATGGAAAATTGTTCTTATTGCACTGTTGCATTGTCATCTACAAGAAGAGTATCTTGCGTTGCAAGCACTCATGGTGGGCAAACCCTATCTTCTATAGAGATAGAGTCTAATTAAGAGGAAATACCTCATTCATACCCAATGTTGTTTCAGAGTTCACTTTGAATCAAGCCATCAAACTCAGTGTTCTGTCTAGATCCTCAAGACCAGGGAGAAAGGATTCTACATACTCTGGACATGCATAGACAGCTCTGATATTATCTTGACTGATCCAAGTTCTTTAGAAAAGCTGATCAGCTATTTGTTTCTTATGTTAGGACAAATGAAAGGACAACCTGTGTCAAAATGGACTATTTCCAGATGGTTGTCCTCAGCTATTGCCTTTTGTTATTCCCAGAGCTCTATATTGAAATGTCGGCACTCAAAATGCTGAGTGCTGACATGCTTAAAAAAAATGCAAGATAAAATCAAATCTCGAACATCACTCTTCTCGAATATCGCCACATCCCCCCAACTTATGAATTCCAACTCTTAAGACTAACATACCCCAGAGAAAAGAAAATATTACTTGAAGTGGCCATCTTGGACTTAGTATATGTAAATCAGTTTTTTCAACCGTTTCGTTTCTGTATTTCGGTACTCACTATAGTGAGTCACGACATTTTGAATAGTTGCCTGTTCCCAGTATAGCAAACCAGTTCCAGGCAGTATAAAGGTTCATTCTACTGTAGTCTTGTCTTCTTCACTGTCATTAAAGGGATGCATTCTAGAAGTATCCTAGAGGCAGCTATTTGGCCCTCTGTACATAACTTTGCAAGGTGTTACAAACCAGATTCCTTTTCTATATCCAGAACAGGCATCCCTAGGACAATTCCCTAGGGACTTCTGGATCCATATCCTTCCTCATCTCAGGTTGAATAGACTTCGGTAATCATCCCGTATAGTATAAAAACTACTGCAGCAGTGGGAATGATGAAGATAGCACAGTTTTGTAAGTTGCACTTGAAACTATAGATGTTCAAATTCCGCACTGCTGTAATAGCCACACCCACCCTCCTTCTCCCTGTTTTTTATATAGCTACTTGGTGAGATATAACATTGTTTTTGTTAACACATTTTCCTGGATCAGGATGACTAAGTACCTTCTTAACTTTTGGGCAAGGAAGTCTTGAAGAGCCTTCACTGACCGTGATTTTTCCCCTAGAGGGCTTCCCAATCAGCAGTCAGAGTGAAAGTCTAGGAGGGAGCTAGTGCTTTGGGAAGAGTTGGCCTTTTTCTCTGTCTTGGGCAAGATAGGGCCCATATAGCCTAAATGTTACTGTAGTAGTGAGGAATTCAAACATCTATTGTTATAGGTAAATTCAGTTTACACAACTGTACTTTCCAGCCATTTTGGACACAATATTGTATCTGTAGTGTTGAATGGAAGATAGGCATCCTGATCAGATCCACTCTTCCACAGGTGGATATACCCTCCACCCCCGTCCCTGAAAATATCTCCATTAAACAAATTGAAGAGAGAACATTTTAAGTGTGTTTGGATGGGAATAAATAAGCCATTTGCATGTCAGAAGAGATACTTTGTTTCTGGGTAAGAAGAACTTAGTCCATCAGCTTTCTTCCTATTAATGCAGCCCTTTGAAGCAATGTTTTCTAATTTGTCATTAGAACTTGATTCATAACCCTCTGTACCCTGGAAGTCTTACAGATTGTAGAGAGTGCAAAATAAGTAGAGCCACTTGTATAAAAATTTTGTAGCCATTTCCATGTATGTTTCTAGGAGATTTAAGCCAGTTCTAGGCCCATCTGTGCCAGCCTTGGCATTTGACATCTAAATGATAAAACTAGTAGCTTACTTTTTTTCCATTATCAAGGAAGTAGCCTCAAGGAGATGGAAGGAAAAAACCAAGGCAACTGAGGATGATAATCAGCTGGAGAAGGTAATAAGACTTTCCCAAACAGTAGGGGAGATGAACTAGCGTTCTGCTGAATGTGGCTGTGACGCTGTAGATTCCGATTCCATGGTAGCTGCAATGGTGACGGTGACCAGGAAGCACATATAGCTAAGACTTTGTCCGCAACCATTTAATGTGAAAAAGCAGTTGCTAAATGCATCTGTAGAGATCATCTTTTTTTGGAGGGGCTGTTTTTCTCAGAAGATATTTAAGAAGCTTGGAGAAAAAGGTGAGACTGTTCAGTCTTTTAAGCAGCTCATATATCCTCCAGTATCTGGATATTTTAGGAAGCATCCCACTAACAGTGGCTTAAAAAAAAGTTAACCAGTATAAGTGTTAGAGGCAGTTTCAAAGTAGACTTGCACAGTAGGACAGACGTATCAAGCAGCAGAACTTTAGATCAGGGAATGGGACCCTTTCAGCCATTACTGGATATACCCATCTGTGAGTGCATACTCTTATCCCCAGTCTTCACAAACCTGTTTGGATGGAAGAATTTCCTACTTCTGAGTGATGTGGACAGGTGGATAAAGGAGATAGTAGCTGTGAGTTACACCATAGAATCTATTCAGTTTCACCTCTTCCTTTGCTTACATCATTTGCATGTATAATTGTTTTTGTATGTTCTGTGTGCAATTTAATCTTCTGAATTTAAATTACATTTGTATGACTATTGTATCATAGATAATACGATCCGTAATATTGTCTAGATTTGTTTGAGTTTCATTTGTGGTCTGATTTGGCCATGTTTGGTCTTTCATTAGGACTAAACAACAAGTCTTCCGAAAATGGAAGTACTACCTGAGCTCAGACCAAAAGATTGCTTTTGTTGAGGCAGAGGTGAGCAAAAGTTAATGTTGGCCATCCTTGCCCACAAAGAAAGGATAGTAACCCATAACCTTGAAAGCCTGGTTAAGGTCATAAAGAGTTCTGGCTTGTATCTGCACATTCTTAGACTGATAACAGCTGCAGCCTTTCCTGTGCTGTTTGTACATACGAAGATGTGGGTGCTACATTGAATAGTGAGATGTCGCTGATTGCAGAATCACCACCAATTTTTATATATATATTTTTTTATCTAGCACTATTACATTACAGTGGTGACAATACCTCATTTTATTGAATACCAGTTGGTTATGAATGGATTATATGTATGTATCTCTAAAACAGCTTTGAAATGGTTAAAAGAGACAGCCAAGTATAGTTTCAGTCAGTTTGATTGAAACATTAATTGTTTTCAATTTGTTGCTAAGGATTTAATATCCAACAAAAAGTATATAAATGCACCAATTAACATTTTATATTGATTCTGATGAAGTCTCTTATGTAGAGACGAAAGCGCGCTCAATCTATGTTTGCTGTATTGGTTGCTGAATCTATGTTTGCTGTACTGGTTGCTGTTGGTGTTCGTTTACATTAAATCAATATTCAGTTTTACATACTGTCGAAGCGTGGTTTGTGGAGGATATTCCTTTATTGTGCCGACCAGTGGACTGTGTTTTTTACGTTCAGAATCACCACTTACTCGCAAATCTTCCTCTAGTATTAGATCCCTTTTACCAGGGTTCAGAGTGGTAGACTTTTCCCACCAGCATTGGTGTAGGTCTTCCCTTATGACAGCAGAACCCATCACATGCCCTTTTGATATATGGTTCATTAGCTGGGTTGAGCAGTCTACTGAGAGATGAACACTGGTCAGAAATGGGAGGCTCCATTGAATCTAGCTAGAGCTGTGGACAGTGTTTATTGCCTTCAAACCTAAAGAGGTGAACTGGGACCAAAGACTCTTCTGTGCAGTCTAAACGTCAGCCAGTGGTGTGGTATGTAAATAAGCTGTGCAGTACACGTTACCTTCTGTGCAAAGGTGTAGTACCTGTCTGACTGTGGACTACTGACAGTGACAACACTGGTAAAGGACATTGCACCCCAGAAGTGAGTAGGACTTCCTCCTGAGTTGCATACCCAGTCCTCTCCTAAAGCTTAACATTTAAAAGTCCTTTCTGGGCAAGGTCTTAGGACTGGGGCACTCCAGAGATTGACCTGTTCACCACTTGTGAGAATGCTGTCCTGTTCATGTTCTGCTCAAGTTCTCTCTCCTGTGCCAGGTAAGAGTCTTGTATATCTTCCTTCCATCCTTTCATGGTGGCAAAAAAGGCTGTGGTTTCAAGACTTAATGTTCTTGTTGGCACAAAAACCTTCCACAGCACAAGTTGAGGAAGCCCCTCTTTAGTGTGAAAGCCTGCTTCAGCTCATGCCATAACTTGTTTAAATCTCTTACTCCTGCAGGACCTTCCATGGAAGCTTCAGAAGTGAGTAAATTCAACACAGAGGCTTCCATTTATTGAATGCATTCTGCTAAGGGGTTCAGCATTAGGGCAGCAATGTATTCCATGCTGCCTCATTTAGTTTGCTGTTGATTGTGTGTGTCAGGCACATGTGCAATTTGGAACTTAATTGTTCCATGCTTAGGGCGTATGTCTGTGTCATTTCTGCCTATCCTATAGTCTATATTAAATCAGCAAATGGTTAAAAAAGTGAACACTGATTTATAGATTCATAGGTTCATACTAGGCTATCCGCCCTAGGGCATTTATAAGCCTAGCCAGAATGTGTTTGGCTTTCGCCACCCATTTTAAATTTATTTTGCTATGCCCTTTTTCGAGGTTAGTATACTGTGCCTCTGTCTAACAGTGACACAGAAGTGATACCTGGGGTAAACCTACGATCTCCCATCCACTCATCAAGATTCCTCTTGAAGAGAGTCAATGAGGGACTCTGCCTAACCTGGACTGGGATTTTATTCCAGAGTGAAGGGAGCCTCTGGGTTATGAATCTGTCCCTCCAGCATGTCCTATTTATTTCAGTGCTGAGGTTGAAGTCTCTCGGCGTGGCTCGATGAGATTTGGATTTTCTGAGGTGCAGCATGTCCATTAATTCGGGTTGGACATGGCTTTATACGTCAGGCACAGATCGCCTCTGAACAGGCGGTATGCCACTGAGTAGAGCTGGAGTTTCTTTAACCGGGCAGCATATGGCATCTGTTTGAGCCCTTTGATCCTCTTGGTGAGGTACTTTTGGGGTCTTTCCAGTTGCTGCAGGTGTCTGGTAAGGTACATCCCAAAAGGGGCATTGTACTCAATTATGGGCCTGATGAGGGATGAGTAAAGAGGCACGATGACCTCCCCTGATCTAGATGTGAATCCTTTCATGATTAGGTGGGCTATATAAAATGTTTTTCTAACCACTTTGGCCACGTGGTTGTCAAATGAGAGATTGCTATCAACTTGGGTCCCCAGGTCCCTAGTTACTTCTTCTGTACTTAATGGATTACCACCTATGTGGTAATTTGTGGGCACTTTGTTTTTACCAAAGGGGATGACTATACACTTTTTGGCATTTAGCTTGAGGCCATGGCTCTGGCACCAGTTGTCTGTTTCTATGAGGCCCTTTTGGAGGATGCTTGTGTCGGCTGGAGAGTCGATTATGGCGCCCAGTTTGCAGTCATCTGTGAACTTGGTCAGCCACAGTCCTTCCGTGTTGGCCTGTACCTCCGAGAAATATATATTGAACAAGAGAGGTCCCAGGACTGAGCCTTGTGGGACACCACTTGTAACTGGTTTGGAGTCTGACATGGCTCCAGCAATTCTAACCATGTGGGTTCTGTCCTTGAGCCAGTTTGCAATCCATCTAGTGACATAGGGGTTTATATTTAAGCTGGTGAGCTTATCTATAATGCCCGAGTGGGGTATTGTATCGAAGGCTTTTGAGGTCCAGGTAGGCTGTGTGGACCACCTTCCCCTCGTCAATGTCCTTGGTGACTGTTTCAAAGAAATCAACCAGGTTTAAGAGGCAGGATCTGCCCTTAACAAAGCTGAACTGGGTAGGATCCAGTGTTTGTAGGTCCCCAATATCTTTATTTATGAGGTCCATGATGATCCTTTCCATAGCTTTGCAGACCAAGCTAGTCAGGCTTATGGGGCGATAGTTTCCAGGATCCGTTGAGGCACCACCTTTATGGAGAGGGACCACTGTTGCTGTACGCCACTCTTTGGGCACATATCCTGTAGTAAGGCTGAGATTGAACAGTAGTTTTATGTTTGGGTTTAGCTCTTCTTGGAGTTCGTGTAGGACGTAGCCCGGGACACCATCTGGTCCCATTGATGTTGTGTTTTTTGCTTTGGAGAGGGCGGCTCTTACCTGAGCATCTGAGATGTCAGGGGGGCAGCACTCTGCTGGGATAGATATTTGCCCTTTTGGTGGGGGGGAGAAGTTTGCGCTGAACCTGTCAGCTAGGATGTTGGCAATGTCTGTGGGTTCGGTGTATTTTTTGTCATTTTGGACTAATTCTGAGCATATCTGGGAATTACCACCCAGGTTCCTAACATAACTAAAGAAAGCCTTGTGATTATCCTTAGTGTCCTGTGCAATTTTTCTCTCGAAGCTGGCCTTAGACAATTTTATGTGTGCCCGTAGTTTTTTGCTAATACTGATCAGTGATGCCTTCCCTTTTTGGGATTTTGCTCTATCATTTAGTAGCTTCCTCCTTCTATTGTATAGTTTATTTATGGCTGGGGTCCACCAGACAGGACGTCTGCCTTTGGAGGATTGGGTCTTGGTTTTATTTGGGATCATATGATCCATGCATTCCTGAAGGTGTTCATAGAATGCATTTATAAAGGATTCTGCGGTCTGGGCCGTATTTTCCACAGGCCCGGGGGCTTTGAAGGATTCCACCTCGTTTTGAGGAGTGTGAAATTTGCTTTAGAGAAGTTTTTCACTGTGGTTTTCTGGGCAGGGGGTGGGGTCAGGATGTGAATATCCAGTGAGATTAGTTTATGGTCTGATCTTACCAGTGAGGGATACATAGATACATAGAGTCCCCATGTTGGTGATGATCAGGTCCAGTATGTTTTCCCCTCTTGTGGGAGTGGTAACAAGTTGTTCCATAGCATCTGAGTTTATAAATTCTAGAAACCTTTGGGCTAGGGTGTTGGAGCTAGAGTAATGCTCCCAGTCTATGTTTGGGTAGTTGAAGTCGCCCAATATAATGGTGTTTGGAGAGACCTTCATATTTTCCAGTGTTCTCAGGAAGGCCGAGTGGGGTTCCTGGGTTTGGGAGGGTGGTCTGTAGCAGGCTATAAACTGGAAGGCAGTTTTACCCACTGTTAGTTGCACATGGATAGTCTCTGATGCTTCGTGCTTTGCCACCAACCTGGAGGTGTGGGTATCTTTGATGAATATCGATACTCCCCCTCCTTTTGTGGTTCGGTCCAAGTTTTGGGGCCGAAAAGCATGGTATGAGGTATAACCTGGTAGTGCTGGGGTGCTCTCGGGAGCCCTGAACCAGGTTTCTGTTCCTGCACAGATATCGATGTTCTTCATGCTAAGGAGAGTTTCGAGTGCGTGCATCTTGAGGTTTAGACTTCTGGCGTTGAGTAGCATTACTCTTAGTTTCTTATCCCTTGTGATACCTATGGAGGTGGGTTTGTCTTTTGAGCCTTGCCTAAAAAAGGCACCATGGGGGTAGCAAGAGCCTTTGCCAATGTCCGAAAGCCCAGGGGTGACAGGTGCAAGCCGTCCCTAGCGAAGCATCGTGGCTTGTCGAGCATATTATCCCAAGCTGACAGGCATTGGATCCCCTTTGAATGACACCAGTACTTAAGCCAATTGTTGAAATTTATCATCTTGTCTTCATATTGTGGCATCATTCTTGGTGAGGGTAAGATGCTACTCAAGGTCAGGGTCATACTGGCCTGGGCTACATGCTCAGAGAGCTCCTTTATGTCTCTTTTCATGTAGTCCAGGGAGGTACGCCTCAGGTCATTCACACCAGCATGGACAATGACTGAGTCATATTTGTACTTGCCTTGGAGTGACCTGAGTGCTTGTGTTATGTGGCGGATCCTAGCCCGACAGGCTGCTCACCGTGACCCTCTCCTTGTTCAGCCTGGTGAGCGGGACGTCAGTGTGCCTGATGATAGAGTCACCTATTACAAGTGTATCAGGTGTGTTGTTTAGTCTTAAGGGCTGTGACTGTTTGGCACACTGGCTTTGTGAGATATGTGTTGCACGTGTTTTGTTTTGGGGTAGCGGCTGCGTGGGTGTCTGCTTTGGAGGTCTCTGCTGCTTCGGCAGATCTTTATTTAGAGCCTCCGAGTATGTTTTTGTGTGATTATGTGTTTGGTTTGCTGTCGTGGTAGGTCTATGTGAGACTGGAATTTTAGTGAGTGTGGTTTCCTTCTCCTCTTGACTGGTTATGCCAGTACTGAGTTGAGAGAGCTTAGCCTCCAGTTTGGCTATATGGTTGCATCTCTCACATGTGTTGGAATTTGTTGGGAGGAGGAGAGGGTTGTCTGTGTACATGAGGCAGTTGTAACATTGCCTCAAGATTCCCAGATTCACCAGCTGGACCGGAGAGGAGATTGACAACTGACCTTTGGACATGCTAGAATAATATTGGGAATTCCTTAATAATTGAAAACCAGGGCCAGTGGGGAGTGAGGGTGTAGTGCTTTTAATTTTTAGTGCTGACTTATATAATTGCTTTAGTGAGCAAGTGCCAGGTAACTTAAGTGCAATGTGTTACAGGTAACTTAAATGCAAAACGACAAACAGTAACTTTCTTTCAAGTGAAACAAGGAAATAAGTACAGTAAGCAATGCAGATATCACTAGTGATCCACAGAAGCTGAGAAGCCGATTAGGTGGAATTAGCGTTCCAGTGAAATAACAAGCAAACAAGCATATAAACAAAGCTAGATTCAGCAGGCCTGGATCTAGTCTATGCTACAGCAAACAAGGTGTACCAATTTCAGTAAGATACAGTTCAGATATTCAGGCACTATAAACCTTTAACCAGAAATTCCCAGCTCAGAAGGGCAGAGTCCAGCTTCTTCTCCCACAAGAGTGCAGACCACAAACCTTCTTAATGTAAAATAACTGGCCTGAAGCCCAAGTGCTTAAACCAGAACTAATACACTTTATGAATAACAGACACTGGGCTCTCAATCAGCAGTTCCCAACTTAGAAGGATGAAAGCTACCTGTCCTGCCACCACAGTGCATGCCACAAACCTTCCTAATGTAAAACAACTGGTCTGAAGCCCAAGTGCTTAATCCAAAAGACTTAGAATGATAGCTATGATAACCCCGTGTAAGTGAAAGCTTGCAATCCCAAACACTTAGAACAGCGATTTTTTTTCCCAGGGAAAAAAATTGCTGTTCCACAAAAAAAAAAAAAAAAAAAAAAAATACTAAAAACTTTAAAACATTACATAAAGTGGGGGGCTGTGCCCCCCACCCCCCTACTTAAATATACCAAGCCCCGAGATCACACTACAGTGAGGAAAACTGCAAAGTAACAAAGGTGGCCAAGCGATTTCTTTCCCAGGGAAAGAAATCGCTTATATGCCGTTTCGTGCTTTCAGGTTCGATCAAGACGCATTCGAAGGACTGCGTCTTCTATTATATAATAGGAACCCCTATCATGACCACATGTAGGTAGGACTGTGGTGGTCAAACAGTGCCTTAAATGGGTTATGTATCTCGGTTCCCTATTATGTGATCGAAACCTTAGGTTATCGAACATCTAAGGTTAATCACTAAATGTCGAAGTCTGAAAATTGTGAACGGCAGTTTCCACACAAGGAAACAAGTCATTTGGCTGATGTTCATCGTGTTACACTGCTGCAGTCATTACACTTGGGTTATCCTGCCATCAGGCGGTCCCGCAGTCTGCCAGAGTTCCACAGTCTTGGTCCGGCATCGGTTGCGGTCGCTTCTTCCCTGACGTCAGTGCGCCAGGGGTATATAAGATGCATCCAACGCCATTTTCTTCAGTCTTTCTTGCCGCGCGGTGCCCAAAGCAGAAGCAGTTCGCAAGTGCCGGTCGGCCGACTCCTGAGATTTTCGAAGTCGAATTTCAGATCCGAAGTCTTTCAATAAAGCTAAGTACCCCATTGGGGAAACTTTTTTCTTGCCTCAGACCGATGTCAGAAAAAGTTAATAATTGTATTTCTTGTGGGAAGCAAATACCTCATAAGGACTTCCACTCTTACTGTATTCCATGCCTAGGCCCTGATCACGACGTCACTAGTTGTCGGTTTTGTGCTAGATTTAACAAACGCACTATAAAAAAGATGTTTTGATTTTGCTTTGCACTACTTTGGCTGAAGGTTCAATTATACTATGCCGTCGGATCAACCGACGACCTCAGTACCGAAAAAACGCAAAGACAAGGATAAAGACAGGCATCTGAGGTCCAAACCTGACGACGAAACCTCTTCTAGGCCAGTCGCCGGTTCTCAGTGAGGCGCTTTCGCAGCCCCTGACACCCGCTACCTCAGAGCCACAGGCCGCTTCAGACTCCCACGTGGAGACAACTAGGCCTCTGGAAACTCAAGGTATTGGGCCTACGGAAACTAATCCCTCAGATGGGTCCAGAGCCGCTGAGCAGGCATCGGCTTCTGAGGGTGTTTTCAGACCTTCACAACTTACCATTAAAACAACAGCCAAGACAAAGGTACCATTAAAGACAAAGAAACAAGTACAGCATTCTCCTGGACAGTCCTCCATGCCTAAGAAACAGATGCTTAAAATGGCCGAAGACCTCATTACTCTAATCAGGGGTTCCCATCCCTCTCCTGAGAAAAGGCCTAGGCAGGATACAGACTATGATTCCTCTGATCAGGTTTCCATTTCCTCTGATTCCTCTTCAGACCAGGGATACTCTCTATCCCTCTATGAGGACTCTGATGCTGAAGAAATCTATCCCTTCAGCCTCTCCTCCTGAGGATTATTCTTTTGGGGAAACTTTTAGGAAGCATTTCCATTGGGAAAGTCAGGATTACTCAGAATCCATGAAAAGGCTCAGGGATTTCCTTTTATTGCCTCAGCACAGGCCGCTGGGTATTCCGCCTGTGCTAGACATTGTGGATGATGTGTTCTCTGAATCCAGCTTATCTCCTGATTCTTTGCCCCCTGATCCAGCCAAGCCAGATAGGTATTATAGAGTCCCTGACTCTCACAAGTTTCTTTACAAAAACCCTTCTGCTGATCCAGAAACTATTTTTCAGGGTCCAAAAGGGGTTAAGGCTTCCATTGTAAAAAATCCAGTACCCTCTGACAGAGATTCCAGAGCTTTGGATAGATGGGGGAAGAAAGTATACAGTTCTGCAACTTTAGCAGTAAGAGCTTTAAATTGCCAGTTTCACATGCTTAAGTACCAACAATATTTAATGGCTCAGTTAAAACAGAAAATGCTTGCAAGCTCAGAAGCTCCTGATTGTAAAGAAATGCAGGATTTATTGCATGCAGTTGAACAGGTGGGAAAACATACTCTGCAATGTGGTTTTGATTCTTTAGAGGCCTCTTGTAGAGCCACAGTTACAGGTTCTGTGATTCAAAGACATGCTTGGTTAAAAGAACAGAGTTTACCTGATCATGTTAAAGCAAAATTATTGGATGCTCCTTTACAGCATGATACCTTGTTTGGTGTTAAGGCAGAAGAGATGTTAAAAAAATGGAGGATAAAGCTAAATCTATGCAGTCAATGATTTCTTACAGGTACAGCCACCTCGGTTTAGCAGAAATTGGCCAACAAAGAATTGGTCCTTTCCAGTGTCAGACAGGCCACAGAGAGGCAGATACAGACGCCCAAGAGGCAGATCTCAACCCCAAGACTCAAACAGACAACGACAGTGGGGCACCTCAACCCCAAAAGGAGGTGAGGACAAGTCTCAACCTTACAGGAAACAGTCACAATGACTTTCCCCGTCGTACACCAAGCACGTCCCTTTTAGAAGCCCCCTTAGGGGGGAAAACTAGCACTTTTTTCTCAAAACTGGCAAACAATCACCCAAGACAAATGGGTTCTGAATATTGTGTCTCAAGGTTACAGGTTCCACTTTCATACTTTACCAAGGCTAAAAGGAATGCCAGACCTGCCACAAAATCAATGGGCAGAGGCACAAAAACAAATTTCAGCCCTCATGGACATGAGAGCTATTCAAAAAGTACCACAACAGGAACAAGGACAAGGATTTTACTCAAGACTCTTCCAGGTCCCCAGAAAGGACAAGGCCTGGAGGCCCATACTAGACCTTTCAATTCTGAATACTTACCTGGATATTCTAAAGTTCAAAATGTTGACATTACAGCAGCTTCTACCCATGCTGGGCAAGAAGGCTTGGCTTGTTACTCTGGACCTCAAAGAGGCATACCTGCATGTACCTATCAGACAAAATTGCAGAAGATACCTCGGATTCAAAGCTGGTACAATGCACTACCAATTCTCTGCACTGCCCTTTGGCTTATCTATTGCGCCCAGAGTCTTCACAAAGTGCCTGGCACCAGTAATTGCATTTTGCAGACAAAAAGGAATTCAAATATATCCATACCTGGACGACTGCCTCATTCAAGCAGAGACGAAGGACATTCTTGTACAGCATCTGGCGTTTGTACAAAGGTTGCTAATTTCTCAAGGGTACACAGTAAACGAAAAGAAGTCAAAACTAGTGCCCTCGCAACAGATTATATTCCTGGGTGCCAGCTTAAATACAACAGCCCAGTTGGCTTAGCTCACGCCAGACAAACAAGTTCAACTAACTCGATATTTTCAATTACTGGCAAAAAAGTCCCATCTCCCTGCAATAAAAATTCTGCAGGTCCTGGGATTCATGGCATCCTGCATACTACTAATACCATATGCCAGACTGCATATGAGGAAATTACAATGGTACCTAAAAAGTGTTTGGACTCAGCACTCTCACAGTTTAGAAGCAGTAATACCAATGATTCCCTGTCTACAACAGGAGTTTCGATAGTGGGCACAGGCATGTCACCTAAACCAGGGTCAGCCTTTTACCCAACCCATAGCCAGGCAAACTCTAACAACAGATGCTTCGGATTACACCTGGGGAGCACACATGGCAGGAAAATGCATTCAGGGCAAGTGGACCACAGACCAGATGCATCTTCACATCAATCAAAAAGAGATGTTGGCTGTTCAAAATGCCCTAACAGCTTTCAAGGACCTTCTGCATCCAGGACAATTATTACTAAAGACAGACAACACCACAGTAATGTGGTACATAAACAAGCAAGGGGGCACTCATTCTTATCCCCTATGCAGGCAAGCCATGACCTTTTGGAACACAGCTCTAAAGTATCAAGTTCACTTGCAAGCACAATTCCTGCCAGGAAAGAAAAATACTCTGGCAGACGATCTAAGCAGAAATATCATGGACCCTCACGAATGGAAATTGAATCCACAAATCTTCAGCATGGTAACGCAAAAATGGGGATGCCCAGACATAGATCTTTTTGCCTCCCCACTGAATTGCCAAGTACAAAAATTCTGCACAAGGACTTATCACAAACAAGCATGGAAAGTGGATGCTCTTTTGTTCAGCTGGAAAAACCTAAATGTTTATGCCTTCCCGCCACTGCCTCTCCTTTCAAAGGTACTCCTAAAAGCCAGACAAGAAAACCACAGATGATTGTGCCAGACTGGCCACGCCAGCACTGGTGCCCTATCTTAAGGAACTTGGCTCAAGGCAGACCATGGATTTTGCCTCAAATTCCACACCTTTTAACACAACAAAACAATCAGATCCTGCACGGTCAGCTCAAAACCCTAAACCTGGCTGCATGGCAGATACATTAGTCAATCAGGCAACACCTCTCTCTAAAGCTGCTATGGATGTCATTTTGGAGACCAGAAGGCCGAGCACCAGGAAAGCTTACTCAGAAAAATGGAAGAGATTCTGCGCCTGGAACCAGGCTCAAAGCCTTGACCCTCTTGTTCCAAACATTCCTCAGATTTTACAATACTTAACTGAGATGCTGGACAGAGGCCTATCCTTCTCATCAATTAAGATCCACGCCTCTGCCATTTCAGCACATTACAACATGGATCCTCCTTTATTCTCTCATCCCTTGCTAAAGCAGTACCTCAGAGGGGCTAAAAACATAAGACCGCCCCGGAGAGCACCAACACCAACTTGGGACCTCATTTTCGTTTTGGAAAAACTGACTCTACCACCTTTTGAGCCAGCCAATACAGCCGATCTAAAATATTTATCATGGAAAACAGCTCTGCTCCTGGAAGTAACTTCAGCACGAAGAGTCTCAGAGCTACAGGCATTAATGGCAGTGGAACCTTTTATAATTTTTCATCAGGACAGGGTTTCTTTAAGGACAAACCCTACCTTTATGACAAAGGTGATATCTAGTGTGGCTCTTAACCAAACCATCCATTTGCCAACTTTTTATCCAAACCCACAGAATAAAGGGGAGAAACTTCTGCATTCTTTGGACATACACAGGCAGCTATGCTTCTACTTGGACAAAACAAAAGCTTTCAGGAAAACTGAGCAACTGTTTGTAGCATATGCTGCAGGATCACAGGGCAAGGCTATCTCAAAGCAGACTATATCCAAATGGATAGGACACTGTATTCGTTACTGCTACACACAGCATGGAAAATCAGTCCCAAATACCATTAGGCCACATTCCACCAGGGCAACAGCCACTTTAACAGCCTTTCTCAGAGGAGTACCTACCAAGGAAATTTTGGAGGCTGCAACTTGGAGTTCAGTGCACACCTTTACCAAGCATTACCACCTGCCTCTTTACTCTAAATCCAGAGCAGGATTTGCCACTGCAGTTCTACAGAGCCTCATAGCCAATCCTAACTCTTTATAGACCAGCCACCCAACCTTAGCTTTGGGATTCTACCCAAGTGTAATGACTGCAACAGTGTAACACAATGAACATGGTACAGATGTTCTTCGTTCCACATTGCTGCAGTCCTTACTATTAGGGTAGTCCGCTGTCCAGTCGGCCCGAATACCAGAGTATATGGCTGACGTCGGTCAGGGCGCATTAGACTGACGTCAGTACGTCAGGGTACTAATGCGCATGACCGACGTCATATCCTTAGTCTTTTTTGCCGCATGGTCCGATGCAGAAGCAGTTTTGCGAGTGCAGGTTGGCGTTCTGAAATATTTCCGAAACCGGAGTTTCAGACCGAATCAGAGTTGGCTAAGTACCCGTTGGGGAACATTTTGTTTTTTCTTGCCTCAGTATTTAACCGGATGTCAGAAAAAGTGAATAACTGTATTTCTTGTGGGAAACAGATACCTCATAGGGATTACCATACCTTGTGTATACCTTGTTTAGGGCCTGAGCACGACGTTGTTGGATGCCGCTCTTGTGCTAGGTTTAACAAACGCACTATTAAGAGGAGGTTAGACTGTGCCAGGTTAGTGTTTGGGAAGCGTTGCAATTATAAAATGCCGCCGGATGCTCCGACGCCCGCTTCGTCAAGAAGCGCAAGGACAAAACAGCGAAGCCTAGGGTTGATGAACCGCAGTCCCGGACGCCGGTTCTTTAGAAGGCTCAGTGGAGCCAGAGGTTTTGCCAGGAGTTTCTATGGAGTCTCAGGCAGAAACTTTACTGTTACAGGATGTGCCTTCTCAGGAGGTAGGCCAGGCTGAGGGGCTTCTCAGGTAACTGTTCTTCCCTCTCTTCCCAAGGTAGTTAGAGCCTCTCCTTCTGTTGCCAAAACTTCTTTGAGAGGTAGGCCAAGTTCAGCTTCAGTGGGGGCTTCTCCTAGCATTTCGGTTCTGTACCTAAGAAACATATGCTTAAAATGGCGGAAGATTTGATTACTATGATTAGAGGTTCTATGCCCCTCCTGATAAGAGGCCTAGGGTGGAACCGAGTTTGATAGTTTTGAACAGTGTTCAGAGGCTTCTGAGTCTTCTGCGGAAGATTTGCAGGAGTATCCTCCTTATTCTGATTCTGATGTGGATGATTCCACTCCTACAGCTTCTCCTCCTGAGGATTTCTCATTTTCAGAGACTCTGCATTCCATGAGGGAGCACTTTAAATGGGAAGGCCAGGATTACTCTGATTCCAGGAAAAGGCTTAGGAATTCTTGTTTTACCCCAGCATAGGCCCTTAGCTATACCTCCTGTGTTGAATGTGGTGGAAGATGTTTTGCAGAGGCTTCCCTGAACCCTGACTCTTTGCCTCCTGCTCCTGTTAAACCTGATAGGTACTATAGGGTGCCCAAGCTCATAAGTATTTGTTTAAGAGTCCTAGGGCGGACCCAGAAACTGTTTCTCAGGGGCCTAAAGGTGTTAAGGCCTCTGTGGTTAAAAATCCTGTTCCCACTGATAAAGAGGCAAGGGCTTTGGATAGGTGGGGAAAGAAAGTGTATACTTCTTCCACTCTAGCCATGAGAGCGTTGAATTGTCAGTTTCACATGCTAAAATATCAAAATTATCTCCTTTCACAATTGAAATCTAAGGTGGATGCTTTGGCGGAAGGTATTGAGTGTAAAGAGTTGCTGGATTTGGTTCATGTGTCTGAACAAGTGGGTAAGCATTCTTTGCAATGTGGTTTTGATGCTGTACAGGCCTCCTCGAGGGTGGCTGCCACTAGTTCTGTTCTTCGCAGGCATGCCTGGTTAAGGGATCAGAATTTAGCTGAGCATGTTAAGACAAGGATTTTGGATGCTCCTTTACAGTCTGATGTGTTGTTTGGTTCGCCTGTGGAAGCAGTTTTAAAGAAAATGGAGGACAAAGCTAAGTCTATGCAAACGGTTAAAGATTTTTTGCAGGTGCAGCCACCGAAGTTTAGTAGAAATTGGCCTGCTAAGGGGTGGACATATCCTGCTTATGATTCCCAGTCTAGGGGTAGGTCTAGACGTGGTAGGGGCAGAGCTCAAGGTTCTTTTAGGCCTAGAACAGGGAGTTCACCTGCTCAGACTTCTGGTGAGGGCAGGGGTCAGTCCTTTCGTAAACAGACCCAATGACCTGCCTTTTCAGCTGCCAGTAGATTCTCGTCTGGCAGCTCCTTTGGGAGGAAGACTGTCTCTTTTCAAAGAAAATTGGGATTTAATCACTCAAGACAGCTGGGTGTTGGATATCATTCACCACGGTTACAGGTTTTATTTCCATTCATTGCCCCCTTTCAAAGGCATGCCAGACGTTCCTCCTCCACAAAGAAAAGAGGCTCACAAGCAAATTTCTCAGTTACTCCAGATGGGGGCCATTCAGCCAGTCCCTGTATCAGAAAGGGGCCTAGGATTTTATTCTCGCCTGTTCCTAGTACCAAAGAAGGGGAACACGTGGAGACCAATTTTGGATTTATCTCTCCTCAACACTTATCTGGACATTCCCAAGTTCAAGATGTTGACGTTACAACAGCTTTTACCTCTGCTGGGCAAAGATCACTGGATGGTAACTTTAGATCTCAAGGAAGCTTACCTTCATGTGCCTATAAGGCTAAGTTGCAGGAAGTATCTGCGGTTTCGAGCTGGAAATTCTCATTATCAGTTCTCTGCATTGCCCTTTGGCTTATCTACTGCCCAGAGTATTCACAAAGGTTCTGGCTCCAGTGATAGCTTACTTCAGGCTACAAGGAATTCAAATCTATCCTTACTTGGACGACTGCCTGATTCTGGCTCAAGAAAAGGAAGACCTTCTACAGCATCTGGAATATGTTATAGCAGTGCTAAGATGCCTAGGGTATTCTGTGAACGAAATAAAGTCCAGTCTAGTACCCTCTCAAGACATGTGCTTTCTGGGTGTGAGACTGAATACAGCAGCCCAGATGGCCTTTTTAACCCCGGACAAACAAAAGAGTCTATCACTTTACTTCCATCAACTATCTCATCAGTCCGTGCTGACTGCAAGGACAGTCCTTCAAGCATTAGGGTTCATGGCATCTTGTATTCTGGTGCTTCCCAATGCCAAACTGCATATGAGGAAGCTACAATGGTATCTCAAAATGTATGGACACAGCACTGCCAGGATTTGGACACTGTCATTCAAATAATACCTTGCCTTCAAAAAGAATTTTTGTGGTGGGCTCAGGAATGTCACCTAAACAAGGGACTCTCTGTGACCCGGCCAGAGGCAAGTCAGATTTTAACGACAGATGCCTCGGACATTGCTTGGGGAGCTCATCTAAATGGAAAGTGGATACAAGACAAGTGGCCTGCCAGACTACAGCATCTACATATCAACATGAAGGAGATGTTAGCAGTCCAGTTTGCATTAATGGCTTTCAAGGAGTTACTTCTTCCAGGGCAGGTGTTGATTCTAACAGACAACACAACTGTCATGTGGTACATCAACAAGCAAGGGGGAACACATTCTTATCCTCTATGCAGGCAAGCAATGATTTTATGGGAGACTGCGCTAAGCTTGCAACTAACTCTTCAGGCAAGGTTTCTGCCAGGAGCACAGAACTCCTTAGCAGATGTGTTAAGCAGACAAATCATGGATCCCCACAGTGGAAACTGGATCTTCATGTATTTCAGACATTGACAGTGTCATGGGGAACTCCAGACATAGATCTGTTCGCTTCTCCACTAAACCACCAGCTGCCAAAGTTTTGCACAAAGGGGTTTCATCGCACAGCTTGGAAAGTGGATGCTCTGTCTTTCAGTTGGAAAAACCTTCATGTGTATGCCTTTCCACCTCTGCCTCTTCTTCCAAAGGTGCTATTAAAAGTCAGACAAGACAAGCCAAGGATGATTTTGATAGCTCCAGATTGGCCTCGGCAACACTGGTACCCACTACTAAGGAGTCTGGTAAGGAAGCCTCCATGGCCTTTACCTTTGATTCCTCATCTGTTATCTCAGAAGGACGGTCATCTGCTCAATGTCAAGCTTCACTCTCTTCATCTAACAGCCTGGCATATTCTGTGTTGAAACACAGCAGGTCTCAACTTCCTCAACAAGTTTTAAATGTGATTATGGAAGCTAGAAGACCTAGTACAAGGAAAGTGTACGCAGAAAAATGGAAGAGATTTTTATTTTGGAGTACAGCAAAGAATTTGGAGGTTTCTGAGCCTAATTTGAGTGTGGCTCTTCAATATCTTACTGAGTTATTGGACAAAGGTTTGTCCTTCTCTTCCATTAAGATTCATGCTGCAGCAATTTCAGCTCACTATGATTGTGACCCACCATTGTTTTCGCATCCTTTGTTCAAGCAGTTTCTTAGAGGGGCAAAGAATATAAGACCCCCACGTAGAGCTCCTACTCCTGCTTGGGATCTCAATTTTGTGTTGGAAAAACTTACTCTACAACCTTTTGAGCCTGCGGCTACTGCTGAATTGAAATACTTGTCATGGAAGTCTGCTTTTCTGTTGGCTATTACTTCTGCAAGAAGGGTGTCTGAGTTGCAGGCCCTTATGGCAGTAGAGCCCTTTTTGATTTTTCATAAGGATAGGGTATCATTACGTACTAATCCTTCCTTTATGCCTAAGGTGGTTTCTAGTGTGGCTTTAAACCAAACTATTCATTTGCCTACTTTTTATGCAGACCCCCAAAATAAAGGGGAAAAGATTTTGCACACTTTAGATGTACACAGGCAATTGCGTTATTATTTAAGCAGGACTAAGGATTTTAGGCAGTCTCAGCAGTTGTTTGTTTCTTTTGCTTTGAGTTCGCAGGGCAAGCCTGTGTCAAAACAAACTATTTCTAGGTGGATTGGGTTTTGCATTGCATTTTGTTATTCCCATCATGGCAAGGAGATTCCAGCTGGGATTAGGCCTCATTCCACTAGGGCTACTGCCACTTCAACAGCATTTCTAAGGGGGGTGGCAACTAAGGATATTTTGGAGGCAGCTACTTGGAGTTCAGTGCATACTTTCTCTAAGCATTATCACCTTCCTATCTACTCTAAGTCTAGGGCTGGTTTTGCCACAGCTGTTTTGCAAGGCATGTTGTCAGCTCCTACTTCTTTATGATTTGCCAGCCTCCCTTACCTCTGCTTTGGGATTCTACCCAATAGTAAGGACTGCAGCAATGTGGAACGAAGAACATAGTACAGTTTTGTACCTACCATAAATGTAGATGTTCGAGGATCCACATTGCTGCAGTCCAATTTACCCTCCCTCCTTCCCCTCTGTGTTTAGGGGTGGTTGTGTAGGTGAGGTTATATGTTGATATTTTTGTATATGTTTTTGCACATATTGTACATAATTTTGGTGCAGGTATTTTGGGCCTTGTCTTTTTAGGGTCTTCTGACATCTGGGGCAAGAAAAGACTGAGGATATGACGTCGGTCATGCGCATTAGTACACTGACGTCAGTCTAATGCGCCCTGACCGACATCAGCCATATACTCTGGTATTCGGGCCGACTGGACAGCGGACTACCCTAATAGTAAGGACTGCAGCAATGTGGATCCTCGAACATCTACATTTATGGTAGGTACAAAACTGTACTTTTTGTACCTACCATAAATGTAGATGTTAGAGTGTTCACACTGCTGCAGTCCAGGTTACCCTCCCTCCATCCCCTCTGAACTAGCTGGACTTACCTTTCTATCCTATACAACCTTTGTGGTGTATTTGCTTGTAACTGAAGGTATTGTTTTTATTTTATATGTATATTTTTTATTAGCAATATGTATTGCCTACCTATTGGGGGCACCTGACATCTGGGGCAAGAAAAACTGAAGAAAATGGCATCGGATGCATATTATATACCCCTGGCGCACTGACGTCAGGGAAGAAGCGACAGCAACCGATGCCGGACCAAGACTTTGGAACTCTGGCCGACTGCGGGACCGCCTGACGGCAGGATAACCCAAGTGTAATGACTGCAGCAGTGTGAACACTCGAACATCTACATTTATGGTAGGTACAAAACTGTACTTTATGCAGATTTTGTTCTTTCTCCACTGTAGACTGATCTCTGAATTGGTATATTTAATTAGGGGGGTGTGGGGGGCAAAGCCCCTCACTTTATTACTGGTTAAAACTTTATTTTTTAGTTGGCCAACGGCATTGTTTCCCTATGTGGAAATGGGCGTTTTCGATGTTAAGGATTCGATGTTTCGTGCTTGATCTTTAGATGTTCGATAATTTAAGGTTTTGATGATGTAATATAGACCCATGTATCTCTACCCAGGAGTTGAATTTCCTCAGTAACAAATGCCCATCATCCATTTGAGCCTACAGGTTTGGCAGCGGTTTCATCTACAGAACTTTTATTTGTTGCCGTCACTTCTGGTGTCATAATATGAAAACTTCAGGTCCTTATACAGTACAACCGTATTTGTCTTTCATTAGCTAGCCCATATTTCCTTCCAGAAGTGATATCAGAATTATCCTTAATCCAGACTTTTTATCTCCTTGTTTCCTTTGTGGGGCAAAAAGTACGGGACAAAAGAGCCTTCATACCTTGGACAACCACTGCAAATTCAGGTTTTATGTTAAAAGGGTATATGAGTTAAAGAAATCAGGGCAGTTCGTCTGGTTTACTTAATATAGGCAGAGGCTTACAATGTCTAAACTGACCTTCTCCATGTTGATTGCTAACTGTTGGAAAATGCTTATGCTAAATGTCACTCTCCCACATCTGTAGCTGCTTCTTATACATTCTTCAAAAACATCTGTGTTGTGGAAATGTACATTATGGCCATTTGGTCATTCTTTCATATCTTCCCAGAGCATTATTACTTGAACTAAGATTCCAAGAGCATGGCCTCCTTTGGCATCTTGGTGCTTCAGAACTTGGCTTATTAATGTTTATTTGGTCGTCTTCCGTTTCTGACCTCCCAGGAAAGTTTTAAGAACGTTTTCTGCTTGACATTCTTCCCATATTGCCTACTTAAGGCCTCTGAAGTCTGATATAATAGATACACGATCATCATATTTAAATATTCTGCAAGGAGGCCCTCTGCGATGTCTGTAATGGTAAGTCAGATAATTTTATAATTTAATATTCTTTTGCGTTTGTCTTTTCAGGTTGCGCTTGCTCATTGCGCTGGGCATTGAAGTGGGGATTGCACAAGACTGGAACGTGTCTTGTTAGTGTGATGATGATGCAACTGTATGCAGTCAATGGAAACACACACTTCCACACGAGAAAACTAGAGAAATTTCAGAATTGTGCCATACAGTAGTGTGTATTATAAGAAGAAATCCTATCAGTTGTCATATGTAGTAAGCCTGCTAACAGATAATCTGATCTAGAAAGTGCATATTAATTTACTTTTAGGTGAAGTAGAATAACGTCACATATGGGAATGGGAAAACCGTTGTTGCATTGACTAGCTGCTTAACTAAATTAACTAGAAATGTAAATTCTCTGTTTTGCTGGCTTTTTATGTAAATGTGTAGTCACAAAGTATTAATTTTCCTCTTCATTCTTTTTATGCATTTAAATCAAGAGTTCAGATGATGAAGAAGTTTCTGGAAAGGGTCGAAATCGTCAAGTGTTGGTGAACAAGGTGGATCTTCCAAACTCCTCAGAGGTCCTGGAAAGTTTTAAACTGGCTAGAGAGAGTTGGGAGCTGTTGCACTCACAAGAAACATTAGAAAAAGGTATGACTGGCAAAATGCCCTCTTGTTTGTTTTATGGATATTAAGCAGTGTAATGTTTCAAAGTGCAACACAAAAATCCCTAAATAATGAGAGGTGATTTTTCTTTTAATTTTGATAAGGCTTCTTAATATTGCAATCAAGTCCTAAAACCAAGGGGGATATGTTTACCATACTACTTGTCTAGATATGCTTCTCATGCCACCACTGAATAAAGGAAACCTTTTACTGCTTTAGTTATAAGGTTGCATGAAGGCGTGTGGAATATATTGTTTTCTGAAAGTTTTTCGTAGACGAATGCACATATTAAAACATAAATACGAACATATTAATCATGTGTAAGGTGGTATTTTAACTATGTCCTTTTATTCACATGTTGCACTATTCATAACAGTAGGAGGTTGCTCTCTACAGCGCCGACATCTGGCCAGTATACTAAAGTCTTGCTTCAGGAGGGTACTTGTGACGTCCTGCGCTAGGGCCATAAACCGACATAGGGTATAAAAGTGACATTGGCACGTACCCTCGCCAAAATTTTTCTGCCGCAGTGAACGTTGGACTCCAGTTCACCAGTTCAGAAAGCAGATCACTAATTCAGAAGACCGCTACAAACGACCACTACAGATAATTACCCTGCGGGTTTTCATTGTTTCCTTGTGGTTTTTTGCTAATACGTACATGTCCAGTAGAAAGGGGAAGTGTGCTTGTGGGAGACTGATTCCTCACAAGGACTTGCACAATAAGTGCGTATTCTGTTTAGGCGAGGCCCACGACCATACGTCCTGCCCTATTTGCAAATCATTCATCCCAAAAACCACAGCCATTTGGCCGCACTTAAACTTTATTTAGAAAATCAGAGGCTCCCACGTCTCGCGCTCGGTATGGAGGGAGGAGCGGGCCCATCCGAAGAGCCGCCGAGGAAAAAGGCCAAGAAAACTAGGCTTGATTCCTATGCTGCACCTCAAGCGTCAGGGGAGATTTTTGAGGCTGATGAAAGCCCGGGATCTCTTCAGACCCCCGTTTCCTTACTAGGCCCAGGAACCATGATGAAAGCTGGATTGGCGGAAACCTCATGTCCGTCCACTGATGTAAATCAGCCATTAGCTCCTGATGGTGGAGGGGAACTACGACTCATTCAGTCGGAGGCCCCTGCTCTTGTTCCTCCATCCACCCAGACATCGGTTCCATCTCTTTCTCTACAGTATACTCCAGTGAAGAGAAAACAGAAAGTAAGGCACACAGAACCACAACCTGTTCAGGTTAGGAAGTTTTCTTTCAAAGCTTGTTTAAAGCATTCTGGACCCTGCAGACTCAACAGCAACCAACTGTTTCTCCTGCAGGACCCCCTTTGCTTGTGTCAGAGGAAGAGCCTTCCTCAGATGAAGATTTTGTGACCTATGAATTTCAAATTGATTCACCCAAACACTTTATTACCCCAGAGGAAGAGGATCATATTACCCCAGAGTCCCCTGGGGAAGAATTCACCTTTGGTGATTTCATCTCCCTCATGTGGGAACATTTTAACTGGTAGGCCTCAGAGGTCTCAGACAGTAAGAAAGATATTTTGACCTGCTGCAAATGGAAGAGCCATCCCCTTCAGCTAAGCCTACTTTGCTCCCTGCCTTCCAGGATGCCACCTTAGCCGCCTCTCAGACTCCAGGCTCACAACCACCAGCATCTAAACATCCTGACTATTTTTATAAGGTCCCACAGGACACCCAGTTCCTCTTTAGAAACCCACCAGCAGACCCTGCTGTTGTTGCAGTCTCTGCAGACAAGACATCTAGGCAATTGCCTTCTTCTACCCTCTATCCTACTGATAGAGTAAATTTGTGGACAGACTAGGGAAAAAGGTGTGTACCTCCTCTACTCTTGCTATAAGAGCCTTGAACTACCAAACCCACATGGCAAGGTAGGTCCTGGACACTATTGCAAAGGCTTCCACCCTACTCTCTCAGGTCCCTGAATCCAACACTAAAACTCAGCTTAACAGCCTAATGTCCACACCATCCCAAGTAACTAGGCACTCCATCAAGTGCAGTTATGATGCTGTGGAAGCTTAATCCAAATCTGCTGTTTCTGGCTCAGTGCTAAGATGCTACTCCTGGCTGAGACTTCAGCCACTGCCCTTAGATGTGCAAACAAAGCTGCTTGATGCCCCCCTGGACAATAAAGCACTGTTTGTCGAGGCCTCAGCTGAATTTCTTAAATCTCTTCAAGAGAAGGGAAAAGAACTACAAAACCTAAAACATGTACTGGTATCTCCCATTCCCAGATACCACAGAAACTATCCTCAGAAAACATCTTTTGTCAGGAGGCAATCCTCCCACACAGCTCAGCAGACAAAGGGTCGCAGGCAACCGAGGAAAATCTTTGCCCCCAGGTTTCCCTAAACCCCTTCCACTGGCCCCTTTCAGAGCCATTCTGATCTATCCAGACCACCTCCGCTGTGACTTACCATTACTAAATCAAAACACCCCCACTCTCCCTTCACCTCACCCTCTCCCTACCCTCTTGGCGGAAGATTACAACAAAAAGATGGGTACTTTCCATCATTCAGAGGAGTTACTTTATGACTTGGTGGATGTTACCCCCCCCCCCCCCCAGGGAATCCCTCAACCTCCAGCAAACCAAGTCCACCTCTTCCCCACTATCATTCAACAACTACTAGCCCAGGGCACCATAGAACAAATAACACCCACCCAAAGAAACAAAGGTTTTTACTCAATAATGTTTTTGGTACCAAGGGAAGATGGCCCATGGAGACCAATCCTGGATCTTTGTTTCCTAAACCTGTTTCTCAAGGTACCCAGCTTCAAAATGATCACCTTACCTTTGGTCCTTCCACTCATTCCCACTCAGGCCTACTTAGTGGCCTTGGATTTGAAGGATGCCTACCTCCACATTCCCATTCACCCAGACTACAGGAAATTCCACTGTTTTGCAGTAGGTTCCTGGCATTTTCATTTCTCTGCCTTGCCCTTTGGGCTCTCCACAGCCACTCGAGTGTTCACAAAGTGTCTAGCACCCTTCATTGCACACTGCAGAACACAGGGTATACAAGTATACCCATACATAGACGACCTTATGGTACTTCATAAAAACCACCAAGTCCTCCAATAGCACCTAAAGCCAGTGATCAACACCCTAACCTAACTGGGATTCACTATAAACAAAGAGAAGTCTCATCTGCAAGCCACACAAGACATACTTTTCTTGGGATGCAGTATCAAAACAGATTTAATGAAAACCGTTATCCCAGAACAAAGAATCCTGGATCTGGCCATCTACTTCAACAAACTTATCAACCTTACTTCATTGCCAGCACGGGAATTCCTAAGGATGTTCAGACACATGGCATCCCTAATACCCATGTTGCCCCTAGCAAGACTCCACATGAGAAAGATCCAGTGGATCTTGAAGAACTTATGTAGCCAATACTCCCATCCCCTGGACACTCCTCTCCCACTATTCCAGTGTCTGAAGACAGAACTCCAGTGGTGGATCTCTGCCATCCACCACAACCAGGGTATCCCACTTCATGTACCTGCCCCCCTGCTAGAACTCACCACAGACTCATCAGACCTGGGTTGGGGTGTAGTACTACAGCACAAACAGAAACAGATCACTGTACAGGGAAATGGTTCATACTAAGACTAAAGGACCACATCAGTATCAAAGAAATGAAGGCACTCCATTTGGCCCTACAAACCTTCAAACCAGACCTACTCCTAGGAACACACTCTGAGTGATCACAGACGATATGACTGTCATGTGGTACATAAACAAACAGGGAGGACAAGATTTTATCCTCTTTGCAGCTTAGCTATCCAAATCTGGACTCTGACAACGACTGTAAACATCCATCTAGTAGCAGTCTACATTCCCTCGACAGAGACTGTCATGGCAGATTCTCTAATCAGAGATTCAGCTCCCTCTCACAAATGGATGCTTCACAGAGAGGTATTCCTAGAGCTCATTCACAAGTGGGGTATTCCACAACTCTGTTTGACTCATCCCAGAACAAACAGATGCTCAAATTTTGCACAAGGACTCCACATCCACAAGCCTGGAAAATGGACACCTTCTCCTTTCATTGGGGGGGAATGTTTCTCTATGCCTTTCCACCCTGTACTCTGATTCAGAAAGTTGTCTTCAAAATGCAGAAGGACAAACTAAAAATCCTGTTGGTGACTCCCTACTGGCCAAGACAGCACTGGTTTCCCCTTCTTTACCTCCTAGCCAAGAGCAGTCACCACAGGTTACCCCACCGAATAGACTTGCTCACACAGAATTGGGGATCCCTAGACCACCCTCAAGTGAACAACTTGAAACTGACCTTATGGATGATAGGGTTCTAATCCACTTCAGACAGCTATATACAGAGGACATACTCAATGTCCTACAGGAGGCCAGGAAACCTAGCACCAGGAGAAATTATATCTGTAAATGGAAAAGATTCTCCAGGTGGTTCATAGGTTGGTACTAGGCTATTGGCCGTAGGGCCTATATAAGCCTAGCCAAAAAGGTACCCTGGCTTTCGCCACCCAAGAAAATTATTTTCCTGTGCCCCTGTCGAGCAGAGCCCCAAAAGTTATCCCCGGGGCAAATTTCCTATCTCCCATCCAATCATCAAGATTTTTCTTGAGGAGTGCTAATGAGGAGCTTTGTTTGATATAGATAGGTAGTTTGTTCCAGAGTATGGGAAGCCTCTGAGATAGGAATCTATCCCTCCAGCATGTTCTGTTTATTGTGGTGACAAGGTTTAGTTCTCTAAAGCGTGTAGCTCGGAGGGATTGGGATTTCTTTAAATGGAGCATGTCCAACAGCTCTGGGTTTGACATAGCTTTGTATGTTGGGCAGAGATCACCTCTGAGTAGGCGATATGCAACGGAGTAAAGCTGGAGTTTTTTGAGACTGTCTGCGTAGGGCATCTGTTTGAGGCTGGTAATCCTCTTTGTGAGGTATTTCTGCGGCCTTTTTAGTTGTTGTAGATGTCTTGTGAGGTACATACCAAAAGGGGGGTTGTACTGGATAATGAGTCTAATGAGTGATGAGTAGAGGGGAACAGTGACCTCTTTTTTCCTGGATGAGAAACCTTTTGTGATGAGGTGTGCCATGTAGAAGAATTTCCTGACTACTGTGGCGATGTGATTATCAAAGGAGAGACTACTGTCCACCTGTGTCCCAAGGTCTCTTATCACACTTTCGGTATTAAGTAGACTACCGCTTATGTGGTAGTTCATGGGTACAGAGCTTTTACCAAAAGGGATGACTATGCATTTTTTGGCATTGAGCTTGAGGCCATGGCTTTGACACCAGGCATCTGTCTCAGTGAGGCCCTTTTGTAGGCTGTCCACATCATTAGGAGTTTCGATTATGGCTCCTAGTTTGCAGTCATCTGCGAACTTCGTTAGCCAAAGTCCTTCAGTGTTAGCCTGTACTTCTGAGAAGTAGATACCAAACAGGAGAGGACCCAGGACTGAACCCTGTGGTACTCCAGTTGTCACTGGTCTGAATTCAGATTTGGAGTCTGCTACTTTTATAGTGTGGATTCTGTCAGTGAGCCAGTTGGCAACCCATCTTGTGACATAGGGATTTATACCTAGTTTACTGAGTTTATCTATAATTCCAGAGTGGGGAATGGTGTTGAAAGCCTTGGTGAGATCTAGATAGGCTGTGTGAACCATCTTACCCTCATCTACGGCTTTGTTGACCGCTTCAAATATCAGGTTTAGGAGACATGATCTGCCTTTTACAAACCCGAACTGGGTGGAATCCAGAGTTTGAAGATTACCAATGTCATTGTTTATAAGTTCCATGATGATACGTTCCATAGCCTTGCAGACCAGCCTCGTCAGGCTAATGTGGCAGTAGTTCCCGGGGTCCATGGTGGCTCCCACTTTGTGGAGTGGGATAACCGTCACTGTGTGCCTTTCAGTGTGCACAAAGCCTGAGGTGAGGCTATGATTGAACATGGTACTTAGGTGGGGTGCCAGTTCATTCTGTAGTTCATGTAGAACGCAGCCTGGGATGTTGTCAGGTCCCATGGATGCTGTGTTCTTGGCTTTGGAGAGAGTGTTTTTTACCTGTGCAGCTGTGATTACAGGAACTTTGCATTCTTCCGGTATAGAGATGGGCCCTTTAGGGGGTGAGAGGGGGGTAAAGTTAGCACTGAACCTATCTGCCAGGATGTTTGCAATATCAGTTGGTTCTGTTTATTTAGTCCCATTGTGCTGTAACTCAGAGCAGATCTGAGTTTTGCCATTGAGATTCTTGACATAGCTATAGAATGCTTTGTGGTTATCTATAGAATCAGTGGCGATTTTGTTTTTGTAACTAGCTTTGGAGGATTTTATGAGGGATCTCAGCTTTTTACTGAGGCTGACCAGGGAGTTCCTCCAATCATGGGATTTTACTCTTTTTTTTCCAACATTTTCTTTCTTCTGTTGTAGAGTTTGTTTATGGCAGGGGACCACCAGATTGGCTTCCTTTTTTTGGAGGATAGCATCTTGGTTCTGTTAGGGATTGTGCACGATCCATGCACTCATGTAAGTGCTTATAAATTGCATTTGTGTAGGAGTCAGCAGTCGTACCTTTATTGTCTGTCTGCATGGGTGTCGTGACGTTTGCCACTTCTGTCTTAAGAAGCGTGAAGTTGGCTTTGGATACATTTTTTACAGTGGTTTCCCTAATGGGGGGGTGGGGGCGGGATGTGGATGTCTAGGGTGATTAGCTTGTGGTTGGATCTGACCAACGAGGAATTGACTTCTGGTGTGGAACACTGGTTGCCCATGTTGATAATGACCAGGTCTAGGATATTGCTGCCCCTGGTGGGAGTGTGGATAAGTTGATCCAAGGCGTTGGAATTTATGAATTCCAGAAAACGTTGTGCAAAAGATTTGGTACATGAGTAGTTTTCCCAGTTAATGGTGGGGTAGTTGAAATTGCCCATTATTAGGGTGTTAGGTTGTACCCTAATGTTTTCCAGTGTATCAAGAAATGAGGAGTGGGAATCCTGGGGCAAGGTGGGGGATCTGTAGCAAGCTACAATTTGGATTCCGGTCTTGCCCAGAGTTAGTTGCACTTGGCTAATCTTTGCTGCATTATGCTGAGCAACTAGCCTGGAGGTCTGGATATCCTTAATGAATATGGACACGTCTCCACCTTTAGTGTTTCGGTCCAGGCTAGGTGGCTGAATGGTGTGGTATGAATTATAGCCTGGTAATGCAGGGGTGCTCTCTGGAGCCTTGAACCAGGTCTCTGTCACTGCACAGATGTCGATGTTCTCCATTTTAAGGAGTGCCTCGAGTGAGTGCATTTTGAGGTTTAGACTTCTAGCATTGAGTAGCATTACCTTCAGATTTTGTTTGCTTGTACCTGTTACGGTGGTGAGTTTGTCATTTGACTGCTGCATACACTAGTACTCCTGGAGGTCAGAGGAAAAACCAGGTCCCTATGACTATTCATGTTCCTTTGGTCTGTTCCTATTTGTCTGAGCTGCTTCACACAGGACTAACTTACTCATCATTTAAAGTCCATTTATCTGCCATCTCTGCCTATCTGCCCATGTTACCACTGCTGGTATCCAGATTAGAGGTCAAGCTGTTCCTCAAAGGGGTTCTTTATATCAGACCACCCTAGAAAGCCTATCCCTCCACCTTAGGACCTGAATTTTGTCCTAGAAAAACTCACACTGCCACCTTTTGAACCAGCACATTCAGTAAGCCTAAAACTGTGCACCCTTAAAACTGTACTACTAGTGGCCCTTACCTGCGCCAGGAGGGTATCAGAGATTCAAGCCCTTATGGCCGTCCCTGCTTGCCTCATATTCCACAAGGATAGAGTTGCCCTCAGGACTAATCCCTCTTTCATGCCTAAGGTGGGTTAATGAAATTTCATTAAACCAAACCATTAACCTGCCTGTTTTCTACCCTAACCCCCAAAATGCCTGAGAGAGGACCCTGCATTCTCTGGATGTACACAAACAACTGAGGTATTATTTAGACAAAACCAAAGTTATTAGGAAATCTGATCAGTTTTTCATCTCCTTCCACCCTAGTGCTCTAGGGAAGGCAGTCACCAAACAAACCATTTCCGTATGGATCTCTAAATCCATTGGAATATGTTACTCTGCCCATGGTTAAACCTTACAGGGCCAGGTCAAATCACACTCTACCAGGGCAGGTGCTTCCTCAGCTGCTTTTTTCAAGGGGGTGGATTATGCCTCAATCCTAGAAGCTGCCACCTGGGCCTCGGTGCACACTTTAACCAAACATTACAAACTGGACTTAGCTTCTAGAGCTAGAGCTGGGTTCGCCAGTTCTATTCTTCAGGGTCTCATTGACCCAGGGACCCCAATCTTCCTCCCAGGTGCATACCTAAATGCTTTGGCACTCTCCCTACTGTTATGAATACTGCAACATGTAAATAGAAGGACATAGAATAGTTGTGTAAGAACTTACCATAACCTTAGCTGTCCTTCTCTTCCATGTTGCAGTATTCAGTTCCCTCCCTACCTGCCCCCTCTGACTCCCCAGCCTATTGTACCTTACTGGCCTGTGGGCATTGTCATCTTTCCTTTCAGCCTCTCCACTGATCACAGCCTAATAGTACCCTTATTCTAGTCTACATGTGAATCTCTAGGGTCTACCATCTTGGACCCTCCTTAAACCTCCAAGAATACTAGTGTATACAGCAGTCCATTCTGAAGAGGGTATGTGCAGACGTCAGTTTTATACTCTACATCGGTTTATGGTCCTAGTGCAGGGCATCACACGTACCCTTCTGAAGCAAGACTTTGGTATACTGGCCGAATGTCGGTGCTGCAGGCAGCAACCTCCCTGCTGTTAAGAATACTCCAACATGGAAGAGAAGAACATCTAAGGTTATGGTAAGTTCTTACACAACTATTCTATCTGTGGTGTAGTAATGTGTTAAGATCCTTGTTTGCCTTTATATTTTATAAAATAAGGGTTTGTAGGTGACACTGGTACTCCCTTTGCTGTTGTGTTTTTCCCAAACACCTTTATTGAATTATCACTTGTGACACAGGCAAATTTACTTTCATATAAAAGTGATCAAACTATATTAACATAACAAACATTATACTTCACATATATTGCTATATGTCATATAACCAAAGCAGTATTATATAAATTATTCAATTCCTGCCTTTTTTAAACAAGAAACTTCTGTATTAAACCATCACTTTCTGCATAGGCAATCATACATTTATATAAATGAAAACAAACCATGCCGACACAATCCTAGTTGCAAGCATTTTACATCACAAGTCATATTGACACACTCAGAGTTGTAAATGTTATACATCACTTAAAATCTCCACAATCATTCTCACTCAGACATTACATAGCTCATTTAAGTCCTGCCGGTAAGGTACTCCCTTTGCCGTTGTCAAGTTTCTCTAATGTCACCGGCTTAGGGAAGCCTTCAGCTTTTCTTACATTTGTTTAATGGTAGCTGCTGCAGCTAGGAACATTGTGAAGTGTTTTAAATGTGTATTGTGTTCTTTTTAACTGTCTATTGGTACGCAGGGAACCCTGTATGACATTGCATTTTACGAAATAATGGTTTAACAGGCAGTGTTGTCTCACTGGAAACTGTCAGCTTATATTGTCATCAGCTTATGATTAGTTTGCGGTCTTCTGAAGGTAGCAGCTTGTGAGCAGTAGTACCTGTGCACATGTTTGTCATTACATTGAAAATGCTAGTTTGCGGAGTACTTTGGCTGCATAGGTAAAATAATGGCAGCAGTGATGTCTTCCTGCAGGTCTTCACTTTTTATGGTGTCACCAGTTTAGGGGAGCCTTTTGGCTTGCTCATATAGTCATTTACAAGTGGCTGCTTATGAGTAGTAGAATCTGAATCTTGAGGCATTTTAAATTGGTGTATTATACAATTTTAGCTGTTATAGTATTTTGACAGCACTGGACACAGAAGTAACTTGGAATGCAATGTTCATTCAACTAATAGGTTGCCTTACTCAAGGTTGCAAAATACAATCTGAAATTACAGTTTCACAACAGAAACTTTCTATGTATTGATTTTTTGCCATTCAAGTAAAACATCCATATATAAAGCAAACTTATGTTTCCATTAAAAAGTTTGCTGCAGTGCTGTAAATGAGCCTGGTTCAAACGCAGAGCAATGCCAGTCCTGGCCTATGACTGCACAGCCTCTCTAGAGATTCTTGGTCCAGGCCGTTGGAAACATTCATTCTTCCTTCCTGGGAATCCCACTCCAGGCATGAGGACTTATTCTGGCTAAGGCACAGCAGCAGCAGCTTCCACTCAAACTTGAGTTCAAGACAGTGAACTTTCCCTGGACACCCTAAGGCATCTGCATCAAATCCACCATGGCCAAATAAAGTTCACCTTTTACATAACAATACATTTATATAGTTGGTCTCATAATGACTCCTTAATCCAGCCTTATCTGGTTGCACCTGAAAACAAAAAAGGTGCATTATTTCCATGCAGTTCTCATCACACAGTGGTATTAGCAATGCTTTAAAGCAAAAATGCTGCAAGACCTCCATCCCATTCCAAAACCCTTCTTTGAAACATCTTTATTAAATATCACTTAAGTCATAGGCACACATAAATTAACAGAAAAGAAAACAAACAATATTAGCTTTTTTCCATTGAGACAGTACACATTACACATTTTCTTTCTTTATAACTACCGTCTTTCAGTCCAGCATAGCATTACATAAATCTCAATTCCAGCCTTCCCGTAAACCTCAGTCCTTCTCTTGAACATTATTATACATGTATTATTCGCACAAATTCCATTTATTTCTATGTAATTTGCTCCGTCCCTTTTCTAAAGATCTTCCAGTTATTTATCTGTTCTACAATATTCAGTACGTCAAATATAAGGACAGTTGAGATTTTTATTTTATTTTCTAGTAATTGTTTTTTTGGGCAGCCAACAGAATTAAAATTAATGCTTTACTGTGTCTAGGCAGCTTAGATCCTGTCTCCCAGCTCAAAGGAATCATTTCCTTATTTACAGCCATTTGCTCCCCCAGTATTCTAACAGAGTACTCTGCATGGAGTTTTCTTTAAATCTGATAACTTATTACACTTAAAAAACTCCCAGAAAAATATGTTTTCAATTACCTTTTCCCTCCCAATCACACCTCCAACATTTGCTGTCTACCTGAGTAAAAATTCCTTGAAGTCTGCTTGGGTTATAAAAATACCTATGAAAATGCTTCTATGCAAAAATCCACTTTCTGGACTTTGTTGCATACTTGGGAGTCATGCATTTGTCCTCCCATTGTTCTTTTGTAAATTGCTTTTCCAGTCACTCTTCCCAATCATTTCTAATCTCCACTGACTGATTCTTATAGTTATCATGCAATATTTTATATGCCCTACTAATTATCCCCTTTTTAATACCAGCTTCTAGATTCAGCTGAAAGCTCTTCCAGGGCAGGTCTTTCACTGTATTCCGATATCAATCCCTGGTGGGGGAGACATTCTCTAACTTGCAGCCCAAACTTCTGCCTCATATCATCTATTACCTTTCCTTCTCTAGTTATTTCCTTGCAGCACCTTAGTTCTTTTGTCAGTTTTCTGCAGTAAATTCCAACCCCCCTTGCCTATTTTCTATACCTGTAGTTTTAGTCACCTTATTGTCAGAAATCTCTTTTCTGCATTTCCATTTTGGCTTAGTTGTTAAAAGATTTTCTGTAAAATCACAAATACTCTGTATGGTGGTTGTTATTCTTAAGGATTTGAATCCAAAATACCACTCTCCTTATTTTTTGACAACCCCCATTGCTTCATCACTATCCCTTTCCACTTTGAATTATAGCCATCTGCTTGAACTAGGCATATGAGGCTTAAACTTTGTAGCTCTAAAATTATCTCTTCAAGTAATCCTAAACCACATTGTTCTGTTGGGAGGATCAATTTATGCCACTTTTGCCCTTTTTCCCTCGTAGATAAATTTCTTCAACTCTTTAATTATTGTCCACATCTCCTCATAAATATATGCTTGACTTGTGTATAAAATTAAAGGGACTAAAACATTTTCAGTGCTTGTAACTTGCTATCCATATCAGTAAACAAGAGCTTTCAGTTTCTGTATTATCTTTTGTTTAATCTCTTCCCGCATATCCTTAGCTGCCATAATAAGTATAGGTTCATAGGTAAGTACTAGGCTATCTGCCCGAGGGCATCTCTAAGCCTAGCTAGAATGTGTTGGTTTTCGCCACCCCCTTAGATTAGTTCCCTGTGCCTCGGTCCAGCAGAGCCATTAGCTCCCTGTGCCTCTGTCCAGCAGAGCCACTGCAGTGATCCCCGGGGTAAATTTTCTGTTTCCCTTCCACTCGTCAAGGCTTCTCTTGAAGAGTGTTAGTGAGGGGCTCTGCCTAATGTAGATTGGAATCCTGTTCCAAAGTATGGGTAGCCTCTGGGACAGGAGTCTATCCCTCCAGCACATCCTATTTATCGTTGTGGTGAGGTTTAGATCCCTGGAGCATGTGGCTTTTGGGGATTTGTTTTTTTTTGAGGTGGAGCATGTCCATCAGTTCTGGGTTGGACATGGCCTTGTATGTCAGGTAGAGGTCACCTCTGAGTAAGCAGTATGCAACTGAGTACAGCTGGAGTTTCTTCAGTCGGGCTGCATAGGGCATATGTTTGAGGCCAGTAATCCTCTTGGTGAGGTACTTCTGCGGCCTTTCCAACTTTTGCAGGTGTCTTGTAAGGTACATCCCAAATGGGGCATTGTACTCTATGATAGTGATGAGTAGAGGGGCACAGTAACGCCTTTTGTTCTAGATGAGTGTATTTCGTTTTAATCGTTTTAATTCGTTTTAATTATTTGTTAATGCGTTTTGTTCTAGATGTATGCTTAATACATACTTCTAAATACTTCATATTGTGCCCTGATAAATAAATGTATTACTGAACCAAGTCATGAGTGGGTATATAATTTATGGTTGTAGTCTTTGTTTTAATATTCATTAATTTTATATCCTGAAAAGCCTTGAATCTCTATCAGAATGTGCCACAACACAGATATCCCTTTCTGGATTTATCAAGTACAAAATAATATCATCTGCAAATAAAACTAACTTTTCTTGATTACCATAACAATTATATCCTTGAATTTATGTACCCCTTATTTACTTTACCAATGGCTCTAAATATAAAGCACATAATAAAGGAGAAAGAGGGCACCGCTGCCTGGTTCGTCTATTCAAACAGAACTTATCAGAGAGGAACCCACCCATTTTAATTCTTGCCTCCAATCCTTCATAATTCCCCTAATTAACCTTATTATTGTGTCAGAGAATGCAAATGCTTCCATTACCCTTTTAATAAAATCCCACATTAGTCTGTGGAATGCTTTCTCTGCATCAAGACCTATCACCAACAGCAAATATTGTCTTACATTCTGCTTCCCCCTTGACCATCATAGTTCTATTAATGTTGTCAAATGTTTGCCTCCTCTCCACAAAACCACATTGATCCAGATCTATCAATTTTGGCAACATTTGCCATTTCTTTTAGTTTGTGTAGACATGAACACTTTAAAATCCTGGTTTAAAATTGAAATGGGTTTATAAGAGACTGGGTCTAATGGCTCTATGCCCCATTTGTTCAATACAACCACCACAGCTTTCTTTCAAGATTCTGGTGCTTCCCCTCCTTTTAAAATGTTATTAAAGAAAATATTCTATATCTCTATCACTTTCTACCCTCCTAATTTCAAAACTTACACAGGAATTCCACCTGTCCTTGGAGACTTCCCTGCAGATTGATTATTGATTGTTGTGCTAAATATTTTTGTGCTCTAGATTTGTTGTCAAAAATAGTTTAACAGCAATCTTTCTAAACTCATGCATATCATTCAAGTACTACCTTATTTTCTCTTTATCGTTCTGCAGGTGCTTGTCTTCTTTTTTGGTGAGATTCCCCTTATCCCGCAGTGTTGAAGTATTCACCTCTGTTAGCCCCTGAAAATAATTTCTATTACTTAGTCATGTCTCGTTCTGTTTTATTTCTACTCTTATTTTTAAACTCCATTTTCATGTTGTTACATTCATTAGCTGTCCCTTCTGAAGAAATTTCTGTTTTTTCTAAAAACTCTTCAGTTTCCACTACCCGTTCCTTAAATTCCTGTCTTTTTACCAGGTAGGTGTGACCATCAGTGTCTCATTGCTACGTCATGACTCTGCATTTTAGTCTTAGGTTTTATTTGTGCATGATATGATATAGTTACTGAATGTGTGTTGAAGCTTTCAATTAAATGGATGTGTTCCTGTGAAATATAATTTCTATCCAATCTGTCCCAATTATTTAAACTTTAGTATGTACATTTTGTCCTAGTTCCTACTACTGAATTCTCATCTTCCATGCCAAATATTTTCATAAATTTCTTCAGCAGTCTACCTTTGTTTTTGATATTTTCCCTTCCAGGTCCATCTTGTGCATCCTCGTTTTGCAAATCATGTCCCATTCCCCTTCTATAAGTAAATATTCCCTGCTGAAAGCTGATTATTTCTCCCAAATTTTCTCAGGTTCTATAATAACCTTCCTTGCCAATCGCCCCTTACTACCACAGATCTACCATTATTGTCTTTTTTCCTCTTCTTTCACTATTGGAGCCCCGCTAGCAATCAGTATTATTGTTCCTCTTTTTTTTCCTCCTTGATAGTCTGCTGAATATCCATCCTGAAAGCATGTCTTTGTCAAAATTGCATGCTCTTTTCTTTCCAAATTTGTCTTTTGTGCTCTGCATTTCCTAATACAATTCAGTACTCTTTCCTTTGTCTATACCAGTAAAGCTGTTTACATTCCAAGATATTATGGATAAAGTAGCTTTATGATAAAAAGTTCACTTTATACATTTCCAGTTTTTGTCTTACATGCACACAGTGATGTTTGGCAGGCTGATCTTTTTTATACAGTTGTTTCTTCTCATGTCTTATTGAACTTATGCCATATTTTCAAAGACTTTTTGCTTTAATGAAAACCCTGAAACAAAAATCTATTTAAATTATTTTCAAAACACCCTCATCCCACGTTAATTTAGAACAAACACACAAATTTATGTTCATTTTCAACCTTCCAGATAGGAACAATTGCCCCACATTGGCAGCTGCACCCACAAGCATAGCATGATCATAAAATTAAGGTTACCCATGCTAAAGCTTTTCTGGCTGGTGTACAGTGAATAATCATTTTCCAAAAGCATTCTGCTGTCTCCAGTTTTTAATACTTTTTTCTTCTGCCATAATTTTGTTAAGATCAATGTTTTTCTGCTGGTATTATTGCATCTTTACTAATATAGGTTGTGGCTGCTTTCTCTTGGCGATGTTTGGAGCATGCACTCAACGTACTTTTTCAGTTAAATCCTGCTGTGGAACTCCAGTCCAGTTGCTTATTTGTATTTCATAAAATTAATACAGTCTGTTCCTTCCAGTCACTTTGGTACTGCAGAAAATCTCAGGTTTTCATTTTGCGCTTTGTCTTCTAATTCTACTATTTTTGAAACAGCTCTTCATGAGAAGCCTCATACTTAGCCAGCATTTTCTTCATTTCTTCCTGTGATTGTTGCAGTGTTATCAGATCATCTGAATAACTGTTTAAAAATTGTTTTTTTCCAGTCTTCTGTTTGAGTTCATGTATTCCTTCACGGTTTCATTTATTTTAATCACTCATGATTCTATTTATTGTCCTTAAATTACTAGAATCTCTTGAACCAAAGCTGAAGTGTGAACTGCATTTTGTTGAACAGCTGTAGGATTCCTCAAAGCTAATGTTTTGTCTTCACTTTTTCTGGCTGATTTTCTTTCAGGTTCTCCAACTGTCAACTTTTCTGCCATCCAGGCATGGTACGTACTAGCCAGTAACTGAATTTTATCCACTCTTACAATTTCACTGATCCTTTTTACTGAGTTTCTGTTTTCATACAACGAGAGCTGAAATTAAGCTGTTGATCAGTGTACAGCAGTCTTGGAAGTTCTCACAACTCTAGGTTTTGAACTTAAATGGAGTGAATATGAGACCTGAACAACCTGTCCCAACTATCGGAAGGATGACTCCATGTTGCTAACATGTCAGCAGTATGGATGAATCTGTGTTGCTGACAGTTTAGCAGACAGTGACATGTCATTATGAAATCCAAATCAAAAGCCAAAACAGCAGTATTACTAAGGGTATAAGTAATCCATGCAGTGACAGTGTGCTACAGTGTCACTGTGACCTGAAAATTGATCAGTCATAACTTCTTTTCAATTACTTTTCTCATGCTAGCTGCTATATCTGGATTCTAAATTCAAGGAGTAGAACACATTGTTGTGAGTCAAAGGAGTTAACTGATAGGACAGGTTTTTATGGGAGTAATGCAGAAAGTATTTGGTACCCTGTGAGACTCTAATATTATGATGTTCTTCATCTCACATTGCTGCAGTCCTTACTTATGGGTAGTCCGCTGTCCTCGGTCGGCCCGAATACCGAAGTATTAGGCTGACGTCGGTCATGGGCGCTCAGAACTGACATCAGAGCGTCAGGGTATAAAAGCGCATGACCGACGTCATATCCCCAGTCTTTTTTGCCGCATGGTCCAATGCAGAAGCAGCGTTGCGAGTGCCGTTCGGCGTTCTGAAATTTTCGAATTCTGAGTTTCAGACCGAAACCAAGTTGGGCTAAGTACCCCGTTGGGGAATATTTTGTTTTTCTTGCCTCGGTTAATTCCGGATGTCAGAAAAAGTGAATAATTGTATTTCTTGTGGGAAACAGATACCGCATAGGGATTATCACTCTCTTTGCATTCCTTGTTTGGGACCGGACCACGACGTAGTCGGTGTCGGTTTTGTGCTAGGTTTAATAAGCGCACTATAAAGAGAAGGTTAGATTGTGCTAGGTTAGTCTTTGGTAAGCGGTGTAATTATAATATGCCGTCGGATCCTCCGACGCCCGCTTCCACGAAGAAGCGCAAAGACAAATCCTTGAAACCTAGACAGGTTGATTCGTCCGTTTCGGACGCCGGTCCTGCAGAAGCTACAGTAGAGCAGGGGATCCGGCTGAAGTTTCTGTTGAGTCTCAGGGGGAAACTTTGATTTTGCAGGATGTGGCCTCCCAGGAGTCAGGTCAGGCTGAAGGGGCCTCTCAAGTTACTGTTCTCCCTTCTATGCCTAAGGTGGTTAGGCCTTCTGCTTCTATTCCTAAGGCTTCTTCTAAGGGCAGGTCTGTTTTGCCTTCCTCTGGTGTCCCTCCAGGTACTTCAGGGTCTGTGCCTAAAAAGCACATGCTTAAAATGGCAGAAGATTTGATTACTTTAATTAGAGGTTCTATGCCCCCTCCTGATAAGAGGCCCAGGGTGGAGCCAGAGTTGGAAAGTTTGGATCAGGCCTCAGATGACTCAGAGTCTTCTGCTGAAGATATTCTAGATTTTCCTCCTTATTCGGATTCTGATGCAGAGGATTCCACTCCTTCTGCTTCTCCTCCAGAGGATTTTTCATTTTCAGAAACTCTGCATTCCATGAGGGAGCATTTTAAGTGGGAAGGACAGGATTTCTCTGATTCAAGGAAGAGACTTAGGGAATTCTTGTTTTTACCACAGCATAGACCCTTGGCTATACCTCCTGTTTTGGATGTTGTTCAAGATGTTTTCTCGGAGGCTTCCCTTAATCCAGATTCTTTGCCTCCTCGCCAGTTAAACCGGACAGATATTACAGGGTGCCTGAGGCTCATAAATATCTGTATAAGAGTCCTAGGGCGGACCCAGAAACTATTAGTCAGGGGCCTAAGGGTGTTAGAGCCTCTGTTGTAAAGAATCCGGTTCCTCTAGATAAGGAAGCTAGAGCTTTGGATAGATGGGGTAAGAAGGTGTATACCTCTTCTACTTTAGCAATGAGGGCTTTAAATTGCCAGTTTCATATGTTGAAGTATCAGAATTTCCTCCTTTCTCAGCTAAAATCTAAAGTGGATGCTTTGGCAGAGGGCATAGAGTGTAAAGAATTGCAGGATTTAGTACATGTCTCTGAACAGGTGGGTAAGCATTCTTTGCAGTGTGGTTTTGATGCTGTGCAGGCCTCTTCTAGGGTGGCTGCCACTGGTTCAGTTCTTCGCAGGCACGCCTGGCTTAAGGATCAGAATTTGTCCGAGCATGTTAAAACTAGAATTCTGGATGCCCCTTTACAGTCTGAAGTTTTGTTTGGTCCCCTGTGGAGTCGGTTTTGAAGAAAATGGAAGACAAGGCTAAGTCTATGCAGACTGTTAAAGATTTTTTGCAGGTGCAACCTCCAAAGTTTAGTAGAAATTGGCCTACTAAGGGGTGGACCTACCCTTCTTCTGATTCTCAATCTAGGGGTAGATCTAGACGTGGCAGGGGCAGAGCTCACAGTACATTCAGGCCTAGAACTTGGAGTTCGCCTGCACAATCTGCAGGTGAGGGCAGGGGCCAGTCCTTTCGCAAACAGGCCCAATGACCTGCATTTTCAGCTGCCAGATTCTTCTTGCCTGGCAGCTCCTTTGGGAGGAAAGTTAGCACTCTTCAAGCAAAACTGGCTTTTAGTCACCCAGGACAAATGGGTATTGGACATTATAAACCAAGGTTACAAGTTTTATTTCCATACATTGCCTCCTTTCAAAGGCATGCCAGACGTTCCTCCTCGGCAAAGGATAGAGGCTCACAAGCAGATTTCTTTGCTTCTTCAAATAGGAGCTATACAGCCAGTTCCTCTGTCAGAAGTGGGACTAGGATTTTATTCTCGCCTGTTTCTAGTACCAAAGAAAGGGAACACGTGGAGACCAATTTTGGATTTATCTATCCTCAACACTTATCTGGACATTCCAAAGTTCAAAATGTTGACGTTACAACAGCTTTTACCTCTGTTGGGAAAAGATCACTGGATGGTAACTCTGGATCTCAAAGAGGCTTATCTTCATGTTCCTATCAGACCCAGTTGCAGGAGGTACCTGCTTTCGGGCTGGAAATTTACATTATCAGTTCTCTGCATTGCCCTTTGGCTTATCTACTGCACCCAGAGTGTTCACAAAGGTTCTGGCTCCAGTGATAGCCTTTTTCAGGTTAAGAGGAATACAGATTTATCCTTATTTGGACGATTGCCTGATTATTGCACAACACAAGGACGAACTTCTTCATCATCTACAGTATGTGATGGTAGTGTTAAGATGCCTAGGGTATTCTGTGAACGAAACAAAGTCCAGTCTAGTACCCTCTCAGGACATGTGCTTTCTGGGTGTGAGACTGAATACAGCTTCCCAGATGGCCTTTTGACCCCGGACAAACAAAGAAGCCTTTCTCTTTATTTCCATCAAATGTCTCTACAGTCCAGGCTGACTGCAAGGACAGTCCTTCAAGCCTTGGGGTTCATGGCATCTTGTATTCTGGTGCTTCCCAATGCCAAACTGCATATGAGGAAGCTTCAATGGTATCTCAAAAATGTATGGACACAACGCTGCCAAGATCTAGACACTGTCATTCCAATAATACCTTGCATTCAGAAGGAATTTTTGTGGTGGGCTCAGGAATGTCACCTAAACAAGGGACTCTCTGTGACCCGACCAGAGGCGAGTCAGATTTTAATGACAGATGCCTCGGACAAGGCTTGGGGAGCACACCTCAATGGAAAATGGGTGCAAGACACGTGGCCTGTCAGACTTCAACATTTGCATATCAACTTGAAGGAGATGTTAGCAGTTCAATTTGCATTGATGGCTTTCAGGGATTTACTTCACCCAGGACAGGTGTTGATTCAAACAGACAACACTACTGTCATGTGGTACATCAACAAGCAAGGGGGAACCCATTCGTACCCTCTTTGCAGGCAAGCGATGATTTTGTGGGAGACTGCTCTCAGTTTACAACTCAATCTTCAGGCAAGGTTTCTACCAGGAGCACAGAACTCCTTAGCAGATGTGTTGAGCAGACAAATTGTGGATCCTCACGAGTGGAAACTGGATCCTCATGTGTTTCAAAGGTTGACAGTGTTATGGGGGACTCCAGACATAGATCTGTTCGCTTCTCCACTAAATTACCAGTTGCCAAAGTTTTGCACAAAAATGTTTCATCCCACAGCTTGGAAGGTGGATGCTGTATCATTCAGTTGGAGCAATCTTCATGTCTATGCCTTTCCACCTCTGCCTCTCATTCCCAAGGTACTCCTGAAGGCCAGAATAGACAAGCCATCCATGATTCTGATAGCGCCAGATTGGCCTCGACGGCACTGGTACCCACTACTGAGGAGTTTAGTACGGGAGCCTCCATGGCCTCTACCTTTGATTCCGCATCTTTTGTCTCAGGAGGGCAATCACTTCCTCAATGTCAAGATTCAGTCTCTGCATCTCACAGCCTGGCATATTCTGTTCTAGACCCTGGAGGGTCTCAGCTTCCACAGCAAGTTTTGAATGTTATTTTGGAGGCCAGAAGGCCTAGTACAAGGAAAGTTTACGCAGATAAATGGAGGAGATTTTTTCTTTGGAGCAGAGCGAAGGACTTTGATGTTTCCAAGCCTGATTTAAGTGTTTCTCTTCAATATCTTACTGAGTTATTGGACAAAGGTTTGTCTTTCTCCTCGATAAAGGTTCATGCTGCAGCCATTTCGGCTCACTATGACTGTGACCCTCCTTTGTTTTCCCATCCTTTGTTTAAGCAATTTCTTAGGGGGCAAAGAACATAAGACCCCCACGTAGAGCTCCTACTCCTGCTTGGGATCTCAATTTTGTGTTGGAAAAACTTACTCTACAACCTTTTGAGCCTGCAGCTACTGCCGAGTTAAAGTATTTATCATGGAAGACTGCTTTTTTGTTGGCCATTACCTCTGCAAGAAGGGTTTCTGAATTACAGGCCCTTATGGCAGTGGAACCTTTCCTGATTTTTCATAAGGATAGGGTATCTTTGCGTACTAATCCTTCCTTTATGCCTAAAGTGGTTTCTAGTGTGGCCTTGAACCAAACTATTCATTTGCCTTCTTTTTATGCAAACCCCAAAATAAAGGGGAGAAGATTTTGCATACTTTGGATATTCACAGACAGTTACGTTATTATTTGAGCAGAACCAAGGGGTTCAGGCAGTCTCAGCAGTTGTTTGTTTCTTTTGCTTTGGGTTCTCAGGGGAAACCTGTTTCAAAACAAACTATTTCTAAATGGATTGGGTTTTGTATTTCTTTCTGTTATTCCCATCATGGTAAGGAGGTTCCGGCTGGAATCAGACCTCATTCCACTAGAGCTACTGCCACTTCTACTGCCTTTCTAAGGGGTAGCTACAAAAGATATTTTGGAAGCAGCCACTTGGAGTTCAGTACATACTTTTCCAAGCATTACCACCTTCCTCTTTATTCTAAGTCTAGGGCTGGATTTGCCTCTGCTATATTACAGGGCATTTTAGCAGCCCCTAATGCTTTATGATTTTGCCATCCTCCCTTTACCTCTGCTTTGGGATTCTACCCATAAGTAAGGACTGCAGCAATGTGAGATGAAGAACATAGTACAGTTTTGTACCTACCATAAATGTAGATGTTCGAAGATCCACATTGCTGCAGTCCAATTTACCCTCCCTCCTTCCCCTCTGTAGTTTGGCATGGTAATATGGTTTGGGTGATGGTTGTTGTTGGGCATGTTTTTGGGAGGTATTCTGTTTTTGGGCTGTGGCCTTTCTTTTTAGGGCCTTCTGACATCTGGGGCAAGAAAAGACTGGGGATATGACGTCGGTCATGCGCTTTTATACCCTGACGCTCTGATGTCAGTTCTGAGCGCCCATGACCAACGTCAGCCTAATACTTTGGTATTCGGGCCGACCGAGGACAGCGGACTACCCATAAGTAAGGACTGCAGCAATGTGGATCTTCGAACATCTACATTTATGGTAGGTACAAAACTGTACTTTCTATAAGCATATCCTTGCTTTTACAGCATCTTATGGCATTGTCATTCTTGGTTCCAACCACCATGCCATATGTCGAACCAAATATTTTGGTAGCTTCTATTTTTCTTTTCTTAGATTGTTCCTGCTCCTCACAGTCCAGTTTATGTTAACTGTTCACTTTGTGAAGGCAACAGACGCTCAGGGCAGGGATAACCAGTAGCCTTAACTATTTGAGTTTTATTCCCTGCATCGTCCAGCTTTACAGAGTTTTGGATACCCTCTAGGTGTTTCGGTAGCCAGGAGCATGTGGAGCACCCCCTCTGAGTGACATTTGAAGCACCAAAACTCATCAGAGTTTTTTTCTGCCAAAATGAGTGCTTTGACAGTCGCTGTGTTCTGTCATTCTGCTAGTGATGCTTCAAGAGCTGAACATATAAGTTCCCGCTGGGGTAAGCCTTCCTATTTTCTACTGATATTATGAGCAAAAACTTTTTTTCATGTCAGAAGTTTGATTTTTTTTTTGTTATGAAACTAAGTGTTGCGCACTTTGTATTTTGAAGATAGTTGTAATACTAGTGTTTATGCAAACTTTGTGAGGAAAAGTTTATTTTGTGACTAAAAGCTTTCTCAGATTTTAAAGGTTTGAGTGTTTGAGATAGGGTGTTATGCTTGTGGAGGACTGTCAGTTGTTTACTTAACTCAGAAACACTTGATCTGAAGTTGTTTATTTCATTTGATCTTCAACCTGTGGGAATACAGATCTGCGACGGATCTGACTCAGACGGATTTTCCAGCATCGGATCTAAGCTCCTCCCCTATCCATAATGCCCGTGTCTCCCTCCTCCCCCATATCTCGTTTGCCGCGTGTCTAGCTAGCATCATGGTCCATTGCTCCAGGTTTCTGGTAAGTGAATTAATAAAAATTCTTGTTCCTCTTAACTTCTCTTTGGCTCTTTCAGACCATTTTATTTTTAATTTCATCCCTATCCCTTGCGCTCAGGCATCGGTCCTCTAATCCACCAAAAAAAAAAGCCCCTCTCCTTTCCTTTTATTTCCCTCTTAATATAGTTTTTGTGTGTGTGTGTGTGTGTGTGTGTGTGTGTGTGTGTGTGTACGTGTGTGTGTGTACGTGTGTGTGTACGTGTGTGTGTACGTGCGTGTGTGTGTGCGTGTGTGTGTGTGTGTATGTGTGTGTGTGTGTGTGTGTGTGTGTGTGTGTGTGTGTGTGTGTGTGTGTGTGTGTGTGTGTGTGTGTGTGTGTGTGTGTGTGTGATACCATGGCAGAGACCCCTAAGCCAGGGTTTTGGAAATGCACAGAGTATGGCCATAAGCTTCCCCCTTCTGATGGCCAAACTCTATGTGTGGTTTGTCTAGGGGTCTCACACCTAGACAGCTCCTGTTCAATCTGCACTGGATTCAACCCCTGCGCATTCATCAATAGAAGGAACAAGTTGATCCTGAAGGGCCTCCTTCCTCCACCGTCCTTGGAGGCCTCTGCTTCTACTTCTGCTTCTTCCTCCGCCCCACCCTGTGGGACTCAACCTGGTTTTCCTTCTGCTTTCGACTTGGTGGAGAGGGTTTTCTTGGTTCCCTCTAGACCCTTGACAGTATTGTCCTCTGAGTTCATCCAGGCTTCCTCTCTTTCTGCTCTGGATTCTGCCATTCTGCCCCCTCAGGGACAGCCTGTTGTCTCTCCACCCCAGGGAGTTCCCCTATGGTAACAGCCAGAAGTTTCTGAGCCGTACCCAATGACCTCCCTCCCAAAGAGCTCCCTCAGAAACGTACGTGTAAAAGGAGGCACTGGACTCCCTGCCAGAGTCCTTCATAGAAGACACTGACTTAGAGGAAGGGGCGGGTTCCCCTCAGTCACTCCCAGATGATGTCTCCTTTGGAGATATCATGGAAATCTTACAGCAGCGTGGGGGGTGGTCTATCCAAAAACCCAACCCAGATGAGTCTGTGTTCCTGTAATCATTTGACATAGGACCCTCTACATCCTGGGTGTCCCCCTCCCCTGGATCCACTTGTGGATTTGATTATATCTCTGGCATGGAAGGTACCTGACGCGGTGAAGCCCATCTCCAAGCGCCCTGATAGGATTCTGAGTGTGCCGTCAGACAAGCAGCATTGGTCTAAGAGGTCCCCGGTTAATGCCATGGTGGTGGCTGCTGCTACCAAGAAAGATCTCGCTCAGGAGAGCTCTATGATCCATCCTCTGGACAGAGAGTCACGGGCCATGGACTGTTTCAGGAAGCGGGTTTATGTTTCAGCCACATTTGCGGTATGTGCGCTGAACTGCATGGCACATGTGATCAGACTTCAGTGGGACCTGGTCTAAGAGGTCGCTGAGTCTGCCCCAGGGTACATGGTGGAGGAGAAGGTGTTTTCCTTCCGTATGGCTGCCCTCACTTCCATTTCCAACGTCTCTATGAGGTTCCTGTCACATGCTAACGAAAGTGCCTCTAGGGCAGCCTGTATAGGTATTGCCATCAGGCATCCTGCCCGGCTCCGGCTTTGTGCATTCTCGGAGCCTTTCATGGCGTCTTTTACAAATGCCCCATAGGATGGTTCCACCCTTTTTTAGAAAAATGGTATGAGACACATTAGTCCAGAGTGAAAAAGACGGGAAGACCTAGTCTTCTGTCGGGATCCGCTTCTTAACCCCTCTAACCATCCTTTTCCCGGAATCAGCAGGGGATGAAAAAGATGTGGCTCCAGAAGTCTCAGGGGTATTCCCAAGACACTCAGGACTCGCCCTCCTCCAGAGGCAGAGGGGGATATGACAGATGCTGTCCTCACGGCAGATGGGGTCAAAGGAACAAATGGCCTCGGGATTCCTTCCCCGACAGACCCATGCAGCAGCCCTGAAGGGTTGCCTGACTGCTTGTCTCTGGAGGCAGTCGGGGCACGTCTCTCACTGCACCCAACAGTCTGAGAGTCAATTACAGATGATCGTTGGGTGTTGCAAATCATATCCAGAGGATACTCAGTCCGCTTCATTCAAATGCCAGTCCCACCCACCCAAACACCTCCTGGACCTTCCGCCCACACAACAGGAGGAAACAACAGTGGAAATTTCCAAGCTGCTCGAAAAACGAGTCATCCAGCCCATCCCCCCAGACCAGTCTGGATCAGGCATCTATTCCAGGTTCTTTTTAGTGCCAAAGAAGACAGGACTTAAGACCCATCCTGGATCTTTCAACCCTAAAACTGGCAGTTGCCAAGACAAAATTCCAGATGGCCACTCTCCAATCTATTCTGCCCTTCCTGCAGTAAAATGACTGGATGCGATCAGTGGACCTCCAGGATGCATACTACCACATCAAAATGGACAGGCGCTCTCAGAGGTTCCTCCACTTCCAGCTGGGGGCCAAACATTACCAGTTCAAAATGCTACCCTTTAGTCTCACCACCACCCCCAAAGTGTTCACCAAAGTGATGGCCATGGTGGCTGCTCACCTGTGGCTGCAGGGGTTCCGGGTCTTCGATTGGCTAATTTACGCTCCCTCCAGGCATCGCCTCTGCCAAGCCAGGGATCTCCTTCTCCAGACCGCCCACCAGTTGGGCATAACCATAAATCCCAACAAGTCCCTACTGGATCCTGTTCAAGTTCTAGACTTTATTGGGGCTCGATTAGACACCATTCAGAACAAGGTTTTTCTGTCTCCAGACAGACTTCAATCCCTCAGACATCATGTGTTGTACATTGTTCAGACTCAATATCCCCCTGCGGAGTCCATTCTTCAGGCATTGGGGTCCATAGCGGCCACGATCACCCTACTCCCCACTGCTCATCTGCGTATGAGGGTTCTCCAATGTACCGTAGTGGTCCAGTGGTCCTTTCTAGATCTGCCATTATCCCATCCAGTTCGTTTGTCTCGTGCCTACAGGGATTCACTCCTCTGGTGGCTTCAATCCCCAGGTCTTACTCTGGGTAGCCGGTTTATCCTTCCCTCCCGATGACCACTGTGACCACTGACACCTCTCTACTCAGGTGGAGGCATTGCTTGGAAAGGACAGTCCAAGGTACGTGGTCTTCCTTGGAGACCCATCTGCATAGCAACTTCCTGGAGATGAGATGAGGACGGTGCTGTTTTCGTTGCAAGCTCTTCATGCCTATCTTCCCCTAGGGACGATTGCCATCCAGACAGGCAACATATCTGTAGTCTGGTACATCAACAAACAGGGGAACCAGGCCTTATCCCCTTTGTCGTGAAGCCATGAGATTGTGGAAGTGGGCAATTTCCACCAGCCGTTTTCTGATGGCAGCGCACATTCCGGGGAGGTCTAGCATTATGGCGGACATTCTCAGCAGATCTGTTCTGATGCCTTACGAGTGGTCTCTGAATCCTTCAGTAGTGGAACAGATCTTTCTAAAGTGGGGTCAGCCTTGCTGCGATGTCTTTGCTTTTCCTTCCAATGCAAAGTGCAGTGAGTATTTTGCTCTGAACCCCACTCCGGAGGAGTCCCCCAGAGACATTCTGGTTTATGCTTGGCCCTCCAGTCTTCTGTATGCTTATCCTCCACTTCCTCTGATCTCAAAATTCATGCAGAACGCTCGACGGCTGGGGAGCTTAGTCATCCTCATTGCCCCCTTCTGGCCTCGCCAGACCCCTCTCTGTGGTCGTATGTAGTGTGTTCTCCTTGGACATTAAATCCGGTTCCAGATCTGATCTCGCATCCTTCAGGGATCCCACACCCAGATCTAGTCATGGCTGCTGCAGTTCCAGTGATAGCTAGGACTCCCTGGCTGTCTTCTCCGGTTAAGAAGATTTTTGGTAGCAGCTCACAAATTATCCAGTAGGAAGGTTTATTCCAGTAAGTGGAAATGTTTTTTGATGTGAGTGTCTCAACATGATTTGGACCCTTTCAGTGCTCCAGTCCCTGCCATCTTGGAGTTTCTGGCAGATTCAGCAGAGTGTCAGCTTTTCTACGGTTAAGGTTCAGTTGGCAGCTTTGGCAACTATCTCCAATTTTCATGTAGGAGACATTTTGGATCCCTAGCTTCTTCCAAGCCTTTTTGAAAGGTACTTTTTTACTTAGGACTCCAGTAAAGGACCCTACGCCACCTTGGGATCTTACTCACGTTCTACAATCCTTGGTTTCTTCCCTCTTTGAGCCAGCAGCTACAGTGAATTTGCAGCTTCTGTCTTGGAAGACAGCTTTTCTGGTTGCTGATACCTCAGCTAAAAGAGTGTCAGAAATTCAGGCTTTATCTGTCAAGCCCCCCCATATGGTGTTTATAAACACAGGGTGTTCTTGCGCACGAACCTTTCCTTTCTTCCAAAAGTGGCTTTGGAAGTTAACATTAATCAGGTGATCAATCTCCCTGTTTTCTTTCCGAACTTCCAGAATAAAGGAGAGTATAAATTGCATTTGCTTGATGTTCATAGGCAATTGCGTTTTTATTTGCATAGAACAACGTCCTTTCGTAAGTCTGATCAAATTTTTGTTTCCTTTTCTAAGCCTTTCTTAGGGAAATCTGTGTCAAAGGTTACTCTTGCTCATTGGATCTCTCAGTGCATAGCTCTGGCATATACAACCAAAGGATCATCTGCACCAGGTCAGGTCAAGGTGCAGTCTACCAGGTCTGTGGCTACTTCAGCAGCCTTTTGGACTGGGGTTTTTTGGATGACATTTGCTCTGCAGCTACTTTGGCATCTTCGCACACGTTTATTTCACACTATAAGATGGATCTCCTGTCCAGAGGCAGGGCATCCTTTGGCTCCGCCATGCTCTGGAATATCCTTCTATGAGGACCTCTCAGGGTCTTGTGGTAGCTGGGGACTCTGTCCCACAGGTTGAAGATCAAATGAAAACAACAATTTCAGATAAAAAAGTTATGTACTCACCATATCATTCCATCTGAGTTGTTACTTTTCATTTGTCTTCAACCATCCCTCCCTCCTTCCGCTTGCCTTATGCGGGCTGTGTGTTAGACAAGATGGAAGAGATATAGCCCTTACTTTGGCAAGCCTTTGTCTTTCCTATGGTGATTTCAGGGTACTACTTCTGAGGTGTTAGGCTCTTAGTTAGGTCGGGGTGCTACTGTCCGCAGCAAACTCGATCTGAGGGGAGGAGGGAGACAGGGGTATTATGGGTAGGGGAGAAACTGGGAGCTCAGATCTGATGTTGGAAAATGCGGCCAAGTCGGATCCGTACCAGATCCATATTCCCACAGGTTATAGACAAATGAAAAGCAACAACTCAGATGGAATGTTATGGTGTGTACATAACTTTTTTTTTTTCAATCATTCACCATTTTCTAGTCAGGGCACCACTTCCCATCTTCCAGACTTTGTTTCTAGTTTGCTGATGGAGCAGCAGTCAGCTACCCTGGTTATACCTTTCCCAGCACATAAAAAGAAATAAAATTGTGTAAGGAGTCTTTAAGGGCGAGACTGGCTGTTAGTTTGTTTCAGCTGCTGGAGGTGATTCTGTTGAGGCTGTTTATTGTTCTTCAGACAACCCATCTTTTCCCCCAAGTCCTCTTTATTTCACCTTCCAAGCCACCAAAAACCAGGGGTGTGTCCATGTCATTTATGGATGTTGGGATGCTTTTGGTGGGCATGAGAGAACAACTGTTGTTAGTGTCCAAGGAAGGGGAAGGTGAAGGGTCCATTGTGCCTAAGGGTCAGGTTTTGTACAGGGAGAGTGTACTTAGCAAGTAAAATGTTTCTTCTTATGTTTCTGTTTCCATGGTCAGAGCAGATTTATTGGGAATTGTCAAGGAAATAATCACTACTTTTTCAATGCCTTCAAAATCTTCAGCCAAGAAAAGAGAGTTCCTTCTCCTTCTAACAAGATTTTTCAGTCAGAAGAGAAGTAATTGCAGAGGGAGTGTTGTACTTCAGAAGTTTCTTTCCAGTCGGAGCATTCTGATTTTAAGGAAAGTATGGCTTTACACTTCCCCACTGAAAAAATTTCTTCACTGACATCTCATCTAACAAGAAAGAAGTGTTTCAGTGGGACCAGAATAGCATTCCTATTGCGCAGAAAATATATTATGATTTGTTGCAGCTACTGATGTGTAAAGTTGCACCCATCTCTCCTGTATTGTGTACTTTAGAGAGTGTTTTTCTTTCTGCATCCAGTCTTCTTGACAGTCAACCTCCTGCTCTTATAATGTCTGGCAGATTGTACAAGGTGACGCAGGCACACAAGGTTTTCCAGTTCTAAAATATACCCAGTAGTCATTTTACTAAGTCTGCTAGTGCTAAATAGATTACTGCTACTAACCTCCATCCTTTTGACAAAGATGAGAAATCATTTGATAGACTGGGGAAGAAAATTTGTTCTTCTACCACTTTAACATTCAGGAATTTAAATTTCCAATTTCGTGTTAAGGTTTTTGCTTATATCTTTTAAGATCATACAGAATCTAATAGTTAACTTTCCTTCTCCTGGGGTAATTCATTAAATATTTTTGTGACCACTTTTTCTCGGGTGATTAAGCTTGTTTTAAAATGTGCTTACGATGCTGCTGATGCTCACTGCAGTGTCTGGTTCTGGATCTTTTTGAAGAGACTTGCATGTCTTCGTTCTCCATATCTTCCTGATGATAAACCTACAAAAAACACAACAGAGATGTGAGGAGATAGCTGTCCCCAGCATTAAGGTAGAGGTACAGACTTCACTTTCTTGTTTGTGAAAAAAGAAAAAGAAAAACACTTAAACATTGCAATATTAAGCAACAGTAATAAACCAAAGCTTCAAATGTTAATTCCTCTTCTATGAAAGTACTGAAGAAAGAAACTCAAACAGGCTTAGTCACTAGAAGACCTCAGCTTTAATTTACGATAAGCACTTTCATCCACCAGCTGGACGTCTATACTATTTTAAACATTTTACATTAAACTCAGTAAAGCCAAACCCCGCTAACTGTGGGCGTGCATGTTTTGGCCTTTTTATTGAGCTTGTCAGCAAAGCATAAGTGGAGATTTTGGCCATGCTCCAGAAACACTGGGTGTTTAAATCCAGCTGATGTTATTCTGCTATTCAGTAACTTGAACTGAAGCTAGTGTTGGCTGAATTTTGTTATTTGCTAGTAATTACAGGTGTGGGGGTAGCCACATTCTTTGATTTCCTGTCCTTGCATATTTAAACTGGTGCATGTGAAATAATTCCTGCTTTAAAACTTCAGCTTGGCCAGCTAAGAACTTGGTTATATTCAACTGGACGTATAAGAGAATTTAAGTACCTTTTATCTGCACTTTTTTTTAAAAATACAGTATTTAATTGATTTAAACTGTGTATGAAGGAGTGTTGAAGGGATTTTTAACTGAAGTATTCTGCTATTCAGTAACTTGAACTGAAGCTAGTGTTGGCTGAATTTTGTTATTTGCTAGTAATTACAGGTGTGGGGGTAGCCACATTCTTTGATTTCCTGTCCTTGCATATTTAAACTGGTGCATGTGAAATAATTCCTGCTTTAAAACTTCAGCTTGGCCAGCTAAGAACTTGGTTATATTCAACTGGACGTATAAGAGAATTTAAGTACCTTTTATCTGCACTTTTTTTTAAAAAATACAGTATTTAATTGATTTAAACTGTGTATGAAGGAGTGTTGAAGGGATTTTTAACTGAAGTATTCTGCTATTCAGTAACTTGAACTGAAGCTAGTGTTGGCTGAATTTTGTTATTTGCTAGTAATTACAGGTGTGGGGGTAGCCACATTCTTTGATTTCCTGTCCTTGCATATTTAAACTGGTGCATGTGAAATAATTCCTGCTTTAAAACTTCAGCTTGGCCAGCTAAGAACTTGGTTATATTCAACTGGACGTATAAGAGAATTTAAGTACCTTTTATCTGCACTTTTTTTTTTTTAAAATACAGTATTTAATTGATTTAAACTGTGTATGAAGGAGTGTTGAAGGAATTTTTAACTGAAGTTATTCCTGCCTCTGGGCCCATCTGATTTGCTCACTCAACTGAGTGCAGTGAGATCATATTCTGATTTCAGGCACTCCTACTGTGTACAAAGAGAGCATCTGGGAAATAAAAAAAAAAAAAAAAATTAAGCTTATTTCCTGCCTTTCTTGTTAAGTGGTACAGACTATTTGTAGGCTTCTGAGCCCCCAAGCCCTTCTGTGTTTGAGGGAAGCCTTCTAGCTTGTTTTTTTCTTATAACTAGCCAGTTTTCTAGTTTCAGCACTCAAATCTGTTTCTTTGATCTCAGCACTTGTTCAGAAAAAAAAAAAAAATTTCATCTGCTTTTACTGTACTTGTGTTTTTACCTACTTCTTTTTACTTTTGCATCATCTTAAAATACTCAATTGTATTTATTACTGCTTGGTGTAACTCATTCTAAGCCTTTTGGTTTAAACACATGGGCTTCGGACCAGTTAGTTGTTTTGCACTGGGAGGGTTTGTGGTCTGCACTGTTGTGGCAGAACAGGTAGCTTACATCCTTCTAGGTTGAGAACTGCTGATTGAGGGCTCAGTGTCTGTTATCCTAAAAGTGTATTAATTCTGGTTTAAGCACTTGGGCTTTCAAGCCAGTTATTTTACATTAAGAGGGTTTGTGGTCTGCACTCTTGTGGGAGGAGAGGCTGGACTCTGCCCTTCTGAGCTGGGAATTTCTGGTTAAAGGCTTATAGTGCATGCATATCTGAACTGTTTCTTACTGAAGTTGGTACGCCTTGTTTGCTGTGGCATAGACTGGATTCGGGCCTGCTGGATCTAGCTTTGTTTGTGTAACTTGAGCACTAATCCAGACATTCTCTCAAGTATTCAATGGTATTTATTACTGCTTGGTTGTAACCTGATTAAAGTGTAGCTATCATTCAAGTCTTTTGGATTAAGCACTTGGGCTTCAGACCAGTTGTTTTACATTAGGAAGGTTTGTGGCAAGCACTGTGGTGGCAGGACAGGTAGCTTTCATCCTTCTAAGTTGGGAACTGCTGATTGAGAGCCCAGTGTCCAAGTGTATTAGTTCTGGTTTAGGCACTTGGGCTTCAGGCCAGTTATTTTACATTAAGAAGGTTCGTGTTCTGCAGTCTTGTGGGAGAAGAGGCTGGACTCTGCCCTTCTGAGCTGGGAATTTCTGGTTAAAGGTTTATAGTGCCTGAATATTTGAACTGTATCTTACTGAAATTGGTTCACCTTGTCTGCTCTAGCATAGACTAGATCCAGGCCTGCTGAATCTAGCTTTGTTTATATGCTTGTTGTTTGTTTGCTTGTTATTTCCCTGGAAGCTAATTCCACCTAATACGCAACTTCTCAGCGCTTCTGTGGATCACTAGTGATATCTGCATTGCTTACTGTACTTATTTCCTTGTTTCAATTGAAAGAAAGTTACTGTTTGTCGTTTTTGCATTTAGTTACTTGTAACACATTGCACTCAAGTTACCTGGCACTTGCTCACTAAAGCAATTATATAAGTCAGCACTAAAAATTAAAAGCACTACACCCTCACTCCCCACTGGCCCTTGTTTTCAATTAAGGATTTCCCAATATTATTCTAGCATGTCCAAAGGTCAGTTGTCAATCTCCTCTCCGGTCCAGCTGGTGAATCTGGGAATCTTGAGGCAATGTTATAACTGCCTCATGTACACAGACAACCCTCTCCTCCTCCCACATAACACAAATACTTGCGAGAGATGCAGCTATTTAGCCAAACTGGAGGCTGAGCTCTCTCAACACAGGACTGCCAAGACCAGACAGGAGGAGAAGGCAACTACACACACCACAAAACCAGCCTCACATAATGCTACCACTCCACTGAATCAAACACATAAACACACAAAGACATACTCGGAGGCTCTGAGTAAAAATTTACCTAAACAGCAGAGGCCTCCAAAGCAGACACCCAAACAACTGCTACCTCAAGACACCCCACAAGCAACACATAAACCACAAAAGCAGTGTGCAAAGCAGTCTCAGCCCTTAAGGCCAAATACAACACCAAACATACTTGTCATAGGTAACTCCATAGTCAGACACACTGACGTCCCACTCACCAGGCTGAACAAGGAGAGGGTCACAGTAAGCTGCCTATCGGGCGCTAGAATCCGCCACATAACACAAGCACTCGGGTCACTCCACGGCAAGTACAAATATGACACAGTCATTGTCCATGCTGGTGTGAACGACCTGAGACGTACCTCCCTGGACTACATGAAAAGAGACATAGAGGAGCTCTCTGATTATGTAGCCCAGGCAGGTATGACCCTAACCCTGAGCAGTATCCTTCCTTCACCAAGAATGATGCCACAATATAGAGACAAGATGATCAGCTTTAACAATTGGCTTAATGTCTGGTGTCATTCAAAGGGGATCCAGTGTCTGTCTGCCTGGGATGACATGCTTGACAAGCCACGCTGCTTCAAGGGACGGCTTGCACCTGTCACCCTGGGATTCGGATATTGGCTAAGGCTCTTGCCACCCCCATAGTGCCTTTTTTAGGCAAGGCTCAAATTCTAAACCTACCACCCTAGAAAACAAAAATGGGAAGAAACTGAGGGTAATGCTGCTCAATGCCAGAAGTCTAAATCTCAAAATGCACGCACTCGAGGCCCTTCTCAGTATGGAGAACATCGATGTCTGTGCTGAAACTGAAACCTGGTTCAAGGCTCCTGAGAGCACCCCGGCACTATTAGGTTTTACCTCATATCATGCGTTCCGGTCCCAAAACCCGGACCACACCACAAAAGGAGGGGGTGTATCCATATTCATAAAGGATACCCACACCTCCAGGTTGGTGGCAACGCACAAAGCTTCGGAAACCATCCAGGTGCAACTAACCATAGGCAAAACTGCTCTTCAAATTGTAGCATGCCACAGGCCACCCTCTCAAACTCAGGAACCCCACACAGCCTTCCTGAAGACACTGGAGGGTATAAATTTATCTCCAAACACCATCATATTGGGTGACTTCAACTACCCGAATATAGACTGGGAACATTACTCAAGCCCTAACGTTCTAGCCCAACGGTTCCTGGAGTTCATAAATTCAAATGCCATGGAACAGCTAGTCACTGTTCCCACGAGAGGAGAAAATATACTAGATCTCATTGTCACAAACATGGGGACAAAATGCTCCACACCGGAAGTATATCCCTCATTGGTGAGATCTGATCATAAACTAATCTCACTGGAAATCCACATCCCGCCCCACCCCAAACAAAAGACCATAGTGAAGAACTTCTCTAAAGCAAACTTCACACTACTCAAGACTGGTGTAGTATCCTTCAAGGCCCCTGAGCCAGAGGAAACCACAACCCAAGCTGCGGAAGCCCTTACAAATGCCTTCTATGAACACCTCCAGGACTGCATGGATCAGGCAATCCCAAATAAAACCAAGACTCTTTCCACAAAGGGCAAACGTCCAGTCTGGTGGACCCCAGCCATTAACAAACTTTACAATAAGAGGAGAAAGCTATTACATGATAGAACAAAATCCATAAAAGGGAAGTCACCCCTGATCATTATTAGTGAAAAAATACGAGCACTCATAAAATCAACTAAGGCCAATTTTGAGAGAAAAATTGCCATGGATTCAAAGGACATTCATAAGGCCTTTTTCAACTATGTTAGGAACCTGGGTGGAAACTCCCAGATATGCTCAGAATTAGTCCAAAATGATACAAAAATCACTGAACCCACAGACATTGCCAACATACTGGCAGACAGGTTCAGTGCAAACTTCACCCCCCTCTCCCCCCTAAAGGAGAGATAACTATCCCAGCCGAGTGTAGCCTCCCGGACATCTCAAAGGCGCAGGTGAAAGCTGCTCTCTCTAAAGCTAAAAACACAGCATCAATGGGTCCGGATGGTGTCCCCGGCTGTGTGCTACACGAGCTAAATGAGGAATTAACCCCGCACATAAGGCAGCTGTTTAATCTCAGCCTTACCACAGGATACGTGCCCAAGGAGTGGCGTACGGCAACTGTGGTCCCACTCCACAAAGGCGGCGCCTCTACGGACCCTGGTAATTACCGTCCCATAAGCTTAACAAGTCTAGTCTGCAAAGCTATGGAGAGGATCATAATGGAGCTCATAAACAAAGATATAGGCGACTTGCAGACATTGGACCCGACCCAGTTTGGCTTTGTCAAGGGAAGATCATGCCTTTTGAACTTGGTCGACTTCTTCGAAACAGTCACCAAGGCCATTGATGAGGGAAAGGCAGTCCATACAGCCTACCTTGACCTTGCAAAGGCTTTCGACACAATACCCCACTCGGGTATTGTAGAAAAACTTACCAGCTTAAATGTAAACCCATATGTCACAAGATGGGTTGCAAACTGGCTTAAGGACAGAACCCACAGGGTTAGAGTTGCTGGCGCTGTGTCAGACTCCAAGCCGGTCACAAGTGGTGTCCCACAGGGCTCGGTCCTTGGCCCCCTATTGTTTGGCATCTACTTCTCAGAAGTACAGGCCAGCATGGGAGGACTTTGGCTGACAAAGTTTGCAGATGACTGCAAACTGGGCGCCATAGTGGAAAGTGCATCGGACACGGATATCCTTCAGAAGGGACTCACAGAAACAGATAGCTGGTGCCAGAGCCATGGCCTGAAGTTAAACGCCAAAAAAATGTATAGTCATACCCTTCGGGAAAAACAAGGTAACCCCAAGCTACCATATAGGTGGCAATCCACTAAGCACAGAAGAGGTTATCAGGGACCTGGGGACCCAGGTTGACAGTGGCCTTTCTTTTGACACTCACATTGCTAAAGTGGTTAGAAAGACCTTCTACATTGCCCACCTGATCATGAAGGGATTCACATCCAGATCTAGTGAGGTCATTGTTCCCTGTACTCTTCACTTATCAGACCAATGATCGAGTACAATGCCCCATTCGGGATGTATCTCACCAGACATCTGCAGCAATTGGAGAGACCCCAAAAGTTCCTCACCAAAAGGATAAAGGGACTCCAAAATCTGTCATATGCTGCCAGATTGAAGAAACTCCAGCTCTATTCAGTCGCATACCGTCTGCTCAGAGGTGACATGTGCCTGACATACAAGGCCATGTCCAACCCGGAATTAATGGACATGCTCCGCCTCAAAAATCCAAATCCACCAGAACCACTTGAGCAAGCGACTTTAACCTTAGCACGGATATAAATAGGACGTGCTGGAGGGATAGATTTATCACTCAGAGACTCCCTATGCTGTGGAATAAAATCCCGGTCCATGTGAGGCAGAGCACCTCGCTGACTCTGTTCAAGAGAAATCTAGACCTGTGGATGGGAGATCGTAGGTTTACCCCGGGAATCATCTCTGTGTCACTGCTGGACAGAGGCACAACAAACTAATGGGCACAGTATTTTTTCATATAAGGGGTGGCGTAAGCCACAAAAATTTGGGCTAGGCTTATAAATGCCTTAGGGCAGATAGCCTAGTATAAACCTATGAACCTATGAACTCATAAAAATGAAGGTGCCTGAAAATATCCCAGCTGACATCTAAACCAAAGGGTAAAAAGGTCACACAAATTATACATCATGTCTTAGCAGACACACAATAATGAAATGAAAATATCAGATAACTTGTACTACAGTTTCTGCATCAGTCAGGACAGCTAAATTATTTGCAACAGAAACAGGTAATGGAGTTAGCTTTTTCAGCAGATTCGGCATTAACTTCTGTCCCTAAGAAACTGCACTTAACAGATGTTGTACTAATGTCTTACATGCATTATTAATACCAATGATTATTTTACAAAAGTATATGACCACATATTAAAATAGGATGGCAATCCCATTCCATTCTTATCTGTTGTGGTCATTGTATTTCCTCATTTGGCCAGGACAAAGATGGATGGAAAATGTGATTGCCATCATATTTATGTATGCGGTCATACACTGGTGTATTTGATTCACCTGACGATATAGCTCAGATTTTAAATCCTTCCTTAGCTAAAGAGACTGTTCGGCCCTTCTACAGTTGAGGTGCTTAAGAAGTGTGATGATAGGGAAAAACTGATTCAAGGAGTAACTCAGATTTTTTAACCCCCCTTTTTCAAACCATATAATAGTTTTCCCTCCTCCTTAGCCCCCTTTACCAGTAATGGAGCCAATAATCAGGGTTTTAAAACAACGGAAAGGATGCTCAAAAAGAAAGAAAAAGCTTCCAAAAAAATTAAGGATAGTCACTGTGACGCCTGTGCACCGGCCCAGAAATCATGGAGCCTCGAACCTTGCCACTAACACCGGTGAGGGACATCCACATTGGGAAGGATAACAAATACACTCACAGTAAAGTACAATTTCCCTTAAGAGCACACAGAGATCAGTCAGTCATTCAGTCTGGGGGTGGTTCTCCCTTTCTCTCCAGATCTCCAATAAGACTCCCCACTGGCACAGCTATAGGGTACAGGTCTCAGCATAGTGGTCAAGCTGAGACCTCCAGCACCCTCTCTGTCCAACCAGTGCTTCGTCTCCCTGCCCAAGTAGCTGACACACACACACACACACACACACACACACACACACACACACACACACACACACACACACTCTTTAAGATATGAGTTATATACAAACACACAAACACTCCTGGGGAAGGCTGGCACAGGTTCTCCAGCTATGCCCCTTCATGCAAGTCTATAAAGTAGTACCAGCTGCCACCAACCACTAATGTCAGCTACTAATAAGGCCCTTACCAAAGGGTGCCCAATTTTACTGTGCAATATTATTATCCAGATGATTCTCCTGGGCCAAGCCCTTGAGTTCCCCGAGCCTTGTCCTCAGGTTTAGGACATACGCCACAACAGACACATTGTGAGATTCACACTCACCCTCCCACTCATCACAAATTAAATCTGGAGGTCCCCTTACCGTATGCCCATGCAGCAACTTAAAGGGTGAAAAAACTGTGGATTCCTGGGGAACCTCTCTGTAAGCAAACAACAGATGGGGCAAATATTTGTCCCACTCCCTCTTAAACTGGTCTGCAAATGCCCATAGCATGGACTTGATTGTAGAGTTTAACCTCTCGGCAAGACCATTAGTCTGGGGATGGTAGGGGTGGTCTTCAGGTGCTTCACTCCACAGTACTCCCACAGACAAGCCAGCAGGTCTGACATGAAATTGGCACCTCTGTCAGTCAATATTTCTTTTGGGAAACCTGCCCTGCTGAAAGTCTCTAACAAACCATTTGCCACCTTTTCTGCCTCAATGGAGGACAAAGCCACTGCCTCAGGGTATCTTGTAGCATAATCTACTACCACTAGGATATAATTTTTCCCTGTGGAACTTGGGGTACTCAGAGGCCCCACAATATCCATAGCTACCCTCTGAAATGTCTCCAAAATCACAGGCAAAGGCATCAAAGGAGCTCTCACCTTGTCTCTTGCCTTGCCTACCTTTTGGCACTGCTCACAGGTCCTGCAGTACCCTGTTACACCTCTGGAAATTCCAGACCAATAGAAATTCTGCATAATACGTATCTTTGTACGTTTTATGCCCATACGACCTGCAATGGAAATATCATGGGCTATGGCTGGAAGTGCCAGACAGTAGGGTCTAGGCACTACCAACTGCTGTTTTCTCTCACCTTCTAGCCCTCCCTCAGGAATCCACTCTCTATACAGTAACCCTTTGTCCCAGTATACAGATTCCCCCTTCCCTTGAGAATCAGGTGCCTCACCAGCTACCTGCCTCAGGCCTTGCAATGTAGGTTCTGAGAGCTGAGCCTGTCTCAACTCTCTCTTTGTAACCCTTCCCAGCTCCCCTTCCACAGGAAGTCTGGCAACCTCTGGCAGCGGTGCCTCACTGTCAGACTGGGTACTACTACTCACCTCTACCTTTGCAGTCACTCTGTCCAAGGGAGCATCATTACCCACAAACAGCTGTGGCTCACCTCCAGTTTCACTGCTACAGCGTAGCTCCTTCCCTGAAGTAACCATCTCACCAGTCCTGGATGCAAGTATGCAGTCTGACTGGGTCTCCCCTAGGCTACCAGACTCACATGCTTGTCTCCAAGCCTGACTGCATGTAACTGCATGAGCACATGGTACTGCCTTATCAAAATCATTCCCTATCAGGCCATCTGCAGGGATATCCTCAAACACACATACTTGCTGGTTTCCTTTTCCTCCCTCCCAGTCAAGGTGAACCCTAGCCAAAGGTATTTGGAATGGGATCCATTCTAAAGCTCTGACTGGAGTAGACTGCCCAGGCAAGTAGTGCTCCTCTGTAACCATTGCAGGCTTTACAATGGTTATGTCAAAGGCTGCGTCTCTCTTAGCAATGACCTCTTTGCCATTCACTACAATAGGATATAACTCTTGTGCTAGTTTGCTACCCTTGTTGTCTCAAGACAACCTACTATTGGCATTTTTGTCTTTCCCACTTACTGGCTCCCTTACCTTTTGTTCCCCACCTTACCTCCATGGACATCTGTATGCCACATGGCCCCACTGGATGCATTCAGAACATTTAACCCTAGGTCCTGGACGTGTACCTGGACTAGTGGCTTCCCCTGCTACTGGCAGATTCTGTTGGGGCAGTCTGGGCTGCCCACCATGGGATCCTTTAGACCCATGAGCAGTACTGGGGGTCCCCTTCCTGTGCAGGGATGCCCTGCTTGCTAGGTATAGGTCTCCCTTCTTCCCCAACTCATCTGAAGTAACACATTGTCTATCAGCTAACCAGATCCTCATGTCCTAAGGAAAAATACTAAGGGCTTGTTCCCTCACCAAAAGGTCTGCCCGCCCTTCAGAAGTGGTGACCTGACATCCACTCACCCACCTATGAAAATAAGTGCTCAGTTCAGTAACATATTCACACACACTTTCATCTGCTTTGCGTCTATGCTCAGGAAACTTTTTCCTATAGGTTTCAGGTGTTAGCTTAAAAAAATCTAACAAACAATTCTTAACAGCAGTATAATCAAAAAATTTGTGATCAGAAAGGTTGGAGAACACAGTTACAGCTTTACCATGGAGTAAGGGCGTCAGAAACCGTACCCAGAGCCTTTGGTCATCATCATACTGTTTACATACCCTGTCAAACATATGAATGAAACTATCAAAATGATCCCCCTCTGTAAACTGTGGAAGAAATTTACTGACCTTTTGAGCACCTCCGGTCCAGTTACTCCCTTCCCCATTACCTCCGTGACTCTGGCGAAGAGTGAGTATCTCCTTTTCCTGCTGTCTCTGCCTTTACTTCTCCTCAGCTTCCAGGTGTAGCAGTTTGTCATTCTCCTCAGCCTGTAGACGTCTCAGTCTCTGTGCTGCTTCTGTTTCCAAATGCCTGGCCTTCATCTCAAGTCTCTTTATTTCCAGATGGATTTTTAAGTCCTCTGCAAAAAGGTTGAGCTGTCCATTCTCTGAATGTTGTAGATCTCCACGGCCAGTCTCATCGCCTTCCTGATTGCTGTTTTCTGATGCAGCTGTGACCAAAGCTGTAATAATTTCTGCCTTAGTCAGGTTTCCATGCACCAGTCTCTTAGCTTAGCACATCTCAGCCAACTAGATCCTTGACAGCTTGCCATACTCCTCTGCTGACATGCTTGCCTGCTAACTAAGCTAACAAAAGAAATAAGACAATTGTGATCTGAACTCTGAATATTCACTGTGTGGCTCACTCATTTAGAGTACAAAAACACCTTCAGTGATCACTGTACACAAGCTACAGGAATTCACTATCCAAACCACTGCAAGCCAATTGCCAACCAATTAATATGTGGTGTGGGTATCCTACCACTGCCACCAATTAATATGTGATGCCCATGCACTGGCCCAATAATCAAGGAGCCTCAATCCTCACCACTAACACCAGTGAGGGGCGTCCACATTGGGAAGGATAAGAAATACACTCACAGTAAAGTACAATTTCCCTTAAGAGCACACAGAGATCACAGTCAGTCTAGGGCTGGCTTCTCCCTTTCTCTCTAGATCCCCAATAAGACTCCCCACTGGCACAGCTATAGAGTACAGGTCTCAGCCTAGTGGTCAAGCTAAAACCTCCAGCACCCTCTCTGTCCAGCCAGTGCTTTGTGTCCCTGCTCAAGTAGCTGACACACACACACACACACACACACACACACACACACACACACACACACACTTCAAGATATGAGTTATATACAAACACACAGACACTCCTGGGGAAGGCTGGCACAGGTTCTCGAGCTATGCCCCTTCCTGCCAGTCTGTAAGGTAGTACCAGCTGCCACCAACCACTAATATCAGTTACTAATAAGGCCTTTACCAAAGGGTGCCCAATTTTACTGTGCAAGATTATTATCCAAATGGTACATGTGACTGAGCAGCAAGACTACTGGAGTGGCTTTGTACAGTATCACTATATACATGCCATGTACTCTATAGCTTAAATCATCTCTACACTAAACAGCCACAGTTGAAAGGTTTAAAAATATTTGATAAGTAATAAAAACACAAGAGAATATGTCTTACTACACAGTGCTAGTCAAGAGTTCAGACATCACAGGAAAATGCTTAAAATAATAATGTAGAATAGTTCTGACATAAATATAGAAAACAGCTAGAATAAACTTACTATTTTCTATCTTTTCTTAAGAGCAATCACAGTTCTAAATAAACTTACATATAGAGCAAAAGTAGAGTACTGTTGAGTTGTCAGCTTTAAACAAAATCCAAAAATGCTTGCTGTCTCTCTGTCTGAGACCATCTTTTAAATTGATCGGGCTAACAGAAACTCAGAGTTTAACATATCTCTGATTTTGCACCTGGTCAGGAAACCACAGCAGTTAGACATTATATATGTAACATCTAGCAATTAACTCTGGTCTCAAAACAATAGATGAATCTGCTGGTCTAGACATCACGGCTCTGAGTTTGAGATCAAACAGTCATACAAGGATTGACTTGTCAGCTTTTTTCCAGCAGAATGCACTGTTACATTTTTAACATTCAACATTTAACACAATTTTCTTCCATTCAAGAGGAGAAGCCTGTGGCTTATATTAATATTTATATTAATATTTACAAATGACAGAATTATCTACAAAATTCTATCTAGCTAGGCTTGCTGCCGTCACATATCTTTACAGTCCCTTCTAGTCAGCATGACCTTCTGTGTCCCTAAGACTTCATCTTCCCTTTTGGCATCAGATTGTCTCAGACTGTTGAATTCTGAAGGTAATTCAGTAAGGCTGTTTGTGGCAGTGGAAATCCTTTTCTCTCCTTTCAGTGCATTTCCCCTTCCCCAGGGAACCAGATTTCTCTTTTTCCTTTCATTTTGTACAACATGTTATATCAAGGATTCCTAGAACCAGTGCCTGTCAATCTCATAGGCAAAAGTTATTGTGCAAGGATATTTCTAGTTCCCAAACCAGAAGGATCCTGGAGGCATCTCGCAATAGTGTAGTCCTGTCAGATTTAAGGTACATACAACCTAATGTAAGGGCTTTATGGAAATTGATCTGAACATTGATGGTCAGTTCCTTTTCTACTAGGAGTATGGGATGGTTATATAAATGTTTGGTAGAAGCTGAGAGTGGCTCACATACAAGTGTAGCCATGCTTCCTGCCCCCTTTCCAGGTTAAGCTTTCTGAAAAATGTTATAGACTGAGACTAAAAATTCAGTACTTTTAAAGTAAGGAGTTAGCCAAATGGAAGTTGAAACAGGTTGCACGGGACGAAGTTGAAATACTTCATGTATATCATCTGAAACCATTTCTGTGGCTGTTAAGAGAACTGTTCCAGACTATTCTTTGATGGCATTGCGCTAATTGAGTGCATCAGCTCAGCAGCACAGAGTCTAGCATTGCTAATGCCTAGTGATTAGCTCTCCAGTTCAGTTCCTGCCTCGGGTGCCTTCTTCTGAATCTGCATGTCCCCCCTTTCTCCACTTGAGCTTTACCATTTGCTCCTGTATGACACAAAGAAAATATTGTTACAGAGTTAGTAACGTTTAATTAACTTTATAGCATACCTTTCAGACTCATCAGAATTTTTCATTATGTCCCCAGTTGTCATATTTTTACTGTCATTAGTAAAATGTTTGAATTTCTGATAAATCACTAAGGATTACAGTCAAGTCAGTAATGCCAGATTAGAGTTTAATACAGTTTATTGTTCAAAAACTCCTGATGCAAACAAAGCTGGTTGGTCTATTATTTTAAATGAATTAAGGTAATATTTAAAAAGGTATTCCTGATTTTGGACCTTTTTCTCCATAATTTTTGGCTTTATCCAGAATCCTTGAGCAAATACTTTGACAGGTATGCTTTGTACATTCAGAATAAATTATTTAAAAATACAGTCTGTAGTGAATATCTATGATTTATTCTCCTTTTTTTTCTATACAAAGAATTTTCAAGGATTTGTGTAGCCTGGAAGACTGACACCTGGCTGTGGCTGAGACTCTTCCTTACAGATATGATTATTTACCAGGTAAATGCATGCAAGATGAATAATCTAGTAGGAACTATTGCTTTTGTGTTTCTAATGTTTTGTGATGTGCTACTTGTATTGAAGGTACCTGGTTCCTTCCTGGGTTTCGGCATAGAAACCTTTTTTGGGATGCATGGCTAGGCTTTAAAAGGCCCTTGTGGTCAATGGCTTAGTAAATACCTTTGAACCTAGGGTGTTAAATAGGGGGTAACTATTGATATTTTCTTTTCTGGGATCTTAATCCCAGCACAGACTTCTTGCATTGTCTATCTGCTGTGCAGGGGAAGAGTAAGTGTCATGCTATCAAACATGAGGCTAGGATGGTGCACTCAGCCCCTTTATTCCTCAGCTATTTGCAGTCTTCAGATATTAAGTCTAATTTACATTCTACGAAAGGTTCTCCTTGTTCAATGCCTAAGAAAAGTAGAGCTTTATATTGATGTTCATCGTATCGATTACTGCTGGAGTAGCCTAAGATATATGGGTTGTATCCTGCAGAGGATAAATCAGGCCAGCCAGCTGGCAAAGCTTCATAGCACCTTCCATGTACCAAGGCTTTCTGAGCTTTCCTGCTGCAAAAGAGAGTGCTCCTCTGTAGGCTTTCACGGATCAAGGGTCAGCTCCAGCTTTTCCATTGCCGAGGAGATACAGTGGATATAAAAAGTGTACACACCCCTGTTAAAATGCCAGGTTTTTGTGATGTAAAAAAATGAGACTACAATAAATCATTTCAAAACTTTTCCCACCTTTAATGTGATGTACAACCTGTACAGTTCAAATGAAAAACATATCTGTTAGGGGAAAAAATATAAAAAATAAAAAAAATTACAGTAAACTGGTTGCATAAGTGTGCACACCCTTAAACTAATACTTTGTTCAATCACGTTTTGCTTTAATTACAACATTCAGTCTTCTTGGGCACATACCTGCCATCAATTAAAGAGACTCTGATTAACCCCAAATAAAGTTCAGCTGCCCTAGTAGGATTTTCCTGACATTTACTCATTTGCCTGCTTCAGCAAAAGCCATAGATCGCAGAGAGCTTACAAAACATCAAAGGAATCTCATTGTTGAAAGGTATCACTCAGGAGAAGGGTACAAAAATATTTTCACAGCATTGGATATACCGTGGAACACAGTGAAGACAGTCATCAAAAAGTGGAGAAAATATGGGACAACAGTGATGTTACAAAGAACTGGACATCCCTCCAAAATTAATGAAAAGACAAGGCGAAAACTGGTCAGGGAGGCTGCCAAGAGACCTACAGCAACACTGAATGAGCTGCAGGAATTTCTGGCAAGTACTGGCTGTGTACTACATGTGACAACAATCTCCCATATTCTCCATATGCCTGGCCTATGGGGTAAGGTTGTAAAATGGAAGCCTTTTCTTACACAGAAAAGCATCTAGGCACGGCTAAAATTTGCAAAACGATGTATTAAGTCTCCCAAAAGCATGAGAGAAAATGTGTTATGGTCTGATGAGACCAAGGTTGAACTTTCTGGCCATAATTCTATGTATGGCACAAAAACAACACTTTGCATCACCAAAAGAACACCATCCCCACGGTCAAGCATGGTGGTGGCAGTATCATGCTTTGGGGTTGCTTTTCTTCAGCTGGAACTGGGACTTTAGTCAAGGTGGAGGGAATTATGAACAGTTCCAAATACCAGTCAGTTTTGGTCCAAAACCTTCAGACGTCTGCTATACAGCTGAAGAGGAAGCGGAATTTCACCTTTCAACATGCCAGTGACCCCAAGCATACATCCAAATCTACAAAAGAATGGATTCACCAGAAGAAAATTAAAGTTTTGGAATGGCCCATTCAGAGCCCAGACCTAAATCCAATAGAAAATCTGTGGGGTGACCTGAAGAGGGCTGTGCACAAGAGATGCCCTCACAATCCGACAGATTTGGAGCACTTTTGCGAGGAAGAGTGGCAAATATTGCCAACTCAAGATATGCCGTGCTGATAGACTCCTACCCAAGAAGACTAAATGCTGTAACAAATCAAAAGGTGCTTCAACAAAGTATTAGTTTAAGGGTGTGCACACTTATGCAACCAGCTTATTGTATGTTTTTTTTATTTTTTTCCCCTAACGGATGTTTGTTTTTCAATTGAATTGTACAGGTTATAGGTCACATTAAAGGTGGGAAAAGTTTTGAAATGATTTATTGTGGTCTCTTTTTTTATATCACAAAAACCTGGCATTTTAACAGGGGTGTGTACACTTTTTATATCCACTGTAAATTCCTTTTGGGGAATAACCTTCCACTTATTTTTAATGTTTAAATTTACTTTCTTGTATAAAAAAGTACTTTATACGTGTTTTTAGTGACTGTCACGTGACTTTGCTGTACTTTGAAATGAGAGCATACTTTTGTGTTTGGCAGTTGAAAAGTGATTTAAACATTCAAATTTTTTTTTTATGTGGAGAAACTGTTTTTAAATTACTTTTGGGGACCGGTAAAGTGTATTAGTGATTTGTACTGTGTTTTATTGGAAAAAGAGGCACCATTTGTGTCTTGATCATGGAACAAACTACCCATCCCATGGCCAGTCATTCTTACAACTACAAAAATAAATTTAGTAAACAGCCTTTGCCACCACAGCAAGCTAGCAGTTTGCCTCAGCCACTGGTGGGTGACTGCACTGTGGCCAAGTCTGGTTCCTCAGACCACTCCTCTTTTTTTCCCCGGATTCCCTCTGGTGTTGTCTGTATAGCCACTGTGGACTGGGGTTAGCTATGTTCTCTAAGGCTGTTTGGGTTTCTTAGTGGGCAAGGGAGAGACATTTGTCGATGTTGGGAGAAGAGACAGGGAAGGTGCCTCTGCTTAACCAGAATGTTGTGCCCATCCCTGGGGAAGCTGTTGCTGCCATTAAAAATCTTGTTTGCTCTAATTTTCTGTCAAAAAGAAATAGAAAACTAAACCTATAGCTTCTCCTGATCCAGGTTTTGTGGGCAAGAGTAGCTTATTAAGTCTGGATGAGGGTCTTACACAAGCTACTGACCCTTCTTATCAGGTGGTTTCTGGTAAAAGAAAAAAAGGATTCCTCTTTTCCAGAAGAGATTCAAGAAATTGAATCTGGAGAGGAATGTGATGGGACAGATTCAGATTTTTCTCATCAAAATTCTGATTCAGAATCAGAGGTGGGCATGTTATATGTATCTCACTGTCGAAGATTTTGTTTCTCTGAGACTACTTCTAGAATGTGCCAGCCTTTCCAGGGGAGAACACTGATGTTTCTCAGTCCCTCAGAAAATGCTATAAAATGTTACAAATGGGATTCCCAGACCCCCCCATGCTGCCAGCATTGGAGGATGTGTTTGTCACAGCCTTTGATAGCCAGCCTGCTATGCCTAAGAAAGCAATCTTAAACGTGTATATACTCATCCCAGACCTGACCCTGCAGCTACAACTTTAATCAGTCCAGCTGCTGTCAGGCATTTTGTTAACTCTTATCCTTCCTCTTCTAACAGTGATGGTAAAACAACTGATAAGCTTTGGGGAAAAAGTGAATGTTTCTGCAACGTTATTTTTAGAATGTTGAATTGTCAGGCTCATGTGTTAGTTTATTCTGATGCTTGTGAAACTATGAGAAATATTTTTATGCGGCTCTTTCCTGTGAAGAAAGTCTACTTTGTGTAGTTTTTTTTTTTTTTTCTGTTTCTAAGGTCACTACTCATTGTTTAAAGGGTTCATATGACTCTGTCAATACTACGTCCAAGGCTGTTGTCAGTGGTACTTTTTTTTTGTTAACAAGAAACATCTTTATTAAACCATCAATCCGAAGTAGTTAACTTCATTTGGTCTGCAACCTGTGGGATACGGATCCGATCTCGGATCCGAGCCGGCAACTTTACAAAGCTTAGATCCAAGCTCCTAGCTCCTCCCCTTACCCATAATCCCCTGCCAACCCTAATTGACCTCAGATCTAGTTTGCCGCGCTTAGGTACAGCAGCTAGGTTATGAGCTCCTAGACAGATAAGTCTATATCTTTGCTAATTTTGTAAAAAAGTTGTGAGTGTGTGTTTGGTTAGGTTCCTTATCCTTTTATTAGTGTTTTTAAGTTAAAAATATATATATTTTTTTCTCCTCCCCACCCTTCACTTTTATCGTAGCTGTGTGTGTGTGTGTTGTCTGAGAGTTTGGGGCCTACTGTTTGAGTGAGTTTTCATTTTTTTAGTTTAAACATGTCTGAGGCCCCAAAGTTAGTATTTTCCAAGTGCACCAAGTGTGGCCATAAGCTCTCCCCGGCGGATGGCCACACTCGGTGTGCCCGGTGCCTTGGGGTTGAGCACCTTTCCTCTGGGTGTGCGATTTGTGAGGCGTTCAACCCCAGGGCACTGAAGGACCGGAGGTCGAAGCTGATCCTAGCAGGACTCTTGCCCCCGGATTCGGCTTCGGCCTCCGGGACTTCTGTGGCCTCCTCCCAGCCTTCGGTGGCGGCAACTCCTGCCTCTCTCCCCCCGGCCGGGACTCAAACTCCCGCTTCTGCGCCGGAGGAGGGGGAGGCCAGGAAGGAAAAGAAGAGGGAGAAGTACCACAAGCGGCGGGCCGAGGCCTCTGCTTCGGCCCCCCCCCGGCTAAGCGGGCTTCTCCCTCCAGGTCTTCCAGGTCTAGGTCCCCTCCTTCTCGGCTCCGGTCTCCTTGCTTTTCACCGGGACCCGAGGAGGAGGAAACCCGATATCCGTCGAGGTCATCGAGGCGGCACTCCCGGCCAGCCTCGGTGGCCTCGTCGAGATCGACACGTAGCCTGTCTGAAGCTGATTTGGACCGGGTGATGCGAAGGTTCATCCAGGCCCAAATGCAGATGGGAGTGCTCCTGCCTCCCCCCCCCCTCCGGGGGGGAGCTCAACACCCTTTTTTGCCCCGATAGCTCCTTCCCCGACCCGCTTCCTGGGTTCGGTGCACTCGGAGCCGGGCAGCGTCGGAGCCGGGGGTGGGTCAGCGCCGACAGTATCAGGTACTTTGGCTCCATCTCTTCCCTCTAGCTTGCCGGATCCATCCATGTCGGATCCGAGCTCTCGGAGCCGTGCTCTGAGCTTCGGATCCGAGGGGTTTAGTGTGCCTTCGGCTCCATCCAGGTCGGAGCACACTGGCCCTTCGGATCCGATGGTCTCGGCGCCGGCTCTGATCCATCCATCGGATCTGAGCGAGGGTCGGCTCTTGGATCCTAGAGAGAGTGGCTCTCCCTCTGCTTTCGATGTGGTGGAGAGGGCTCTGTTGAGTGCATCCAGGCCCCCGCTCCCTGCTACGGCTCCATCCCGCACTCCCTCTTGTTTGGGTCAGGCTTCCGTTACCCGGCCACAGGGACAGCCTGCTTTGACGTCTCAGGTCGTTCCACTGGAACAGGACGTTGCTGGTGAGTCATCCTCGGACAGTCCCTCCGAGGATGTTCCTCACAAGCGGAAGTGTAAGAGGAGGCACGTGGACTCCCCCGAGTCCTTGACAGAAGACACTGATTTGGATGAGGGGGAAGGCTCCCCAAGGTCACCCCCCCCGAGTATGTCTCCTTTGGAGACATCATGGAAATGCTTAGGATCAGGGGGGGGTCTGCCCCCAAGGCTTCCTCTGATGAATCCGTGTTCCTCGAGGCGTTCGAAGCAGGCCCATCTACCTCTTGGGTGTCCCCTCCGGCCGACCCCTTAGTGGATCTTATTACCACTAGGGCGTGGAAGGAGCCGGACACTGTGGAGCCAGTCCCCAAATGTCCCGACAGGATCCTGAGCCCCCCGACCGAGAGGTCCCATTGGAGCAAGGGACCCCCCCATAGATGCCATGTTGGTGGCGGCAGCCACCAAGAGGGAGTTAGCCCAGGAGAGTCCCTCGGTCCATCCCCCGAGCAAGGAGTCTCGCTCGATGGACCGTCTCGGGAAGCGGGTCTTCAGTTCCGCGACCTTCTCTGTACGGTCCCTGAACTACATGGCACACGTGATTCGGCTGCAGCAGGACCTTATCAAAGACTACGCTGCATCGCCGCCGGAGTCCATGTCGGGAGAGGACAAGCAGTTGTACTCCACCCGCATGGCCACTCTTAGGTCTATCTCTAACACCTCTATGCGGCTCTTATCCCATGCTATGGAAGGAGCCGCTAGAGCCAGCGGAGCAGGCCTAGTCATGAGGCGCCAGGCCTGGCTCTGACATTGTGACTTCGCGGAACCCTTCAAGGCGTCCTTTGTGAATGCCCCCTTCGATGGCTCTGCCCTTTTTGGCAAGACTGTTCGCGAAACCTTGGTCCAGAGCGAAAAGGACGGGAAGACGTTGTCTGCTGTCGGAGTCCGCTTCTCTGCTCCCCAGAGGTCCTTCTCCAAGAACCAAAAGGGACAGAAGAAGATGTGGTTCCGAAAGTCGCAACAATCCCAGTCCACTCCGGATTCCCAGTCCTTCCGCGGTAGAGGAGGACAGGGTGGACGCTGCCCTAGAGGCAGAGGGGGCCCGAAGAACTTTGGTTCCAGAGAAGCCTTCTCTGATCGGCCCACGCAGCAGCCCTGAGGGCTTGCCCGACTGCTCCACTCTGGAGGCAGTCGGGGGGTGTTTTTCGAAGCATGTGGCAGCTTGGGAGTCCATTACAACAGACCGCTGGGTGCTTCGTATCATATCCAGAGGATACAAAATTCCCTTTTCCCACGTTCCAGATACCCCCAGGTACCTCCCCGATGTTCCACCCAATCAGAGGGAGGCGGCAGCCGCGGAAATCCGGCTGCTCTTAGGAAAAGGGGCCATCCAGCACATCCTCCCAGGCCAATCCGGATTGGGTTACTACTCCAGGTTCTTTTTAGTGCCAAAAAAGACGGGGGACCTAAGGCCCATCCTCAATCTTTCCCTACTGAATCTGTCAGTAACCAAAGAAAAGTTCCGGATGGTCACTCTTCAATCTATTCTCCCCCTCTTGCGGGAGAACGACTGGATGTGCTCCATAGACCTCAAGGACGCGTACTACCACATTTTGATGGACAAATGCTCCAGGACGTTTCTCCACTTCTGCTGGGAGCCAGTCATTATCAATTCAGGGTCCTTCCCTTCGGTCTCACCTCAGCCCCCAGGGTGTTCACCAAGGTATTAGCAGTGATAGCGGCCCACCTGAGGCTCTAGGGAATACAGGTTTTTCCGTACCTGGACGACTGGCTCCTCACCGCCCCGACAAGGCATCTACTATCCTTAGCCAGGAATTACTTTCTCAACCTTGCTCCACAACTAGGGATCACTATAAATGCAGACAAGTCTTCTCTCACCCCTACTCAGGTGATAGATTTTATCGAGGCCAGACTGGACACCAACAAGCAGTTCGCCTTCCTAACTCCCAACCGCTTGCACACTCTGAAAGCTCACGTGCGGGCCATTTTTCAATCTCCAAAACCTCCGGCGGGATTGGTTCTGCGGGCTCTAGGGTCTATGGCAGCCGCAATCAACCTCCTCCCCATGGCGCGTCTCAACATGCGGATATTGCAGTGGACTCTACAGGTTCAATGGTCCTTTCTCCAGTATCCCTTGGATCACCCCATTTCCCTCAGCAGGGTCTGCAAGAGAGCTCTCGTTTGGTGGCTTCAATCGCCGGACCTCCAGACGGGACACCCATTTGCCACGACCTCCCCTCTCGCCACAGTGACCACGGACGCCTCTCGTCTTGGGTGGGGGGGCATTATTCGGGCAGGACTGTCCAAGACATGTGGAACAATTCAGAGACCTTATTGCACATAAACGTTCTAGAGATGAGGGCAGTGCTGTTGTCGTTGCAAGCACTTCAGAGCCATCTGCCTGTAGGAACGATTGCAGTCCAGTCAGACAGTATGTCTGTGGTTTGGTATATCAACAAGCAGGGGGGAACCAGGTCTTACCCACTCTGTCGAGAAGCCATGAGAGTGTGGGAATGGGCGATCTCCACCAACCGCTTTCTCATTGCAATGCACATTCCGGGACCGACCAACATCCTGGCAGTCAGACTGAGTCGCACCATCCTTTCGCCTTACGAGTGGTCCCTCACTCCCCAAGTAGCGAGTCAAATTTTTGCTGTCTGGGGGCAGCCCTGTTGCGATCTCTTCACATCTCCCTCAAACACGAAATGCAACAATTACTTTGTTCTCATTCTCCCTCCCGGGGAAGCCCCGAGGGACGCCTTGGTGCATGCTTGGCCTCCCGGTCTTCTCCATGCCTACCCTCCTCTTCCACTGATGCTGAAACTTCTTCAGAAAGCCAGTCGGTTGGGGAGCAGAATGATCCTCATTGCCCCATTCTGGCCTCGCCAAACTTGGTTCCCGTACCTCTGGTCTCATCAAGTGAATCCGCCCTGGATTCTAGATCCCCTCCCGGATCTGATTTCCCACCCACAGGGACTCCCAATCCCCGACCTGGTCAACCTCAAGCTTACGACTAGGCTGCCCCAGTTCCACTCCTAGCGAGGACTCCCGGTGTCTCATCCCCGGTTAAAGCTATCCTAGTAGCAGTGCACAAGCCCTCTACTAGGAAGGTTTATAGTAGTAAATGGAAGCGTTTTTCTATCTCGGCAGAACGCCATAATTTGGATCCCTTCACAGCCCCCTTACCGGCGGTGCTGAATTTTCTTTCAGGCCTCTTTAATGAGGGAGCTAGCTGTTCCACGGTGAAGGTGCAATTAGCAGTTATCTCTCATTATCACGTAGGCAGCGATATGGGCCCTTTGATTACTTCAAAATTGTGCAAGACATTCCTGAAGGGCACTTTCCTACTTAGACCTCCCATAAAGGAAGCTGTACCTCCATGGGATTTGACTTTGGTTTTGCAGGCCTTGACAGCTCCTCCCTTCGAACCCGCGGCGTCGGTAGACCTCAAATATCTGTCATGGAAAACGGCCTTTCTGGTGGCTATTACTTCAGCTAGGAGAGTATCTGAATTACAGGCTCTTTCTGTCAAACCTCCATACTTGGCCTTTCACAAGGATAGGGTGTACCTCAGGACCAATCCCTCCTTCCTTCCAAAGGTGGTTTCTGTGACGAATATCAATCAGTCTATCAATCTGTCGGTCTTCTTTCCTAACTACCAGAACAAAGGAGAGTACAAACTGCATTCCTTAGACGTGCATAGACAACTCCGGTTTTATATTCATAGGACATCTGGTCACAGACGATCCGACCAGTTGTTCGTCTCCTTTGTTAAATTTAATCTGGGTAATCCAGTCTCAAAAGTTACTTTGTCGAAATGGATTTCGCAGTGCATCATCGCGTCTTATCAGAATTCCGGCAGACCCGCACCTCAAGGAGTTCATGCCCACTCAACTCGGTCTATGGCTACATCTGCTGCCTTCAAATCCAGAGTTTCCTTGGATGATATCTGTTCAGCAGCCACTTGGGCTTCACCTCATACCTTCATAAATCATTATAAGCTGAACATTATCTCCAGAGGGAGAACTTCTTTTGGCTCCTCAGTGCTCCGGAATATCCTTCCATGAAGGCCGCCTAAGATTTAGATAGCTGGGGACTCTGTCCCACAGGTTGCAGACCAAATGAAGTTAACTACTTCAGATTAAGAAGTTATGTACTCACCATAACGTTCCATCTGAGTAGGTAAACTTCATTTGTCTGCAACCATTCCCCCCCTCCGTCCCCCTGACCTTCACAGATGTTTAGGACATGTTATTATTACCCTTTTGAAAAGGTAATGAACTGCCTGCTATATTAGTTACGTGCAAATTTGATCTGAGGTCAATTAGGGTTGGCAGGGGATTATGGGTAAGGGGAGGAGCAATGAGCTCGGATCTAAGCTTTGTAAAGTTGCTGGCTCGGATCGGATCCGTATCCCACAGGTTGCAGACAAATGAAGTTTACCTACTCAGATGGAACGTTATGGTGAGTACATAACTTCTTATTTAGCTACCTGTTGCTCATGTACAATTTTTCTTCTTTGATTGTTGGGCCAGAACATCACAAATTTTTGCTAAAAGGTTTTAACTTTATTCCTGCTTCTAAGGCTCGTGCTGAACACATTTTGTTGGAAGGCTTGCACGGAGTCTAAGAGTAGAGTAAGACTCCAGCAAGCCTACAGATTGTTTTGTAGGAAAATGAACTTTAGTGTGATGATTAATGGAAATATGCAACCTACTATGATTAGGAATGGATTTAAACGTAGTAGTACTTTTATCCCACCACAGCATCCCCTTATTAATGTTTTTGAAAGACAATGTGAACGTGACATTAGAACAGTTTTGAACACAAGTACAACTAGATATTTTAATCTATCAGCAAATGAAGTTCAATTGTTGAATGAATTAAAGCCAAACACTAATTTACGTTATATGAAACCAGAAAAGGGGGGTGGTCTGGTTATAATGGAACTGCATGATTATTGTGGGCGGATGCTGAGGTTGTTAAACGATGAGGAGGTTTATAACCAAGTGTCCTTGAATGAAGTCAATCTTGCTTATAGGTCTGTTAAAGTGGTTCTTGACGAATTGTTGCTTTTTGACACTATTTCCAGACCTTTGTATGAATTTTTGTATGTTGATAAACTAGTCATTTTAAAGATTGTTGGCATACCCAAAATCCATTCTAACAAGCTAAACCCACCCCTCCAGCCAATTGTGGCATCCAGAGAGTCTATTACCGAACCCCTGGCAAAATATATCAACACTAAATTGAAATATTTGTTCAAGTCCAGTACAAACATACTTAAGGACTCATGGGATCTGTTAACAAACTACAGATGGTTATTGTTCCCCAATAAGTGCTCTTCGTTAACATGTGATGTACACAGTTTATATACTGTTATACCACAGGAACTGGTCTTGAATGGTTTAAGAATATTTTATTATCCCATAGTGTATTTAGTACAGCTGATCAAGAAATATTGGTTTCTTTTATGGATTTGGTGTTGAATAATAATTTTTTATACTTTGAGGGAGAATATTACAGACAATGCAAGGGGTGGCCATGGGTGCTTCTTGTGCCCCCCTCTTTGCCAACGCTGTAATGTTATGGTGGGAATTGCATTTATTGTTTAGTTCAGCATTTTTTAAGTTTTGATTTACTTATTATAGGTACCTGGACGATTTGTTTTTTATCTGGACAGGGACACAAGATGATTTGGACAAATTTATTAGTTTCATGCAGGAGAGTACTGATTTTCTGAGATTTTCTTATGTGGCAGACAAAGCTAGTATTAACTATTTGGATATCAGTTTTTCTAAACAAAGTGATGGCACTTTAAAAACTAGAATGTATAGGAAGCCAACATTTTGTGATGCTTATATATATTTTACTAGTTGCCATGTTATGCACGGGAAGAAAGGCATTGTGAGAAGCCAGTTGATCCGGGTTTCTAGACTGACATCAGATAATGGGGATTGCCTGAGAGAATTCAGTTTTGTGAAGGACATGTTTAAGGAGAGGGGGTGTCCACCTGATCTCTTGGACTCCATAGGCAATGACATTTGAATGGGTAGACAAAACAAATATGCTGCCATTATCAAGTTTGGGCTTGGCCATCAAGTTAATTTACAAAGTTTGGACACTACTAGGGAAATTGAACCATTTAAGGTCAACAATATGGTTATGCATTCTATGGTAGAAGCTAGATGTTGTGAAAAAATATTTCTAACAACTGGAATTTATTACAAGCTGGTAGCAGCATTTGTCACTTATTTCCAGACCGACTTTTACTTATAAAAAATAGAAGTAATGTTACGGCGATATTGGAACATAATGGGTGCACATATGGGGCCCCCACTACACAAAAATGTGAACATTGTACATATATTAATGTTAACAAAGATGGTGAGGTGCTCAGTAAGATCAAAACATGGAATGTGGGTACATTTGTAAACTGCAACACAAAAATAATTATTTATTTAGCTACCTGCTGCTCATGCAGTGCATTTTATATTGGTAAAACCAATAATTCCCTTAAACAAAGGATTTATCAACATATTTATAGTATTAGAAGAAGGGATAACAAAAGTGCACTTGCTCGACATTCATTATATTGTTTAAACTTTAATAAGTTTGTGTTTTTAATTTTGAAACGGCAGGTTTTGCATGATACTGATGGAGACTGGGAAAATGAATTATTTAGTAAGGAATTGAAATGACAGCTTAAATTTGATGCTGCATATCCACCAGGGTTAAATGACAATATTTCTATTTCTAGTGAATTAATGAGAAGGGCTTTGGAAATGTAATTGTTTGTAACTATTTTCAGCTATTTTTAACTATTTTCAAATCATCTTAATTCTTCATATGTATTTATTGTAAAGCATGTTTCTTTTAATGCATTGGTTGTTTTTGAGGGGGCGTGTTTCTTTGAATGTTTTTAAGTAGAACTTTGAGTTTAATATGGGTGGTTCTGAAGATGTCTGATTTGACAGATGAAAGTGCTTAACCATTCTCTGTTTTACTTGGATTTATTAAAATGCTGCTTTGTGGTTTTCTGTGGATTTTGTTTGGTGTATACCTGGTCAAGCACTGGTGGAATTATTTCAGATACTTAGAAAGTTGATAGCTTGAATTTTCTGAAAGGTATTAAGTCTGAAAGTCAAATGTCTGTTGTTATTTTCTAATTTCAACCTTTAGTGATTTGCCACTAATGTGCCAGAAAACCACATTTGAAAAATGGACCAAAAATAAGAGGCAAAAATCTGGACGTTATGCGAAAATCTGTATAGTTGAGAGCTATGAACTCCGCACATGTGCGCTCAGCATTCCTAGAACTCCACGCATGCATGCAGGCATCCGGAATAGTTAAACAGCAGTCCAGATTAGGAAGAAGGCATCAGACTACAGAGATGCCCAGAAGTCTATGCGGTTACAACTGGATAGACTGGAAGGGGATCAGACTGCAACATCTGCAAGATAGATAGCTGCTCTCATGGGAAGGACTTTACTTTTCTAAGTCAACGGAGCTGGGCTGGGATTTTGAGCTGCTGCAGGAAGGGATTTTGAAGCTGACAAACAGACTCCAAATGCAGGTACATAGTGTGTGTGTAAAATGACCTAGTTAAATATACCTGATGGCTAGAGAATAACTCGGGCTCAAACCCTGTACCTTGGATGCAGGTAGCAAGAGCCTGAATTCCCTACCCACCACCACTTGTGAAAACATTTCAGATTTTTGCCTCATATTTTTGTTCTGTTCCTCATAAAATCTGTAGTTTTCTGGATTTTGAATTCACTAAATAATGACAGGCATTTGAATTTCAGACTTCATATTTTTCAGAAAGTACATGGTAACACAAAACCTTTTACTCTAGCAATTTTCTAAGTTTATAACATCAATATTTGAAATCTGTCCCTATTTTTGTGGCTGTATTCCCCCATTATTGGCTTTATCCATGTTTTTTGTGCTAAGAGGTTGAGAGCTATGGTGAGAACTGAATTCAGTGAATATGTTTGGGGTCTGTATTCCCCGTGTGTTTTGTACTAAGAGGTTGAGAGCTATGGTGAGAACTGAATTCACTAAATGATAGCCATTTAAGTTTCAGTCTTCCTGTCTTTCAAGAAACAGCTGATTTGGCATAGTGGTGTGTTGCTCTGGCTGTATTGCACAGGGTCCTGAGTCCAAGACTTGGCAGTGAAATGCATGGTGGTAACATAGCATTTTATTCTAGCAACATTCCAAGATTATAAAAGCATTGTTTAAAATGTGTCCCTGGTTTTTGGGCTATTGTCTCCTCCCCCCAATAAGTTTTGGCTTTTTCCAGAGTTCTTGTGCTGCAAAGTTGAGAGATATAGTTGAGTGTCAAGTGGATTTTACAAGGAGCTAAGAGCTTCAGAGGAAGAAATGTTTAGTGCTGCTTATGCTGAGTCTGCTTGCATTGTTAATAGCACAACAGGTAGTGTACTTGCTTTTGATGCAGAAGGCTGTGGGTTCTACTCCCACAGTATGTAGATTTATTGCTGATAATGTACTGTGTTGTACTTTTAAAGGTGGTGGATGCTGCAGTCCTGAGAATGTCCTCTTTGGCAGAGATACCTAGTACCTATGAACCTGTTATCTGTTTGCCATCCATTCCCTATTGCAATATTACTAGCTTATCATTTTTTTAATGTAGCCTAGGCAATGTATTCCTCAAGGGCAACAGGCACTTTATTTGTAAATGAAACAATGAAATATAAAGTTGTTTGCTAGCAGCAACCTCTTCATTAGTTACAGATCTCTTTAATGTAGAATTATTTAGATGACTTTTACTTCTGCAGAGATTATGCATATTTACTGATACTCGTGGATTGTAGAAGTTTGAGTAGACTTTTATGATGGAAATGTTCTGAAATGGGCAGTTTTGCCATTATTGGTGCATGCATTTTTTTCATTGTTTACTAGAAAAATGTTCAAAACAAATTTAAAACACCCTCTAACAACTGTACTATATTATACAAGGAATATAACTTAATACAATCAGGAAGGTGTATCAAAGAACTCATGTATGTTTTGTGTGCAAGGGGCATATGATTTGAAAACAGCCCAGAGTTAATCTTTATCTGCCACTGGCCAGATGTATTTTTTTTGAATGTGGGTTTCAATGCTGTTTCAATGAATGCGAGTTTCATGGACAGAGACATTTTAATGCTATTTTCATTGTGAGACTGCATTGCTTTGTTTAGCAAATGTCTGTTAGTGTTTGTGCTGTAAAACAAAACTTTTAAATGAAATCCAAATCGTCATAGAAGTAAAGCAGTATGCACATTACAGTGTTTATGGTAAATGGGGCAAAATAGCCGAGTAATGAGTCATTGGAATGGCTGCAGGGGGAAGCCCCATTCGACTATGATTTTGTGAGGGGGGGGGATGGCAAACTCAGACAGCCACGGCTGAACTATACCTCTCAACTGTCCAGACATTCACAGAATGAATAGATTTTTGCTTCTTATTTTTGGTTTGTTCCCCTCAAAATTTGTGGTTTTCTGGCAAATCATTTAGGAAAGAAGTCACTAAATAATGACAGATATTGAGTTTCAGACCTCATACCCTTCAGAAAAATGCATGCTAAATCAAAACCTGTTATTCTATCAACTGTCTAAGTTTATACAAGAGCAATATTAATATTAAAAAGTGACCCTTTTTTGACAGGTTCCTAGCTGCATTGTTTGTCTATTTTATATTTTTGTATCACATTTTTGGTCCATTTTTCATAAACTTGTGGTTTTTTGGCAAATAGTAGAAAAAGATTAAAGTTAGAAAGTAATGATGGACATTTGAGTTTCAGATTTTAGACCCTTCAGAAAATTCATACTAATGCAAGACCTACTATTCTATTATCTTTCTAAGTTTATAAGAGCAATATTTAAAAATTGCCTTATTTTTGGGCCTTTCTTTGTCCCACTTCTATTTATGGCTTTGCCCAGATTTCTTGCTCTGAGGTTGAAAGGTATGACAAATGTGTCAGGGCCATCAACATCAGCCAGAGACATTTCAAATTGTGACATACTTATTGCACCCCACTCCCCCATGTAGTGACTCTGGATGTGTCCAGTCAAGGCAAGGAGCATTTATGCAGTGTAAGTGTGCAGACTATCTCCCCATCCAAGGTAGACACAAGCACTACAGTGGCTTTTCATATGTCCTTGATTTTGCAGAATGTTCTGGTTTTCTGTCATATTTTTATACTGTTGATTTATGCTTATTAGTCAGAAAATGCATGTTGTTGCAGTGCCCTGTGGCTCTGTGTTTAAGTAGCAATGCTTTAATGACCATCAGGTAAGCTTGTCTGAGATTGTAAGATGCAAGTAAGCTTTTATAAGCATACTGTTAAAGAATTACCAACATACAAAGCCTTTTTGTTGTTACCATGCAGAGAATACATAACTAGATAACATATAAGCCTAAGGTATTGAAATGCATATGACAGTATTTGTAATAAAGGACAGGATTACAGGATTTTCAGAAGCTCATTACATTTGTTAGAGACTAGCAGTCATCTTTGCAGGCTTTACCCGTAAACTAAACAGAATGCCAATCTATCATATGTGGTCCATAACCTGTGCAGTAATCCTTTAAGCAATTTATCTTGAGCTTTTTTTTCTTCTACATTTCATTTTGTCTTTATTGGGCTCTCATAATGACGGTTTGGCACCCAGGGCAGCATGTTTAATTAAAGCGCCAGTTTTTGTGGTTCTGAGCATAGCTCCATCCATTTCTAGTTGGACACACCCCTTCCCATTGGCCCCACCCATTCAGCTGTCTCCTGCAGCCCCCCCTTTGATTTTAAGTCACCAGCTGCCACTGGCTACATTTAAGGCTAGTGTTAATGACCTGTTGGCTGGACACAAAGTTGTGCACCAGGTTTATCATGTACAGTCCTGCTTGACATGAAGAGTGAGCACTGTTAAGTGCTTGTAAAGGGGGGCAAGATCTTTTAAGTGTATCTGTTAAAACGTACATATGGCTAGACTTCTTATAGTCCCTGGAATTGTTGGCCTAGTATTGTTACTGTGTTCATACAGGTATGTGCGCCACATGGTCTTTACTGTGTACCATCAGAAATTTACTGTATGTGGGGTCTGCATTCTTGGAGTTACATATCTTATTGTTGAACTGTCTGTAAAGAATCTAATCTAAGCCTTTCCTTCCATTAGACTGTATGATTGTTTGACCAGATAAAATAAATTAGCAAAGGATTTGCAGGCTGTATAGTGAGGTTATTTTTAAGGACCCAATCTCATCAGTTGGTTCCATTTCGGAACTTTGAAAGAAAGATCTAAGGATGTGATTACTTACACACATTTTGGGACTTCTTTGAATTCTTTAACTGTACTTCTGTTTTGGGAGCAAAGCTAATTAATTAAATTTCAATTTATAAAGGGCAATGATTTAACTAGATTACTACATCAAAAGCATTTATTTTGTTTATAAACTGTACCAGTGTATGTCATGAACATTTGTTGAAACTGGTATTGTGATTCCGTGACTGATTATGGCATTATGCTGTATAAAAAGATTGAGTTTTCACTAAGACATTATTTTGTTACAAACTTTAGTTTTGACATTTTTTTGAGGTGGAGATTCTCCTCAAAATGTGGTAGCTTTATTAGTTGATGTTTGAGTAATGTTCCATTATTCCAGATACATTCTTAAGTAGATTGTTTCTGAAGTGTTTATGTAGTAGAGAGACTTGTCCCTGAAGTCTTTAAGTAAATATTTTGTCAGCACTGGTTAGAGCAGGATCCTAGATGCATTACCCACTATCTTTTAAGTCACATTCTCTTGGTTTTATTCCAGGGCCAGTATAAAAAGGCAATCACAAGCCTGCATCACTTAGCAGCTCTTCAAGGTTCTCAACAGCAGGTCTCAAGTCCAGGATCGTTGGAACAGCATAGAGCACTCATCCAGATGGCATCTTGCCATTTTGCAATGGGGGAGTATAGAGTAAGTATACAGCTTCTGGTGTGTGACTTTCACATAGTATAGAAGGAGGGCCTAATGTTTTGCAAAAAAAAATCTTAACTGGTGTGTGTTTTACTGAGTGATAATTTGAAATGTTGATTTTCAGAAGCTGTAGGATGTGTTAGCCATAAAAATGTGGTTTCACTGCAATATTTCCTTATGTAACCAGTTTTTTGGTTATCATCCTGAATGATAAGTGTCTCAATCAGTATGATATATTTATACAGTTGAGTTGATGAGTTCATGTTTGATTTTAACAGCTGCATAAAAAGAGACTTGATGTTTATTTAAGGGATGTGTGAACTGGGCTTACATTACTCCTAAAACTCCTCTAGACCCACATGTCACAAGACACACCTAGTTTTATTTCTGCCTTTGTCTTAGTCTGTACATAAAACCCTACATTGCAAGTTATTCCCATCTGTTGACTTTTTTTTCAGTTTTCTTCTTAGAAGCTGTCAAAGGAAATCTCCCATGCTCAGTGTTGGCAAAGTCTAAAACTTTGAGGTGTTTGTGTGATCACCAGGCCACAAATCATGCCACATGTAAGGACAAAGACAGGAAGAAGGAAAGAAAAGGGCAAGCCTAAAGAGAATAAAACGGAGAAAGAAAGAGAATCCGGAAAAAGATCTGCTGATTTTTCAGCTTCAGATGAGGGAGTTCAAAAGACCACAAGGACTTACGTTTCATTATAGCTTTCCTTGGATCTGACTTCCCATACATGTCAAGCAGAGCATCTGACTGGCCCTCTTCAAGAGAAATCTTGATGAGTGTATGGGAAATAGAAAGTTCACTCCAGAGATCACTCCAGTGGCTCTACTTGATACAGGCACTGGGAACTAACTTCGGACAGCACGATGCCAGGGCACTTCTATGAGCTAGGCTTGTAAAGGCTCCAGGGCCATTAGCCTAGTACGCACCTATGAGCCTAACCTATGACATTGACACCACTTTGGTCTCAATCTCCATTGTCTTCAACACCAACGTCTGAGTCGCATTGGTTCCAACCTTCGGAAGTGCCGAGTCCTTTCTTGGGTGTGGTTCCCCTGCAGCATTCACCCATCCTAGCAGCCATCCCAGAGCTGTTTTTTTCCTCCTGTTCTGACACCATCTCTGCTCCAATCTATGTTTCTTAGGTATCAAGACTCGGACAGGTCCTCACACTGGCCAGCTAAGCAGTCTTCAACAGTGTTCCTTAGGTCTGCAAAGTCTTTTCAGAGCATTAGGGAAAAAGACTTGGACAAGATGATGCAGATCTCTGTGCTAGTAAAGATTGATTTGGGGATCGTTCTCTCCTCCTCCACTGTGAGGGTGGAGAAGATTAGAGGATTACCCACTCTGCTCCTTTTTTGGTCACATTTTCACTTGTCCATCCTTTGGATCCAATGGTTGTGGATCTCACTCCTTTGCTGTTCAGTTTCATGGAGAGGCTCCTGTTCTGTTCAGGGGTAGGGGAGCTATGCCCTGTGTTGGATCTAGCCTGATTCTGGAGTCTTCCTGCAACATCTTGATCCCATCAACTTGTTCAGGGACAGCATGCAACTCGAAAGGGCCTGGATCTGGGGCTTCCCTGAGGTTTCCTTGTCTTTCCCAGAGTCCCCTTCTCTTCAGGAGCACAGGAAACATAGGTACAAGAGAAGACACCTTAAACCCCCCCCCCCCCCCAGGATTTATTAACTGAGCTTCAGGGAGAAAGGTTCCTCAAAATCTCCCCAGACAATGCCTCCTTTGGGGGGTGACCTTCTGGAGGTGATAAGACTGAGGGGAGCTTGGACCACCAAACCATTGTCCTCTGTTGAGCAAGTTTTTCTTGAGGTCTTCGGTGCAGCTCCATCCATGGTCTGAATGGTACCCCTTCCAGATAAACTTGTCAGTTTAGTGTTTAGGAGAGTGTGGAGACAACCGGACATGGTGGAGCCAATCCCCAGAAACTCAAACAGGGTGTTTGTTTCAGCCAAAGGTAGAGCACATTTGAAGCAAGGGGTCTGTGTCACTGTGGTATAGCTGCAGCCACCAAGAAGAAACTCTCAGAAGAAAATGCATCTGTTCCTCCTCCAAATATAAAGTCCAGAGCATTGGAGTGTTTCGGAATTGCACAGATGCATGTCCTTCAAGGATGCATCTGCAGTCATAACATATGGGTTGTCCTGCCTCAAGCAGCCCTTCGGTCGGCCGGATTCCAAAGTCTGGGTCTGGCCTCGGCTGATGTCGCACTTTCCCCGACGTCAGAGCTTCTGGGGTATAAAGGCATCAGCCGACGCCATTTTCCCCAGTCTTTCTTGCCGTGCGGTGCCCGAAGCAGAAGCTGTTCGCAAGTGCCGGTCGGTCAGATCCAGAGATTTCAGCTACCAAAGACTTCTAAAAAAGCTAAGTACCCCGTTGGGGACTCTTTCTTGCCTCAACCGATGTCAGACAAAGTAAATAATTGTTTAACTTGTGGGAAACAAATACCTCATAAGGATTTCCATTCTTACTACCTTCCTTGCTTAGGCCCAGACCCCACGACGTATCAGCTTGTTTAGCCTGTGCCTCCTTCAACCGACGGACTCTTAGACGTCGGTCGGAGTTTGCAGAAGAGTTTTTTGGATCCGCTTTTGCATATAAAATGCCGTCGGAGACTCCGACTACACATTTAGCCAAAAAACGCAAGGAAAAGGACCGACACTCGCGGTTTCGGCTGAAACCACGGTTAGGCCTACCGCGAGTGTCTCTGTTTCGGCTGAAACAGAGTCCCCAGTTCTTACTTCTGCCGAAATCATACCTCCGACAACCGAGGCCAGAGAGGCCCCGACTGCGTTGGCTACAGAAATCCCTACCGAAGAAGCAAGCGCACAAGAATTGTCCGACACCATTCCATTGGACATTTCTACTCCTGCACGTGGGACAGCTAGGCCCCCTGCTTCTATGTCTATTAAGGCCTTCTCCAGAGCTAAAGCAGCTAAAATTTCAAAAGCCTTACCTGCAAAAGCTACTTCTCAGAGACCCCCCTCTAGTTCTCAGATTCTCAGCCTTGCTGAGGACCTTATATCCATGATTAGGGGTTCCCAACCTCACCCAGACAGGGACTCCCACCCTCCTCCTGACAAAAGGCCTAGGACTGAACCCCCTGAACCTCTCTCCTCAGACTACTCCTCGGATGGATCTGATTTAACAGACCATCAGGAAGGGCCATATTCTCCGTATGAGGATTCAGATGCAGAAGACTCTATTCCTTCTGCCTCCCCTCCTGAAGAATTTTCTTTTGGGGAAACTTTGCATTCAATGAGGAAACACTTTCAGTGGCAGGGTCAGGATTTCTCTGACTCTAGAAAAAGATTAAGAACCTTTTTACACTTACCACAGCATAGGCCTCTAGCCATACCACCTGTGCTAACTGTAGTTGATGATGCATATAATGATGTCAGTTCTGCCCCTGACTCTCTTCCCCTGCAAAACCTGACAGATATTACAGGGTCCCGGATTCTCACTTCCATTTGTATAAAGCCCATGCTGCAGACCCAGAAACTATATCTCAGGGCCCAAAAGGCGTTGCAGCTGCCACTGCCAAAAACCCCCTACCCTCTGAAAGAGAGTCAAGAGCATTAGAGAGATGGGGAGAAAAGGTTTATACATCTGCTACTCTTTCTGCCAGGGCATTAAACTGTCAATTCCACATGATTCAGTACCAGGAATTTTTGTTAGATCAACTGAATAAAAAGCTTTCTTCTACTGAACCTTTAGACTGAAAGTCCCTTCAGGATTTGGTACACAACTCTCAGCAGGTCAGTAATCATTTCTTAAAATGTGGCTATGATGCACTGGAGGCTTCATTTAGATCAGCTGTGACTGGGGCAGTAATTCGAAGACATGCCTGGCTAAAAGAGCAAACCTTGCCAGACCATGTCAAGGCTAAACTCCTAGATGCTCCAATGGAGAAACAAAGTTTATTTGGCTCCCCTGCACAGGAGATTCTAAAGAAAGTGGAGGAAAAAGCAAAATCTGTGCAAACAGTAAAGGAATTTCTCCAGGTTCAGCCTCCGAGGTTCAGCAGAAACTGGCCTTCAAAGAATTGGTCCTTTCCAGACACCTCCAGAGCACAGAGGGGCAGGAATAGACGCCCAAGAGGCAGAGGCCAATCAAAGGGTGCCTACAGGGGTCGTCAGTGGCAGCCTGCCAACCAGAGGAGTAGTGCCACAGCTACAACTACAACCACTTCCACAGGACAGACACAATGACTTGACTCTGATTCCGCCTACCAGGGAACAACTGGAAGCACCCTTGGGCGGAAAGCTGTCTTTATTCTCGAAAAACTGGTATTGCATTACAAAAGACAAATGGACATTGCAAACCATAGACAAAGGATACAGGTTTCACTTCCACACTTTACCAAGAAGGAGCGGAATGCCAAACCTTCCACCAAACCAGAAGCTTTAAGACAAATCCACAATTTACTTCAGATGAAAGCTATAGAAAGGGTACCATCTATGGAACAAGGCCAAGGATTTTATTCCAGACTATTCCTTGTACCAAGAAAAGAAAACCAATGGAGGCCTATTCTCGACTTGTCCGCACTAAACACATATCTCATTGTGCCAAAATTCAAGATGCTGACCCTACAGCAACTTCTTCCCATGTTGGGCAAGGAGTCTTAGGTGGTGACTCTAGATCTCAAGGAGGCATACCTGCACGTCCCTATACGACCAGATTGCAGAAGACACCTCAGATTTCTTGCAGGATCAGAGCATTATCAATTCTCAGCATTGCCCTTTGGCTTATCTACTGCGCCCAGAGTATTCACAAAACGCCTGGCATCAGTAATTGCACATTGCAGGCTTCAGGGAATTCAAATCTATCCCTACCTGGACGACTGCCTAATACAAGCGGACAACAAGACAAAACTAATAAAGGATTTGGCCTATGTCATGCACCTGTTACAGGCCTTGGGATACACAGTCAACATCCAGAAGTCAAGACTAGTGCCATCCCAAAGGATAACATTTTTGGGTGCGGATCTGGACACAATGACTCAGATGGCTTTTCTCACAGAAGAAAAACAAAAGCAACTACCAGTCTACTTCATGGCTTTGACAAGACAAACTCAGCTCACTGCAAGGAAAGTCCTGCAGGCCCTGGGTTACATGGCATCCTGCATAATCTTGATCCCACATGCCAGGCTACACATGAAAAAATTACAATGGTACCTAAGGAATGTATGGTCTCAACACAGGCACAGTCTAGAAACCATGATGCCAATCATCCCATGCCTGAAAAAGGAATTCCTGTGGTGGGCTCAGGCATGCCAGTCCAACAGAGGGTTGCCTTTCAACAAACCACAACCAAGGCAGACCATCACCACGGACGCCTCAGACCTAGGATGGGGAGCACACATGGAGGACAAGTGTATCGAAGGCCTATGGTCTCAGGACCAGCTGAACTTGCACATAAACCTAAAGGAGATGCTGGCAGTGAAACATGCAATCGAGACATTCAAATCATTCCTCCAGCAAGGACATTTGCTGATAAGGACTGACAACACCACAGTCATGTGGTACATAAACAAACAGGGAGGCACGCATTCCTACCCTCTATGCCGGATGGCAATGGATCTGTGGAACCTAGGCCTGAATCTCAACATCCAGCTGCAGGCCAAATTCGTACCCGGAAAAGAGAATTCACTAGCAGACAGCCTAAGCAGAACTACCACGGATGCTCACGAATGGATGCTGCATCCAGACATCTTCAAAATCATAACAAGCAAATGGGGAATGCCAGAGATAGACCTGTTCGCCTCCCCACTCAACCACCAACTGAAGAAATTCTGCTCAAGAGCATACCACCCACAAGCCTGGAGGGTGGACTCTCTCTCTTTCAGCTGGAATGCCCTAACAGTGTATGCTTTTCCACCTCTCCCATTGATGTACAAAGTTCTACTGAAGATCAGGGAGGAACAGCCAAAGGCGATACTAATAGCTCCGGACTGGCCAAGGCAGCACTGGTATCCGCTACTGAGAAGCGTGTCTCAGGCGAACTCATGGCCTCTACCCCTATGGCCTCTTCTTCTAACGCAGAACAACTTCAAGACCCTGCATCCAAACTTGAAAACACTGCAGCTAACTGCCTGGAAAATTGCTTAAAACAAAACAAAACTGTTTTATCTCAGAGGGTCAAGGACATTATCCTGGAGGCTCGCAGACCCTCCACAAGGAAGACATACTCAGCTAAATGGAAGAGATTCCTCATTTGGAGTGCATCAAAGGGTACAAATACCACACTGGCAAACCTAGCACACATCCTAGAATATTTAGCAGAACTGTTCCACAATGGCCTGTCCTATTCCTCCATTAAGATTCATGCTTCAGCAATTTCAGCAGAATACAACATGGATCCACCTATCTTCTCTCACCCTCTCCTCAGACAATTTTTAAGAGAGATCAAAAATGTAAAACCTCCAAGGAGACCCCTTCTGCCTACAATTTTGTGCTGGAAAAATTAACATTACCCCCTTTTGAACCAGCAGCATCAGCAGACTTACAGTTCTTATCTTGGAAAACTGCTTTCCTTCTGGCAATCACTTCAGCAAGAAGAGTATCTGAGTTACAGGCATTCATGGCAGTGCAGCCTTTCCTTATTTTTCACCAGGATAGAGTGTCTCTGAGAACCAATCCTACTTTCATGCCAAAGGTGGTATCCAGGGTATCATTGAACTAAGCTATCCATTTGCCTACGTTCTTCCCTAACCCACAGAACAGGTGGGAAAAACTTTTGCACACCTTGGATGTACACAGACAACTACGCTACTATCTGGACAGAACTAAAACCAGCAGAAAAACTGACCAACTTTTTGTAGCATATGCAACTGGAGTGCAAGGAAAAGCAATTTCCAAACAGACAATTTCAAAATGGATAGGAAATTGCATTCGTTTTTGCTACTCTTTTCATGGAAAGACAGCTCCTGAAAATATCAGGCTTCACTCCACAAGAGCCACAGCCACCACTACAGCTTTCCTACGAGGGGTGGCTACCAAGGACATTTTAGAAGCTGCTACTTGGAGCTCCGTGCATACATTTGCCAAGCATTACAATCTACCTTTATACTCCAGATCCCAAGCAGGTTTTGCAGCTGCATTTTTACAGGGGATCTTAACTACACCATCCTTATCTTAGTACCTCCTCCCCCAGTTTGGCTATGGTATTCTACCCATATGTTATGACTGCAGATGCATCCTTGAAGGACATAGTACAGTTTTGTACCTACCATAAATGTAGATGTCCGATAGGTATGCATCTGCAGTCAGGATTACCCACCCTCCTTCCCCTCTGTGGTACTCCTAGGGTGCTTACCCCTTCTTCAGCTAGCTGGGGGAATCTATTATGGTGTATTTGTTTGTATGTATACATGTATGTGTATATGTATATATATATATATATATATATTGTTTGCTACTGTTTGGAATGTTCAACATTTATCCAAATTTAGCCTTCCTAGAGGGCACCTGGCATCTGGGGCAAGAAACACTGAGGAAAATGGCGTCGGCTGATGCCTTTATACCCCAGAAGCTCTGACGTCGGGGAAAGTGCGACATCAGCCGAGGCCAGACCCAGACTTTGGAATCCGGCCGACCGAAGGGCTGCCTGAGGCAGGACAACCCATATGTTATGACTGCAGATGCATACCTATCGGACATCTACATTTATGGTAGGTACAAAACTGTACTTTCAGCCACTTGCACTGAACTACTTGGCACACCCCTTGTTTGGATGCACCTTTGAAACTTTGCAAAGACTTTTAAAGTGCCCTTTGTGAATGCTTCATTTAGTGGCTCCACTCTATTTGGACCTAGAGTTAACTGTATGCTAACCAGGAGTGAAGAGAAGGGCAAAAGTTTGTCTACAGTGGGTGCTGACTTTTCCAATCCTTAATGGACAGTCAGTGTTGTAGTACTGATCCTTGGGTCTTTCTGCCATGTATGTGATGGGCTCAAGTTCCAGAGTCTTAGCATCATTCCAACCTGATGGACATGTAATGACTGACGCAAGGGTATAAGAAGGGCATTTTTCGGGGCCATCTTCAGTTGTGTATCACCATGCAATCTGCTGCATTTTGCATGTACTCTTGTAGTCCATGGTCGACTTGTATTTTAAGAGATCCTCTCCTTCCAGACAGATAAGTACCCTGTCCGGGAAATTTCTTCTGTAATTAATGTTCAAAAACATCAGTAACTGTCCTGTGAGTATCAAATTTCACATAAAGAGTTTCATTCTTTTTTGCCTGTTTTGTTTGAAGCTTCAGCACGATATCTCTAGCTACTTTGATTGCGCTACTTTTCATGCAAAAAACAAATGTAGGACCGAGGTACACTCAGCACACATGGAGTCCTCTTCGTCTGTTTCTTCAATAGCATCGCAACGTTTGACTTTTGCAGGGCCCTCACTAACTCCAGCAGCCTCTGGTGTGATCCCAAAAAAGCAAAAAGATAAAAATAAAAATCTAGGGATCCAGATGCTGCAAAAAAGATGCTATGTCAGTTCCTAAGTTGACCTAGGACCTTGGTGAGACTCCTCCTCAGCCCCTGGGACCGGAGACAGCTATGTCATATCCCTTTGGCGTGACCCTTCAGGAGGCTGCCACAGATGTTCTTCGTGTTTCACTGTTGCAGTCATCACATTTGGGTTATCTGCTTACAGTAGCCCTCACTCGGCCTGATTATCAAAGTCTTGGGTCCTGCCTCAGTTGCTGTCTCATCTTCCATGACGTCAGGTAGTCAGGGGTATAAAGCATGCAGCCGATGCCATTACATCAGTCTTTCTTGCCGTGCGGTGCCCGAAGCAGTTTGCAAGTGCCGGTGGGCCGACTCCTGAAATTCTTATTTTCAAGTTTCAGAACCAAAGTCTTCAACTAAAGCTAAGTACCCCATTGGGTAAACTTTTTCTTGCTCTAAACCGATGTCAGTAAAAGTCAATAGTTGTATTTCTTGTGGAAAGCAAATACCTCATAAAGATTTTCATTCGTACTGTATTCCTTGCCTAGTCCCTGACCATGACATACCCCACTGTCAGTTATGTGCCTTATTTAAACAACAAACTATTCATCGTCGGTATATTTACGCTTCTAAATATTTTGGTACTCGGTTCAGTTATCCAGATATGTCTTCGGTAAGCCACCCGACTACCGACATTCCAAAAAAACACAAAGACAAAGACAGAGACAGGCCGCCTAGGTCCAAAGCTGCAGACGACGCTTCTCCTAAGCTATTCCCCAGTTCGCCGGTACTCATTGAGGCGCTGTCGCAGCCTCTGATACCCGCTACTTCAGATTTGCAGGCCTCTACTGAGACCCATTCGGAGTCCGGTATGCCACGAGATGCTTCAACTCTGCAAGCTGCGGATGTCTCTACCTTGGATGGATCCGGAGCCGCTGTGCAGGCACCGGCTTCTGAGGGTGTATTCAGGCCTACTGACTTGTATATTAAACCAATGTCATCTTCTTCTTCAAGGCCTAAAACTTGAACCATGCCTAGAAAACCAATGCCCAGACCCCATGGTCAGGCCTCTGTGCCTAAAAAACAAATGATAAGAATGGCGGAAGACCATATTACGTTAATCAGGGGAAGCCAACCTTCCCCCTCTAAGAGACCTAGGACTGAATTTGCTTATGATACTTCTGATCGGGATTCTGAAATTTCAGTTTCCTCTGATGACTGGGATTTACCCTTATCTACCTATGAGGATTTTGATGCAGAGGACTCTATTCCCGCTACCCCTCCAGAGGATTTCACTTTTGGTGAAACCTTGCATACTCTTTGGGATCATTTTCGCTGGGAAAGCCAGGATTACTCTGATTCTAAAAAGAGGCTTAGGGATTTCTTACTCCTGCCCCAACACAGGCCTTTAGCTATCCCCCCCTGTACTGGACATTGTTGATGATGCCTTTTTGGAATCTAGCTTGGCCCCTGACTCTTTACCTCCTGCTCCCAGAAAACCTGGATAGATATTACAGGGTCCCTGACTCTCACAAGTTCCTTTTTAAAAATCCTACTGCAGATCCTGAGACCATTTCACAGGGACCCAAGCACATTAAATACTACTGCCACAAATCCAACCCCCTCTGATAGAGATTCCAGGGCGCTGGATAGATGGGGTAAGAAGGTATTCACTTCTGCAAACTTGGCCATTAGGGCCTTAAACTGCCAGTTTCAAGTATCAGCAGCATATTATTGGATTGCTTAAACAGAAAATGATGGTGATTCCTGACTGTGCTGAAAATAAGGATTTACAGGATTTAATGCATTCTGCTGAACAAGTTGGAAAACATACTTTGCAATGTGGTTTTGATTCACTAGAGGCATCTTGCAGGGCTGCTGTCACTGGGTCTGTACTTAGAAGGCATGCTTGGCTTAAGAAGCAATCTTTACCAAATCATGTTAAAGCTAAATTGCTGGATGCTCCCTTAAATCAGGACAGCCTTTTTGGCAACAGAGCAGAATAAGTACTTAAAAAGATGGAGGAAAAAGCTAAATCTATGCAAACTGTTAAAGATTTCTTACAGGTACAGTTTCCAAGATTTAGTAGGCATTGGCCCCCTAGGAATTGGTCCTATCCTGCCTCTTCCAGGCCTTCTCAGTCCAAACCCAGAAGAAGCAAAACACCCAGGCTTCAGTCCCAAGGTCTGCACAGGACTAAGCACTGGGGGGTTCCCACTTCCGAATCAGGGAGTAGTAAGACTCCCCTGTATGGTAAACTGTCTCAATGACTTAACTTTAAAACTTCCAAGCCCTTCTCAACTGACTGCTCCTTTAGGGGGAAAGATCGCTCTGCAGACAAAAAAACTGGGACTTAATTACCCAGGACAAATGGCTTTTAAATATAGTTTCCCTAAGGATACAGATTTCACTTCCACACGTTACCAGCCCCAAACAATTGGCCAGATCTACCCCCCAAATCAGTGGGCAGAGGCTCAAAAGCAAGTACTCTCTCTCTTAAGCAGAAAGGCTATTCAAACTGTACCAGAAGAGGAAAAGGGACAAGGTTTATACTCAAGACTTTTCCTGGTACCCAGAAAAGACAACTTATGGTGTCCTATCCTGGACCTTTTTATCCTAAACACCTTTTTGGCGAAAAATTCAAGATGCTAACTCTTCACCAGTTGCTTCCTGTGCTAGGCAAGGATGCCTGGTTGGCAACACTGGATTTAAAGGAAGCCTACCTGCACATCCCAATCAGGGAATCTTGCAGAAGATACCTACGCTCCAAAGCAGGCTACATGCACTATCAGTTCTCTGCACTGCCCTTTGGTTTACCTACTGCGCCCAGGGTATTCACAAAGTGCCTAGCTCCAGTCATTGCATTTTGCAGGCAAATAAATACTCAAATATACACATACCTGGATGATAGTCTAATTCAGGCAGAAAGCCAGGACATACTTTTGAATCATCTGGCATTTGTACAAAAGGTGCTAACTTGTCTGGGGTACACCATTAACTAAAAGAAATCACATCTTGTACCCTGTCAACAAATTATATTCCTGGGAGAAAGCATGAACACAACTTCCCAGATGGCTTTCCTCATGCCAGAGAAACAAATTCATTTGACAGCTTACTTCAAACTAATGGCCACAAAAACCCTGCTATCTGCAAGGCAAATACTGCAAGCCTTGGGGTTCATGGCCTCCTGCATTCTCCTTATTCCATATACAAGACTGCATATGAGAAAACTACAATGGTATCTAAAAAGCCTATGGTGTCAACATTCTCAGGATCTAGAAGCAATGATTCCTATCATACTTTGCCTACAGTTAGAGTTCCTTTGGTGGGCAGAGGTCTGCCACCAAAGCAAGGGACTACCATTCACTCTACCCCCTGCCGCATCGGACTATGCATGGGGGGCTCACCTGGCAGGGAAGTGCACTCAGGGCAAATGGAACCCAAGTCAAATGCACCGGCATATCAGTCAAAAAAAAGTTAGCTGTACAGAATGCTCTGACAGCTTTCAAGGACCGCATTCTTCCAGGACAGTTAATGGTAAGGACAGACAGCACCACTGTTGTGTGGTACATAAACAAGCAGGGGGAGGGGCATTCATACTCCCTCTGCAGACTAGCCATGGCTTTGTGGAACACAGCCTTGAGCTGCCAAGTGCATCTGTAGGCTCAGTTCCTGCCAGGAAAGCTAAATACACTGGCAGATGGACTAAGTGGAAATCTCATGGACCCACACGAGTGGAAACTAGAACCAACAACTTTCAACATGTTGATAAACAAATGGGGGAGCCCAGATATAGACCTGTTTGCCTCCCCCCAGAACTTACCAATTAGACAAATTCTGCACAAGGACTCCCCACAAACAAGCTTGGAAAGTGGATGCCTTGTCCTTCAACTGGAAAAATCTAGCAGTGTATGCCTTTCCTCCTCTCTCTCTCCTCTCCAAAGTACTACTAAAGATCAAACAGGACAAACCAAGGACGATACTGATTGCACCAGGCTGGCCACGCCAGCACTGGTACCCCCTTTTGCGCAGTGTGTCACTGCTGGCACCATGGGACCTGCCTCCGACCCCTACCCTGCTGTCCCAGCAGGAGGGCCAGACTCTGCATCCTCAGCTTCAAATGCTGAATTTGGCAGCCTGGTTAATTGCGTGACCTCTCCATTACCATCCGTCAGTAAACAGGTGTTGGATGTCATTTTGGAGGCAAGGAGGCCTAGTACTAGAAAATCTTATGCTGAAAAATGGAAAATATTCTGTTCCTGGAACCAAACTCAAGGAGCACAGCAGCGCCCAATTTACCTCAGATTCTTCAATACTTAACTGAGATGCTTCAGAAGGGCCTTTCCTTTTCCTCCATCAAAATTCATGCCTCAGCCATTTCAGCTCATTACAACACGGAACGCCTGACTTCTTTTGGCTATACCTCTATTCTCCTTTACTATACTTAAAAGCTTTTTGGTGTATTTGCTTTTTTGTTGGAGGTATAACCTTGTGTCTGTGTGTATATATATATATATATATATATATATATATATATATATATATTTAATTGCTTCCCATTAAGGGGGCATCTGACATCTGGGGCAAGAAGAACTGATGTAATGGCATGTATGCTTTATACCCCTGACTAACTGACGTCACGAAAGATGAGACAGCAACCGATGCAGGACCCAAGACTTTGATAATCAGGTCGACTGAGGGCTACTGCAAGCAGATAAACCCGAATGTGATGACTGCAACAGTGAATACACTAGGTTCATAGGTTGGTGCTAGGCTATCTGCTCAAAGGCATTTATAAGCCTAACTAGAATGTGTTGGCTTTCGCCGCCCCCTTCGATTAGTTCCTTGTGCCTCTGTCCAGCAGAGCCACTGAAGTGATCCCCAGGGTAAACTTTCTGTTTCCCATCCACTCGTCAAGGTTTCTCTTGAAGAGTGTTAGCAAGGAGCTTTGCCTAATGTAGATTGGAATTTTGTTCCAGAGCATGGAAAGTCTCTGGGACAGGAATCTATCCCTCCAGCACGTCCTATTTATTGTTGTGGTGAGGTTTAGATCCCTAGAGTGTATGGCTCAAAGGGATAAGGTTTTCTTTAGGCGGAGCATGTCCATCAATTCTGGGTTGGACATGGCCTTGTATGTCAGGCAGAGATCACCTCTGAGCAGGCAGTGTGCAACCGAGTACAGCTGGAGTTTCTTCAGTCGAGCTGCATAGGGCATCTGTTTGAGGCCAGTGATCCTCTTGGTAAGATACTTCTGTGGTCTTTCCAGCTGTTGCAGGTGTCTTGTAAGGTACATCCCAAATGGGGCGTTGTACTCTATGATGGGTCTGATGAGTGATGAGTAGAGGGGCACAATTACTTCTTTTGATCTGGATGCAAATCCTTTTGTGATTAGGTGGGCCACATAGAAGGATTTTCTTACCACTTTGGCAATGTGATTATCAAAGGAGAGATTACTATCTACTTGAGTCCCCAGATCCCTTATTATGTTTTCCGTATTTAGGGGACTACCACCTATGTGGTAGTTTGTGGGTACTTTATTTCCAAAGGGAATAACTATGCACTTTTTTGGCATTTAGCTTGAGGCCATGATTTTGACACTAGGTATCCGTCTCAGTGAGACCCTTTTGGAGGATGTCTGTGTCAGCCGGTGAGTCAGTTATAGTTACTAGTTTGCAGTCGTCTGCGAACTTGGTCAGCCATAGTCCTCCTTTGCTTGTCTGTACTTCTGAGAAGTATATGCCGAACAGGAGGGGTCCTAGGACTGAGCCCTGGGGAACGCCACTTGTAACCGGTTTAGAGTCAGACCTAGCTCCCGCAACTCTCACCATGTGGGTTCTGTCCGTGAGCCAATTGGCAACCCATCTTGTGACATAGGGGTTTATGTTCAGGCTGGTGAGCTTGTCTATAATACCAGAATGGGGAATGGTGTCGAAGGCCTTTGCGAGGTCTAGGTAGGCTGTGAGTACCACTGTTCCCTCCTCTATAGCCTTGGTAACTGTCTCAAAGAAGTCCACCAGGTTTAGGGGACATGATCTGCCCTTAACAAAGCCAAACTGAGTAGGGTCCAGTGTTTGGAGGTTCCCAATGTCTCTGTTAATGAGTTCCATGATCATGCGCTCCATAGCCTTGCAGACCAAGCTAGTCAGGCTTATAGAGCGATAGTTCCCAGGGTCTGTTGTGGCTCCCCCTTTGTGGAGCAGAATAAGCATTGCTGTGCACCACTCTATGTGGAGAGGCTGAGTTTCAACAGTGTGTTTAGGTGAGGGGTTAGTTCGTCTTTGAGCTCATGTAGGACGCAGCCTGGGACACTGTCCGGTCCCATTGATGCTGTGTTTTTGGCTTAGGAGAGGGCTATTTTAACCTGAGTGTGTCTGATTTCAGGGGCTCTACATTCTTCTGGTATGGTTATGGGCCCTTTTGGGGGTGAGAGGGGGGGTGACGTTTGCACTGAACCTGTCTGCCAGGATGTTGGCAATATCAGTTGGTTCAGTGTATTTTGTGCCATTCTGCACTAACTCCGAGCAGATCTGAGCATTGCCACTTAGATTCTTGACATAGCTAAAGCATGCCTTGTGGTTATCTTTGGAGTCCTTGGCAAGTTTTCTTTCAAAGCTCGCCCTGGACTCTTTTATGAGGGATCGTAGTTTCTTGCTGATACTGATCAAAGGTGTCTTCCCTTCTCAGGATTTTACTCTTTTCTGTACTAGTTTCCTCCTTCTATTGTATAACTTGTTTATGGCAGGGGTCCACCAGACTGGGTTTCCTTTTCTTAGAGGAATGAGTCTTGGTTTTGCTTGGGATAGCACGATCCATGCATTCTTGTAGGTGTCCGTAGAATGCATTTGTAAAGGATTTTGCAGCTTGAACAGTGTTATCTTTTAGCATGGGGGCTTTGAAATTTTCCACCTCCATCTTAAGTAACAAGAAGTTTGCTTTTGAAAAGTTTTTCACAGTGGTTTCCTCGACTGGGGGTGGAGGCGGAATGTGGATATCCAAAGTGATTTGTTTATGGTCAGATCTAACCAGAGAGGGGTTCACCTCTGGTGTGGAACACCGGTCACCCATGTTGGTCATGACCAGGTCCAATAATGTTGTCACCTCTGGTGGGAGTGTTGACCAGTTGTTCCAGGGCATTTGAGTTTATAAATTCTAGGAAATGTTGGGCAAGGGAGTTAGTACTTGAGTAATTCTCCCAGTTAATGTTTGGGTAGTTGAAATCACCCAATATTAGGGTGTTTGGTAGGACCGTTATGTTATCCAGTGCTTCCAGAAATGCGGAATGGGGGTCCTGGGACATGCTGGGTGATCTGTAGCAAGCTACAATTTGAATTGCAGTTTTGCCCGTTGTTAGTTGCACGTGGATAATCTCTGAAGCATCGTGCTGTGCCACTAACCTGGAGGTGTGGGTATCCTTGATGAATATGGATACTCCCCCATCTTTTGTATTTCGGTCCGCGTTCTGTGGCCGAAATGTATGGTATGTGTTGTAGCCTGGTAGTGCTGGGGTGCTCTCTGGAGCCTTAAACCAGGTTTCTGTTACTGCACATATATCGATTTTCTCCATACTGAGGAGTGCCTTGAGTGTGTGCATTTTAAGGTTTAGACTTCTGGCATTGAGTAATATTACCCTCAGATTTTTGTTACTTGTGCTATTTACGGTGGTGGGTTTGTCTTTTGAGCCTTGCCTGAAAAAGGCACTATGGGAGTGGCAAGAGCCTTGGCCAGTATTCGAAAGCCTAAGGGTGACAGGTGCAAGCTGTCTCTAGTGAAGCAGTGTGGCTTGTTGAGCACGTCATCCCAGTCAGACAAGCACTGGATCCCCTTTGAATGACACCAGAAACTTAGCCAATTGTTGAAATTTATAATTTTTTCTTTATACCATGGTATCATTCTTGGTGAGGGCAGGATGCTACTCAGGGTCATACCAGCCTGGGCTACATGATCAGAGAGCTCTTCCATGTCTCTTTTCATGTAGTCCAGGGAAGTATGGCTCATGTCATTCACACCAACATGGACAATGACAGAGTCGTATTTGTACTTGTTCTGGAGTGACCTGAGTGTTTGTGTTATGTGGCGGATCCTGGCACCCGACAGGCAGCTAACAGTAACCTTCTCCTAATTCAGCCTAGTGAGTGGGACGTCAGTGTGTTTGACTATAGGGTCACCTATTACTACTATGTTGGGTATGTTATTTTGCCTTGAGGGCTGTGATTGCGTGGCACACTGATTTTGTGCAGTATGTGTTTCATGGTATGTGTTGGGGATGGAGGTTGCTTGGATGTCTGCTTTGGAGGGCTCTGTTGCTTTTGCAGATTTATATTTAGAGCCTCCGAGTATCTTTTCGTGTATTTACGTGTGTTTTTGCCAGTGCTGGTTAAATGGGTCTATGTGAGACTTGGTGGTGTGATGCCAGTTTTTCCCTTCTCCTCTTGACTGTCTGATCCAGTCTTGGGTTGAGAGAACTTAGCCTCCAGTTTGGCTGTATACTTGCATCTCTCGCATGTATTAGTGTTTGGTGGTAGGAGGAGAGGGTTGTCTGAGTACATGAGGCAGTTGTAACATTGCCTCAGAATGCCCAGATTCACCAGTTAGACTGGAGAGTACACCTGAAACTGCCCTTTGGACATGCCTGGATAGGTACAGTAAACTGTTTTACTGAATGGCTGGTAAGGTCGAATAGAGAGCCTTGTTCTTCTGTAGTGCTAGCGTTTATAAGTGCTTGCTATGAGTTTTGAGCAAGTACCAGACTGAGAAATGGATGGCTTGAGTGCTTAAGTTGAAAGTTTGTCTAGTTCCAAGGGAAGAATTGAAGAGGAGACTTTGTGGAGCCGGGAATAGTTATACCCTACCTAACCGCTGCTGCCCGGCACGCAAAACCGGGCAAATGCTGTTTTATAGCAGGGAAGTGAAAAAGATAGAAATTAGCCCAAAATGGCCAATAAACTACTACTTTCTGGACTGAAACCACTGCTCCAGGGACAGATAGGCAGCTCAGAGCTCTCCTTTCTCACAGGTGAACAGCAAAACTTTCTTCTGTCCAAGTAAGGTATGGGCAAACACAGAGATTTGTAACACAGCCCTGAATTTAGCACTAACCTGAAAACTGGACTATACTAGCTTAGAAAGGCAGGAAACAAGTATATATATTTTGCAAATACAATCAAAAAACCACTTTAAATGTGCATAAAAAGATGCTTATTGTTATATATCTCAGTTCGGAGTTGTAGTCAATGCCCCTAGTAATAAAGTAGGAAGAAACACAAATACAGTAAAAGCAGATGAATAAAGTGCAATTTATATATATATATATATATATATATATATATATATATAAAACAATAAAAAACGAACAATCTGATTTAAACAAGTTACCCAATTGGAAAAAAACTCTGTTCCAGCAGTCTTAAATCAGACAAGTTCTCAAGTTCTGACTGCACACTCCCACTACTAGGGTGCAGGGGAACCTTCTCCAAAAAAAGATGGCCTTTATCAGTGCTTAAGTTTTACAAACAAAACTAGATTCAGCAGGCCTGAATCTGGTCCTGTGCTACAGCAACAAGGCGCACCAATTTCAGAAAGAAACCGTTTGAATAAGCAGGCACAATAAGCCTGTGACCAGAAATTCCTAGCTCAGAAGGGCAGAATCCAGCCGCTCCTCCCACAAGAGTGCAGACCACAAACCTTCTTAATGTAAAATAACTGACCTGAAGCCCAATTGCTTAAACCAGAACTAATACACTTTTAGAATAGTTGATACTGAGCTCTCAATCAGCAATTCCCAGCTTAGAAGGATGTAAGCTACCTGTCCTGCCATAACAGTGCAGACCACAAACCTTCTTAATGTAAAACAACCAGTATGAAGCCCAAGTGCTTAAACCAAAAGACTTAGAATAGCAGTTACAATTTAATCAGGCTACTACCCAGCAGCAATATGTGCAGCAAAATAAATAAAACCGAGTACTTTTAAGAAGAGGCAAAAGCAAAATAAAGTAGGAGGAAACACAAATACAGTAAAAGCAGATGATTTTTTTTATTTTTTTTGTTAGTAAAGTGCAAGGAGAGGGGAAGGAAGAACCTAAGTGGGTTGGCCTTTCTCAAATATTCTTTCTCTATTATGTAGAGTGAACACTAGACTCAGAATATGATCTTGCTTTATTCGGTTAAGTGAGGAAATGAGATGGACTCAGGAGGAGTGTTCAATTACAGACTTACAGGAGGGGTGGGCAATTCCAGACACTAACACCAAAACAAGAAAAGGGAGGGTGGGTGGGGACAAACAAGAAGAAAAATAAGTACAGTTGTACAGATTACAGAGATATTAAATCAAAATGCAGACAAAAATGAGAATAAACACTTATCTTTTCTCAATATCACAGCTGGTAGTATGTCAGTCTCTCTGCAGCAGCCTGAGTAACAGGTATATCTGATTTATGGTAAGTGTATACAACCGTACTTTCTCTGTCTCTCTCTCCTTCTCACATACAGTGAGGGAAGGATGTCCTTCAAGGATGCATCTGCAGTCCTTACAAATGGGTTGTCCTGTCGTCAGGCAGCCCTTCGGTCGGCCGGATTCCAAAGTCTGGGTCTGGCCTCGGCTGATGTCGCACTTCACCCGACGTCATAGCGGCAGTTCTTTGGGTATAAAGGTATCAGCCGACCCCATTTTCCTCAGTCTTTCTTGCCGCGTGGCGCCCGAAGCAGAAGCTGTTCGCAAGTGCCGGTCGGTCAGAACCAGAGATTACTACTACCGAAGACTTCTAAAAAGCTAAGTACCCCGTTGGGGACTCTTTCTTGCCTCAGCCGATGTCAGAAAAAGTGAATAACTGTTTAACTTGTGGGAAACAAATACCTCATAAAGATTTCCACTCTTACTGCTTACCTTGCTTAGGCCCAGACCACGACGTAGCAGCTTGTCTAGCCTGTGCTTCTTTCAACCGGCGGACGCTTAGACGCCGGTCGGAATTTGCTGAGGAGTTTTTCGGCTCCGCTTTTGCTTACATTATGCCGCCGGATACTCCGACTACGCGAATATCTAAAAAACGCAAGGAAAAGGACCGACACTCGCGGTCCGCGGTTTCGGCCGAAACCGCGGTTAAGCCAACCGCGAGTGTCTCGGTTTCGGCTGAAACAGAGTCCACGGTTCTTCCTTCGGCCGAAAGCTTTCCTCCTACCGAGGCCTCATCCAGCTTGGCTGAATCTGCTACTGAAATCCCATCCGCTCTTGCAGGATCACAGGATTTATCTGATACTATCCCTTTGGATATCTCTACCCCTGCACGTGGAGCTGCTAGGCCACCTGCATCCATGTCGATTAAGGCCTTTGCCAGGGCTAAAGCAGCAAAATCTATCAAAACTGTGCCTGCTAAGACCCCCTCTCACAGGCCTAGCTCTAGTTCACAAATGCTTAGTCTAGCAGAGGATCTCATTTCTTTGATCCGGGGATCCCAACCACATCCAGACAGGGCCTCTCACCCACCTCCAGAGAAGAGGCCTAGAGTAGAGCCCCCTGAGCCAGTTTCTTCAGATGACTCCTCTGATGAATCAGATAATTCAAACCCTCCAGAGGGCCCTTTTTCTCCTTATGAGGACTCTGATGCAGAAGAGTCCATACCTTCTGCCTCTCCGCCTGAGGAATTTTCTTTTGGGGAAACCTTGCATGCTATGAGGGAACAATTCCAATGGCAGGGCCAGGATTTTTCAGACTCTAGGAAAAGGCTTAGAACCTTTTTACATTTGCCACAGCATAGGCCTTTAGCCATTCCTCCAGTATTTACTGTTGTGGATGATGCATTTAATGATGCTTGTACTGCTCCTGATTCTCTTCCTCCGGCCCCTGCTAAGCCCGATAGGTACTACAGGGTTCCGGACACACATTATCATTTGTATAAGGCTCCCTTTGCAGACCCCAAAACTATCTCCCAGGGACCCAAGGCTGTAGCAACTACCTCTGCCAAAAACCCCCTCCCCTCTGAAAGGGAATCTAGGGCCTTAGAGAGGTGGGGTAAAAAAGTTTACACTTCTGCTACTCTTTCAGCTAGGGCCTTGAACTGTCAATTCCACATGATTCAGTATCAGGAATTTATGTTAGACCAGTTAACTAAAACACTGTCCTCGGATGAACCATTAGACAAAAAATCTGTACAGGAAATGGTACATATCATTCAGCAGGTCAGTAATCATTCCTTAAAATGCGGCTATGATGCACTGGAGGCTTCCTTTAGATCAGCCATGACTGGTACAGTGATCAGAAGACATGCATGGTTAAAAGAGCAGTCCTTACCAGACCATGTTAAATCAAAGCTCCTAGATGCTCCCATGGATAAGCTCAATTTGTTTGGCTCCCCTGCACAGCAGGTGCTGAAGAAGGTGGAAGAGAAAGCAAAATCTGTCCAGACAGTCAAGGATTTCTTGCAGGTCCAGCCTCCAAGGTTTAGCAGGAACTGGCCTTCCAAGAATTGGTCCTTTCCAGACACCTCCAGAGCTCCGAGAGGCAGGAATAGGCGCTCAAGAGGAAGGGGTCAATCCAGAGGTGCCTACAGGGGACGTCAGTGGCGGGCTAACAACCAGCGAGGTACAGCCACAGATCCAGCCACCACCACTTCCACAGGACAATCACAGTGACTTGCCTCTAGCACCGCCTACCAGGGAACAAACAGAAGCACCCTTAGGCGGGAAGCTAGCCTTATTTTCAGTAAACTGGCATTACATCACAGGAGACAAATGGATTTTACAGACAATAGACCAAGGTTACAGGTTTCACTTCCATACTCTACCAAGGAAGAGAGGAATGCCAAACCTACCTCCAAATCAGAAGACAGAAGCTCTACAACAAATAACTCACTTACTAAGGATGAGAGCCGTAGAAAGGGTACCATCTATGGAACAAGGGCAAGGATTTTACTCCAGACTCTTCCTGGTACCAAGAAAAGAAAATCAATGGAGGCCTATTCTCGACCTGTCCGCTTTAAACACATACCTCATTGTTCCAAAATTCAAAATGCTGACCCTACAGCAACTTCTTCCCATGCTGGGCAAGGAGTCTTGGCTGGTAACTCTAGATCTCAAGGAGGCATACCTGCACGTCCCTATACGACCAAATTGCAGAAGATACCTCAGATTTCTTGCAGGATCAGAGCATTATCAATTCTCAGCATTGCCCTTTGGCTTATCTACTGCGCCCAGAGTATTCACGAAGTGCCTGGCATCAGTAATTGCTCATTGCAGACTTCAGGGAATTCAAATTTACCCTTACCTGGACGACTGCCTGTTACAAGCGGACAACAAAAACAAATTAACAAAGGACTTGAAAAGGGTCATTCATCTCTTACAAGCCCTGGGATACACAGTCAATATAAAAAAGTCAAGGCTGATACCATCCCAAAGGATAACCTTCTTGGGTGCAGATCTGGACACATCAAAACAAATGGCATTCCTGACAGTAGAAAAACAGGAGCAACTCCCTCTCTACTTCATGGCATTAACAAAGCAGAACCAGCTAACAGCAAGAAAAGTCCTGCAAGCCCTGGGTTACATGGCATCCTGCATAATATTGATTCCACATGCCAGACTACATATGAGAAAGTTACAGTGGTACCTAAGGAATTTATGGTCTCAGCACAAGCACAGCCTAGAAACCCAAATTCCAATAATTCCATGCCTGAAGCAGGAATTCCAATGGTGGGCTCAGGCCTGTCAGTCAAACAAAGGACTGCCCTTCCACAGCACTCAACCAAGCCAGACCATCACAACGGACGCCTCAGACCTCGGTTGGGGGGCGCACATGCTGGACAAGTGCATACAAGGCTTATGGACTCAAGACCAGCTGCACCTACACATAAATCAAAAGGAAATGCTGGCAGTAACACTGGCAATTCAGGCATTCAGACCATTTCTACGACAGGGTCAACTGTTGATAAGGACGGACAACACCACAGTTATGTGGTACATCAACAAACAGGGAGGCACACATTCATACCCTCTATGCCGGATGGCAATGGACCTCTGGAATGTGGCCCTGAGCTTCAACATTCAGTTACAAGCAATTTTTGTACCAGGAAAAGAAAATATACTAGCAGACATGCTAAGCAGAACTACCACGGATGCCCACGAATTGATGCTGCATCCGGACATCTTCAAAACCATTACAGGGAAATGGGGACTACCAGAAATAGACTTATTTGCATCCCCACACAATCACCAGCTGAAAAAATTCTGCACAAGGACGTACCACCCACTTGCTTGGAAAGTGGACTCCCTATCTTTCAGTTGGAACAACCTGACAGCATATGCATTCCCACCTCTTCCTTTGATGCACAAGGTGCTATTGAAGATCAAAGAAGACCGTCCAAGGATCATCCTGATAGCTCCAGACTGGCCAAGACAACATTGGTACCCATTACTGAGGAGTATGTCTCGGGAACAAATATGGCCTCTGCCCCTAGTTCCCTTGCTGTTAACACAGAACAACTTCAAAACCCTGCATCCAAACCTGAAAACACTACAGCTGGCTGCCTGGAACATTGCATAAGACCAAATAACCCAGATTTATCTCAAAGGGTTAAAGACATTATCTTGGAGGCTCGCAGACCCTCAACAAGAAAAAAATTATTCAGCAAAATGGAAAAGATATCTCATTTGGAGTACTGCAAAAGGAGAAAATGTGTCACTTGTAAACATAGCTAACATCATGGAATACTTGGCAGAGCTCTTCCACAATGGCCTGTCCTATTCTTCCATTAAGATTCATGCATCAGCTATTTCAGCAGAATACAATTTGGATCCTCCAGTCTTCTCACATCCTCTGCTCAGGCAGTTTCTGAGAGGAATTAAAAATGTAAAACCTCCTAGGAAGCCACCATTGCCAGCATGGGACTTGAACTTTGTGCTAGAAAAGTTGACACTCCCTCCTTTCGAGCCAGCAGCAACAGCAGAATTACAGTACTTATCATGGAAAACTGCTTTCCTGCTTGCAATCACTTCAGCAAGAAGGGTTTCTGAACTACAGGCATTAATGTCAGTACACCCCTTCCTGATCTTCCATCAAGACAGAGTGTCCATGAGAACTAATCCTACTTTTATGCCAAAGGTGGTCTCCAGGGTATCTTTAAATCAAGCTATCCACCTGCCTACATTCTTCCCCAACCCACAGAACAGGGGAGAAAGACTGTTGCATACCTTGGATGTACATAGACAATTACGTTACTACCTGGACAGGACCAAGAGCAATAGAAAAACTGACCAGCTACTGGTAGCATATGCAACAGGAGTGGAAGGAAAAGCAATTTCAAAACAGACAATCTCTAAGTGGATAGGAAATTGCATTAGATTTTGTTACTCCTACCATGGGAAGAAAACTCCAGAAAACATCAGGCCTCACTCTACAAGGGCTACAGCCACTACCACAGCTTTTTTACGAGGAGTGGCTACCAAAGACATTTTAGAGGCTGCTACTTGGAGCTCCGTGCATACATTTGCCAAGCATTATAATTTACCCTTATACTCCAGATCCCGAGCAGGTTTTGCCACTGCTGTTTTGCAAGGGATCTTAACTACACCATAATATTATTACTCCTCCTCCCCCAGTTTGGCTATGGTATTCTACCTATTTGTAAGGACTGCAGATGCATCCTTGAAGGACATAGTATAGTTTTGTACCTACCATAAATGTAGATGTCCGAGAGGAATGCATCTGCAGTCAGGATTACCCACCCACCTTCCCCTCTGTGGTACTCCTAGGGTATTTGCCCATCTTGTAGCTAGCTGGGGGAATCTATTATGGTGTATTTGTTTGTATATATGTACATACATGCTTATTTTTTGTTTGCTCTCTACAGTTTGGAACCATTTGCATTTATCCAAATTTAGCCTTCCTAGAGGGCATCTGGCATCTGGGGCAAGAAACACTGAGGAAAATGGCGTCGGCTGATACCTTTATACCCGAAGAACTGCCGCTATGACGTCGGGTGAAGTGTGACATCAGCCGAGGCCAGACCCAGACTTTGGAATCTGGCCGACCGAAGGGCTGCCTGACGACAGGACAACCCATTTGTAAGGACTGCAGATGCATGCCTGTCGGACATCTACATTTATGGTAGGTACAAAACTGTACTTTCCATGTCCTCCCAAAGGGCATAGACCTTCTCAGCCAAATCAAGGAATCAGTCTTCCACCCAAATCTGGCATCTCTCAGTCTAGATTCCTGGAGGGTTGGGTCCTGACACCCACCTTGATGCCTAACCGCAAAGATTTGCTATCTGTTTTAAATGAGGTAAGAAAGTCTAACACCAGAAAATCACACATGGCAAAATGGAAGAGATTTTCCACCTGGTGTCATGGCCGATACACAGTCCTATCTCAAGCAGATATCAATTTCGTATTGCATTATCTATCACACCTGTTTGAACAGGGTCTTTCTTACTACATCATCAAGGATCATTAATCAGCTTACTTGCAGATTTCTTAACTGTTGTTCTCTCACCCCCATATGAAACTGTTTCTAAAAGGGGTGATCCACTTGAGACACCCCCCCCCCCAGAAGGGACCCCATTCTAGCATTTAATCTAAACTACAGTGGATATAAAAAGTGTACACACCCCTGTTAAAATGCCAGTTTTTTGTGATATAAAAAAATGAGACCACAATAAATAATTAAAAATGAGACCACAATAAATAATTTCAAAAATGTTCCCACCTTTAATGTAACCTATAACCTCTGCAATTCAGTTGAAAAGCAAGTAAATATGTTAGGGGAAAAATATATAAAAAAAAAAAGCGTACAGTACGCTGGTTGCATAAGTGCGCGCACCCTTAAAATAATACTTTGTTGTATGTGCACACCCTTAAAATAATACTTTGTTGAAGCACCTTTTGATTTAATTACAGCACTCAGTCTTCTTGGGTAGGAGTCTATCAGCATGGCAAATCTTGACTTGGCAATATTTACCCACTCTTCCTTGCAAAAGCACTCCAAATCTGTCAGATTGCGAGGGTATCTCTTGGGCACAGCCCTCTTCAGGTCTCCCCCCAGATTTTCTATTGGATTTAGGTCTGGGCTCTGGCTAGGCCATTCCAAAACTTTAATTTTCTTCTGATGAAGCCATTCTTTTGTTGATTTGGATGTATGCTTGGGGTCGTCGTCATGTTGAAAGGTTAACTTCCTCTTCATCTTCAGCTTTCTAGCAGATGCCTGAAGGTTTTGGGCCAAAAGTGACGGGTATTTGGAACTGTTCATAATTCCCTCCACCTTGACTAAAGCCCCAGTTCCAGCTGAAGAAAAGCAACTCCAAAGCATGATACTGCCACCACCATGCTTCACTGTGGGGATGGTGTTCTTTTAGTGATGTGAAGTGTTGTTTTTGTGTCAAACGTACCTTTTGAAATGGTGGCCAAAAAGTTCAACCTTGGTCTCATCAGACCATAACACATTTTCCCACATGCTTTTGGGAGACTTGATGTATTGTTTTGCAAATTTTAGCCAGGCCTGGATGTTTTTCTGTGTAAAAAAAAAGTCTTCCGTCTTGCAACCCTACCCCATAGTCTAGACATATGGAGAGTACAGGAGATTGTTGTCACATGTAGTACACAACCAGTACTTGCCAGAAATTCCTGCATCATCTTCAGTGTTGCTATGTGTCTCTTGGCAGCCTCCCTGACCAGTTTTTGTCTTGTCTTTTCATCAATTTTGTAAGGACGTCCAGTTCTTTGCAACGTCACTGTTGCCCCATATTTTCTCCACTTTTTGATGTTTGTCTTCACTATGTTCCATGGTATAGCCAATGCTGTGGAATTTTTTTGTACCCTTCTCCTGATGCCTTTCAACAATGAGATCCCTTTGATGCTTTGTAAGCTCTCTGCGAACCATGGCTTTTGCTGTAACAGGCAACTGAGTAAATGTCAGGAAAATCCTACTAAGACAGCTGAACTTTATTTGGGGTTAATCAGAGTCTCTTTAATTGATGGCAGGTGTGTACCCAAGAAGACTGAATGCTATAATTAAATCAAAAGGTGCTTCAACAAAGTATTAGTCTAAGGGTGTGCACACACAACAACGTATTAGTTTAAGGGTGTGCACATTTATGCAACCAGCATATTGTATGTTTTTGTAGGTCGCATTAAAGTTTTGAAATGATTTATTGTGGTCTCATTGTTTATATCACAAAAACCTGACATTTTAACAGGGATGTGTAAACATTTTATATCCGCTATATGTGTTGGAAAAACTAAGCTTGCCACCCTTTGAACCAGCTGCTACTGCTCCTGTCAAGATGCTCACTCAGAAGACCACCTTCCTTGTAGCTGTCACATCAGCAGGATAAGTCTCTGAACTGCAAGCTGTCTTGTGTACAGAGCCTTTTACTTTCTTCCACAGGGACAGGGTAACCCTCAGAATAAATCCATCATTCATGTCCAAGGTAGTTTCTGGACTTAGCCTTAACCAGGCCATCCATCTGCCAATCTTCCTTCCAAACCCACAGAACAGAGTGAAAAGAGTCCTTCACTTACTGAATGTTCACAATCAAATCAGGTACTGCTAGGATAAAAAAAAAGTGCCGACAGGACAGACCAGTTGTTGATATCCTTCGCAGTGGTAGACAGAGCAAGCCTGTTTCAAAATAAACCATTTCTAAATGGACTGCAGACTGCATAAAGTTCTGTTACCTTACCTACACAATGCCTGGCCACATTAGAACCCATTCCACCAGGAATGGGGCAACTACCACTGATTTCCTTAACTCATTCACGCCAATGGAGCTGAAGAAGTTTGCACTGTAACTTCAATGGGCGAAGCCTAGGCCTTTTGACAGAATCAAATTATATCCTCACATTTTATCTCAGCAACTACTCAAGTTACACACTTACTTTCAGCAACATTTTATTCATCTAGCTGAGAGCTTTCATATGAGGCTGAGTCCTGTCTGTTGTTTGGTTGTTGAGATATTTAGAAAAATGTAAAAGTTATATCTATATAAATTTATATCATGAAAACAGTAGTTAATATCTCTTTACCTGCACAAGACATAGGTCAAATGTTAATGCAGTTGAGTTTGCCATTGTGGAAGCTTTAAGATGAAATCTTTTAAAATCTTATACATAGCATGGTTTTGGAATTACTGGTGCAAATACCAACAAGCAATATTTGACACCTAGAGGCGTCCGTAGGAATTAACTGCAGATGCACCTGGAGGTGTCACTCGGATGTAAAGGAATTCCCACTCAAACCATCATAGAGACAACCAGTTGGAATTCTATTCACACCTTTACTAAACACTATAACTTAGAACAGGTCTCCAGGGCCAGAGCAGGGTTTTGCCTCTGCCATTATACAACATATTTCCTAAACTTGCTATACTTACCTCCACCCATAGGGTCACTCTGTCAGTCTTACCAAGGATCAGTACTGCAACACTGACTATGAAAAATGTAATATAGTTGTGTCCCACTTACCATAATTATAGATGTTCGAGTAGATCGATGTTCCAGTAAATATTCCCATCCTCCTACCCCTCAACTTTGTAGGGGTCATCACTGTTACTATTTTTACTTATACTCCCTTTGGCTCTTCCCAATTGTACATACGTTTCTTAATCCTTTGCATTCTCAACCAAAACCAGACAACTGGGGAGGTCATGCTGTCCTTGGGCATCAAAGTGCTTTTTTTTTTATTTTATTGTTTTTGCTTAAAAAGACCTGAAGATGGCATTGACAGACTCCCTTATATGCTGACACATCAGTTGGCCTGGGGTGATGCTCAGACTCTGGAAATCAGGCCTGTCACGGGGTTCTGCCTAGCAGGAAGACCTAAGGATCAGTACATCAACATTGATCCACTTGAACATCTTCAATTATGGCAAGTGGGACACAACTGTACTTTCTTCCCCCTCCCTCAACAAGGTGACCACAGACTGTTCCTCCTCGAATGGAGGGGCACTTATAGGGAAGAAAAGTCCAGGGTACCTAGTCACAGCTGGAGGCTAATTAGCACATCACTGTTTTGAAGATGAGTGGTCCTCCTGGCATTACAGGCTTTTCAGGATTGCCTCCCAAAGTTGTGATTTTGATCCAGACCAACAAAATACTTCTATGGTCTGGTATATCAATAAACATGGCATAACCCGATCTTACCACCTGTGTTGAGAGGCAGTGAGTGTATGGCAGTTGGAGATGTCTTCCCAACGCTTTCTGATTGCAGTGCACATCCTCTGGAAATCCAGCATTTTAATGGACAAGTTGTGCAGGAGTGTTCTGATGCCTCACAAGTGGTCTCACAGTCAGGCAGTGATAACAGAAATTTCAGCCGCTGTGACCATCTTACTGCAACCTGTTTGCAACACCGTACAACACAAAGTACAAGTTCTTTGCCCTGATTATCCAGAAGGGACAGTCACCGAGGGATGCTCAAGTTCATGCTTGGCCCCAGGGTCTTCCATAGGAAAGTTTTTACAGAAGGCAGCATGATGCAAGCCATCTGTGATCCTCATTGCCCCCTTCTGGCCCAAACAAGTCTGGTTCCCCTTCCTGAGGCCACACCTGGTTCATCCTGGTTGAGTGCTGGATCAAATCCCAGATCTTATTTCGTATCTACTGGACCAGCCTCACCTGGATCTCCTCTTCCTCAAATTGGGCGCTTTGTTCTTCCACTCCCAATGATGGACAGAAATTTCAAGCTGTCTGCCACAGTGGTTTCACATTCTTTCCTCATCTCAACATTCTTCCAGCAGAACGATTTATAGCAGCAAATGGAGGAGATGTAATATTTGGGCTGTGTGCTATCGATGTTCTTGTTAGTGACCTGCTCCACTTTTCATGTTCGTCAGGATCATTACTTTCTAAAGCCTTTTTGAAAGGGACCTTTCTTCTCAGGTCCCTTTGAGAAAACCATTTCCTGCTTGGGATCTATCCTTTGTGTTACAAGCTTAACTAAGGCTCCATTTCAGCCTACTGCTAATGTAGACATAATGTTTTTATCTTGGAAAACTATTTTTGGTTGCAGTGACTTCTAAAAGAGTGCCAGAAGTTCAGGCTAACAGAATTTCTAACCTAGTTTTTAACAAGGACATAGTATCGTTAGAACACTAATCCAGCCTTTTTGCTTAAGGTGGCCTGCAGATCCAATGTAAACCAGTCTATTTATTTGATAGCACTTTTTCCCACATTTCAGTAATAAGGCTGATTACATTCTTCACTGTTTGGACCTGCACCAGCAGTTATGATTTTACTTACACAGAATAAAAAACATCAGGAAATCTGATCATCTTTTTGTATCTTTTTCCAGAGTTCCACAAAAAAAAAATTGTATCAAAGGTCACTTTGTTCAGATGGCTTACTGTGTCTGCATCTATTTCGTTTACAAGGCTAATGGCTTGTCCTTGCCATCCAAACCAAACGCTCATTCCACTAGGTTAGCTGCTATCTCAACAGCATTCTTTTAGCCATGCATCATTTGACAAAATTTATTCAGCAGCTACTTAGTCTAATATTCCTCCCTTTGTGAGTTAGTGTAAAACTGACATTCAGTCTAGGTCAGGGGTTACAGTTAGCTCTACCATGCTCCAGAATGTTCTCTCTTAGTACCACCTGGATAAGCTGGCTGTGGACTCTGCCCCATAGTTTGATGCAGATGGAAGGGCCAACATAGGATACAAAAGTTGTGTACTTACCATAATGTTAGATCCATGTTGTCTTCTTCCATCCATCTTAATTTCCCTTCCCTCAGTAAAGCAGTAGAATTAGTATGTGTGAGGTACAGATCCTACAGTAGATACCAGTACTGCTACTGCTTCAATCCAGCAAGTCTGTGCATCAGAACAGACTTAATTTACCAGCAAATGTACTTTTAGCGAAAAAGCACTTACTGTAGTAATTCAAGTAAGCATTACTGTGTACTTTCCTGAAAAATCCTTTTTAATTTATTTGCATTTGTTTACCAGGAAAGTCCAACTTGGCAGAACCCCTTTTCATTGGAGGCCTGTGGTGAAAATTTCCAAAGAAAGATGATATATAAACAAAGCAAAAAAAAATGATTTGCATGTCAGCAGGTACATAGGAATGTGAATGTGAAAAGCAAAGAAATAAAACTTTAAAAACATTACATGTGAAGTTGTTAAATCTTGCCATTTATTCTCACTGATGGGTTCGGAGCCAATCCTCGGCTCTGACACAGCTGATAGCAAAGCTCAAGGTTTGCCAGTAGCTCGAGACCAAGCCCCTTATCCCACAATGCACTGCTGGAATTACCTCAGATCTAGTTTGCCACGGCAAGAGAGATCTTGGTGATCCAGCTAGTTCAGACCATTTGTGGGAAAAAACAGCAAGTTTTATAAAAAAAACTTTCTTTTTATGTTTTTCTAAGATAGTTGTGTGTTAGTATTAGATAATTAGATAATAGAATCTATAGTTTTAGATAGTTAGTGCCCTGTTGGCTTAGTTGGTTTGTGTGGGCCTTTAGCCCTATTTACATTTATTAGTCTTTTCTAATAGTCACCCACGGTGGTGGTGCTGCGGTAGTGTTGTTGCCTCACAGTAAGACACTGTCCGGTTCGATTCTTGGCTAGAGTGTCTTCTGTGTGGAGACATGCATGAATGGGCGTACCTTCATTGAAGGTTGTGCGTCAGGGCTGGTAACTCGGCATGTAAAAATCAACTACCAATCATTAGCGGACCGGAGTTCCGCTGTGGCGACCTCTAACCGGGAAAAGCCGAAAGACGCAACAAGTCTTTTCTAATAGTCAGGGTTTTTCTCTGTGGGCCTCTTTAGCCCTATATTTGTAATCTATAATTATTTGTTATAGATAGTGCCCGGATTGGGCTTAGTTTTTTGTGGGTCTTTACAAGTTAAGTAAGGACTTTACTGTCTTACTTTTTGCAGTTTACTGTTTTGTTTTACTTAACTATGTCAGATGAAAAGGAGAAATCCCATCCTAAATCTGGATTCAAAAAATGCCCAGATTGGGTTTAATTGTTTTGCGGGTCTTTACAAGTTAAGTAAGGACTTTACTGTCTTACTTTTTGCAGTTTACTGTTTTGTTTTACTTAACTATGTCGGATGAAAAGGAGAAATCCCATCCTAAATTGGGATTCAAAAAATGCCCAGATTGTGGGCAGAAAATGTTCGTCACTGACAGACACATTCAATGTGTCTACTGTCTGGGGGATAAACACCTCCAAGACACTTGCAGCATTTGCCATTCCTTTTCTTCACGAGTCCTCTTGGAGAGAAGGAGGAAGTTTATAGACAGGGGATTATTACAGCATTCCTTTTCTGAGGTGTTGAGTAGCCATGAGGGTACTAGCACGTCCTCCAAATCCTCAAAATCTACAGATCCTAAAGTGACAAAAAAGGCGAAAACTTCAGAGGGAGGGTCATCGGTTCCACAGACCTCGGAACCGAGTGCACCTTTGATTCGGAGCCAGCTCTCAGTATTGGAGCCGGTCTCTAAAGTTCCCTCTTCTCCTCTGCTCCAGTCAGCACCTTTGGTGCATTCAGCTAAGTCCTCAGTCAGTCTTTCAGATTTGGACATGGATCGGCTAGTGCAGAAGCTTTTACAGGCACCAGGACTTGCCAAATTGTTGTCGGCCCCAACCAGCTCATCAGTGTCGAAGACCATGGAACCAGATTTGTTTACTCCTCCTCTGAGCCATACTGGACTCTCGGAGCTGAAGGATACTGAACTGATGATTGTCGAACCATTGGAACTGATACCTGCACCAGTGTTATCGGCTCCCATCTACTCAGATGTCCTCAGCACCGACCAAGGACTCTAGGAGCCGATGCTCTCCCATCGGGTCCGGGGAGGATAGTTGAACTGATTTGTCAGTGCCGACTCTTCCTCTCGGGGCTTCGGCTCAGATGAGCTCGGTTCCTACCTCAGGCTCGAAGCCCATGGTTTCAGTGCGGGAGGATCGGACGATACTTTAGAGTCCGTCCACTCCTTCTTGTCAGAGCCATGGTGCCTTCGATGCTATGAGGAGAATTTTGTCTCCAAAGACAGCGTCATCATCGGTTCAGCCTTCCCTCTCCCCTCAAGCTCCTGTGTCTGCTTCTTCATCTACCGGTCCCCCCAAGCGTAGAGACCCTGAGCCTCAAGTACCCCCACAGGGCATCCCCTGCTCTTCTGAGACCTCCCCAGATCCCCCCACTGAGAAGGTGCCCAGGAAGAGACTGTGCAAGAGGAGGCACTTAGACTCCCCACAGGAGTCTTTGACATCTGACATGGACTTGGATGAGTCAGAAGGGTCCCCTCGTTCCCCCTCTGAGGATATCTCCTTTGCAGAGATACTAGAGATCCTTAGTCAGAGGGGCGATTGGCAGTCCAAGACCCCCTACTGAGGACGAGTCCGTGCTCTTGAAGGCTTTTGGGTCTCAACCTTCTACTTCTTGGGTGTCTCCGCCTTATGACGAGCTCATGGAACTGATCTCTCGTAAGGCGTGGGATTTATCTGAGGCCATGGAACCTGTTCCTCGTAAGCCCAATAAATTCATGTCTGCCCCAGTGGACAAGTCATTTTTGACAAAGGGAGTGCCTGTTGATGCCATGGTGTTAGCTGCAGCCACCAAAAAGGAAGTGTCTGAGACATCCACATCTATCCATCCTCCTAACAGAGAGTCTAGGGTCATGGATAGATATGGGAAACGCATGTTTAGTTCAGCGACTTTTTCTCTGCGATCACTGAACTACTTAACCCATTTTACGAGACTACAAAGAGATCTCCAGAAAGAGCTAGGAGATACTCTCCAGGGTACGGTAGCTGCAGGGGTGGCTGAGAAGGTCAACGCCCAGCTCGCTACCCTAAACTCAGTGGTAAACTCGTCCATGCATATCCTATGCAGCTGATGGTTTGAGTAGAGCCACTAGTTCGGGCATTGCTCTTCGAAGACAAGCCTGGATGCATCTCTGTTCCTTTGTGGAACCCTTTAAGTCTTCCTTTATTAACACCCCATTTGATGGCTCATCACTGTTTGGACCCAAAGTAAAGGAAATTTTAACCAGGTGTGAGCAAGAAGGCAAGACGTTATCTGCCGTTGGAGTCCATTTTTCTATCCCTACTCCGCCTACCCCAAGGGCCCTAGGGGAGGGAAAATGTGGTTCCGAAAAGCACAGGGAGCCTTTCAGGACACACATGGAAAAAAACCCTCTAGAGGCAGAGGAGGGGGATATAATGGAAGATGCCGCCCCCGCTGCAGATGGTGACCGCAGCAACAGGGTGACAGGGGTCAGTTCTCCAGTCAATCCTACCAGCACCCCTGAAAGGGGCCCAACTTTTCGGCTCTGGAGGCAGTCGGGGGTCGCTTGTCTTTGTACCCAGAAGCCTGGCTAAACATAACAGATACATGGGTACAAAGTATCATTTCCAGAGGATATTTTATACCGTTCTCTTCCCCTCCCATTCCTGTAAAGAGAATCCCAGATGTTCCACCCAATCTCAGGGAACAAGCAATTATAGAGGTCAACAGATTGCTAGAAAAAAGAGTCATCCAACCAGTCCCAGCAGACCTAGTTGGATTCGGAACTTACTCAAGATTCTTTTTGGTACCAAAGAAAACAGGGGACTGGAGACCTATCTTGGACCTCAGCAGACACAACCAGTTCATAAAGAAAGAGAAGTTCTGAATGGTCACGCTTCAGTCCATTCTTCCTTTCCTAGGGAAAGATGATTGGATGTGCTCCATAGATCTCAAGGACGCGTACTATCACATAAAGATGAACAGACGCTCCAGAGATCATCTGAGTTTCCGGGTGGGAGCCAATCATTACCAGTTTCGAGCCCTACCCTTTGGTCTCACTGCAGCCCCCAGAGTGTTCAGCAAATGCATGGCAGTGATCACGGCTCACCTGAGATGTCTAGGATTCCAGGTGTTAACATACCTAGACGATTGGCTCCTCACCACTACCACCAGGCATCAATTGACTCGGGTAACACAATACACTCTGACACTCTGCCATCAATTAGGCATTACTATCAACTTCGAAAAGTCTGCCTTATCGCCATTGCAGCATACTGTTTTTATAGGAGCAGAGTTAGATACCTCAACTACCACTCTACGTCTTCCTATTGAAAGAGTCTCACTTCTCCGCCAACACGTCAGCTCACTGATGTCAAGGAACAAAGCTACAGCAGCAGAGGTATTGAAGGTACTAGGTTTGATGGCGGCAGCAATCCTGGCTATGCCACTCGCAAGGATGCATATGTGAATTCTTCAATGGCTCCTCTTTGCTCAGTGGTCGTACCAGAAACTACCGATGCACCACATGATTCTCATCACAGATTCTTGCAAGAGAGACCTTTGGTGGTGGTTGATGTCTCTTCATGTCACAATCGGAAGACCCTTTGTTCTCCCCCACCCCAGTAGCCACTGTGACCACGAACGCTTCCCTGATAGGTTGGGGGGGGCATTTTCAGGGAAAGACTGCCCAAGGCACATGGACAGATCAAGAAACACATCTGTTAGAGTTGAGAGCAGTACTTCTGGCGTTGCAGTACTTTCAGGACTCTCTCCCTCTAGGAACTATTGCAATTCAGACGGACAACATGTCAGTAGTCTGGTACTTGAACAAGCAAGGTGGAACCAAGTCTTACCCCCTTTGTCGAGAAGCCCTCAGGGTCTGGCAATGGACTGTGTCATCCCAGCATTTTCTGTTAGCAATGCACATCCAGGGAAATCCAGCGTGATAGCGGACAAGCTGCTAAGCAAGGCAATATTGCTCCCTCACGAGTGGTCTCTCAAACAATATGTTGCGGAGTTGATTTTCCACAAATGGGGCCAGCCTTGCTGCGACCTCTTTGCCAGCCACATCAATTCAAAATGCAGAAGCTACTTTGCCCTAATACCACCTCCCGGTCATCCCACGAGAGATGCACTTTTACATGATTGGCACCCGGGTCTCCTTTATGCATTTCCACCCTTCCTATTGATACCCAGATTTTTACAGAAAGCAAAATCGCTGGGAAGGACTGTTATTCTCATAGCCCCCTACTGGCCTCGACAGATTTGGTTCCCGTTTCTCCACCATCATCTATTGGATGATCCATGCATCGTGGACCCAGTTCCGGACCTTCTGACGCACCCGTCAGGGGACCTCCATCCTTCACTGCAGTCCCTGAAACTGACTGCTTGGCTAATCCACTTCCCCTAATTGCCAGACTTCATTCAATTTCAGAAGATACAAGACAAATTCTCTTGTCTTCTCACAAGCCATCTACCAGGAAATTATATGGCAGTAAATGGAAAAGGTTCTCAATTTGGGCCAACACGCAGAAGATTGACCATTTCCAAGCTCCGCTATCATCTATTTTAGAATTCTTGACAAAGATTTTTAAGGAAGGGGCAGCAGCTGCTACAGTTCGAGTCCAGTTAGCTGCCATCTCAAATTTTCACCTTGGGTTTGGTGGCTCAAATTTTATGGGCCATAAATTATCTAAGACTTATTTAAAGGCATTCTTTACATGAGACCTCCTATCAAAATTCCCTATTCTCCCTGGAATTTAAACTTTATGCTGTCTCAAATTATTCTTTCCCATTTTGAACCAGCATCTTCTTGTGATCTCAGATATTTATCCTGGAAAACTATTTTTCTTGTGGCCATTACTTCTGCCCGCAGAGTGTCAGACCTTCAAGCATTATCTGTCAGACCACCTTACATGACTTTCCATGTTGATAGAGTATCTCTCAGAACAAACCCCTCATTTTTACCTAAAGTCTGTTCTGAATCAGATATCAATCAGGTCATTGAGCTGCCAGTCTTTTTTTCCCAACCACTCTACCAAATTGGAATACATGCTGCACAAACTTGATGTACACAGACAGCTCAGATTTTATCTTGACAGAACTAAGGATATTAGAAAATCAGATCAACTTTTTGTATCCTTCTCAGAAGCCATAAAAGGCAATCCAGTGGCTAAAACAACCTTATCTAAATGGTTATCCGATTGTATATCCTTTGTTTATGAGAATACGAGCATACATTAACACACAAACTTAAGGCTCATTCTACCAGAGCCGTCTCTACGTCTTCTGCTTTTCAAGCTAAATTGCCCCTTGACAATATTTGCGCTGCAGCCACTTGGTCTAAGCCTCATACCTTTATCACGCATTGCAAAGTAGATAAGGCTTCAAGGGACAAGTCTTCCTTTGGTTCCACGGTACTGAAGAACATACTTCCATGAGCCACCCAAGATTGAGGGTGCTAGGGACGCTACCCATCAGTGAGAATAAACGGCGAGATTTAACAACTTCACATAAAGAAGTTATGTACTTACCATAACGTTCCATGTGAGTTGTTTATCTCGCCTTTATTCTCACTTCCCTCCCTCCTTCCCCCTCCTGGCTGACTGTTGACTTAGAGGCTAGTACCATCCTGGTTATTCAATATTTCTTCTTCTCCTTCGGGAAGTGTTCTTGGTAGAAATAAATAAAAGGGTGTATATATATATATATATATATATATATATATATATATGTATATACTGGTACTCGCAGCAAACAAGATCTGAGGTAATTCCAGCAGTGCATTGTGGGATAAGGGGCTTGGTCTCGAACTACTGGCAAACCTTGAGCTTTGCAATCGGCCATGTCGGAGCCGAGGATTGGCTCCGAACCCATCAGTGAGAATAAAGGCAAGATAAACAACTCACATGGAACGTTATGGTAAGTACATAACTTCATTTTATAAATGTTCTATTGTAGTAATACAACAGTATTTATATTGCAAATATAGGAGATTCAGAAAGTAAAATAGAAAAGGTCAAAGTCAAAAAGTAAAAACTATAAACACATCAGTTCAAATAATTTAAAATGTGTAATATCAGAAAAACAAAGCAAGATCAGTCTGAGGAAAACAATTACAATAAGTACTTGTATGTAAAATCACAGCTGACATTTGGGAGACAAAGGATGTATAGGGAGATGAAATAGAAGAGGGTCATTAAGTAGATAAAGAGCATTGACAGTGCCAAGATTCTAGGTGGAATGATCTAAATTGTATCTTTAAAGCGGTTGAAGTTAGAGTTTTCTGTGAGTAGAAGTATTGTTCTAAGGTATGGAGAGACAGATTACTACAGAGCATCACAAGGAATTGGGGGATTTCTTTCTGTCTGTAGGACAGACATTTGTATGTAACACTGCATGAAGGTCTTCATGGATGGACACTTACGGAGCTGATAAAAGAATATTATGGGCAATGTTAGTTTTGTATAAGTCATGAAATTGGGTAATTCAAGCCATTTGAGTTGTCTGATGGTAATACAGTGGTAGGACTTATTTAAGAGACTAGTTAATAACTTTGCTATTTTACTGTAGCAGGGTTCCAGCTTGGTTTATAAACTTTTCTTTGCTAGCTCTTTGTTACAGACTTCTAAATCCAAGTGATGTAATGGGGAAAGCAAGATTGTAGTGGCAATAAACTCCAAAAAGGAAGTGCTTTGGCTCACAATAGAGAGAAATTCATGAAATTGACATTTCTTATGTGGGCATGAGACTGTCATTGTTGTTATAGCATTAAAGACTAAATGAGGTCTGAGGAACTAGAGCCAAATACAAATTCCTGTCCCTAATGCACCCGGAGAAAACTGACATAACCTCTTGCACTGATGCTTCTTAAATTTGAAAAATTTCACTTAAAATTAAAAATGTATATATTTTTCAAGAAGGATCACAAAACATCCAGTGATAACATTTGCGTCACTATGTAAGAGGCAGAAAACTTGCTTTAAACATTAGTTACAGAAATACCTTAATCTTGAAGAATCATCATCAAGCCCCCTTTTTTCCATTTTCTACAAGGGGTCAGGGTGTCATGTGAACTCTCTCACTCCATCTCTATTCAGTACTACTCCCCTACCTTCTTTGGCACTCATACATGACTGTCACAGGTCCTCTCTCACATAATCCTTCAACCCATTTGCTGGATGCCCTTGTTTCCTCTTGCTTCTTCCTGGTCTGTCTCAAATCATCTTCACCTGATTGACCTCTGATTTTCTGCATGTGTCCATACCACTGTAATCTGTTCTCTTTTACTTTTTCTGCAGTTGGAGCTATTTTGGCTTCTGCTCTTATATTTTCATTTCTTCATCTGTCTTACAGTCACTCTCAGGCATTTAATCTTCATCACCTCTAGCTTTTTCAACTGCCCTACCTTTACTGCCCATGTTTCTGTACCATACAGTAGTACTGGTTGCGACACTGTTTTGTACACCTTACTTGTGAGATTCTTTGGCATTCTTCTCACATATACTACACCCGACCTTGTATGCCAGTTGCCTGCAGCTCATCTGATTCTAGCTTTGACTTCCTCATTCAGGCTTCCCTTCTCCTCAGCTACCCCACCCAGATACTTGAAGCTGTTAACCTGTTCCACTATTTTCCCTTCTGTCTCAGCTTCTTTTGATTTCCCCCATTTGCTGCCATTACGACTGTCTTATGTGTGTTCAATTTCATCCCATGTGCCTTCAGATGTTCTTCGTGTTTCACCATTGCAGTCATCACATTTGACTTATCCCTGCTGGGGTAGCCCTTGGCCGGCCTGAATACCAGATACTAAGTATTTCTGCGTTGGTTGCTGTTGCTTGCAGACTGACGTCAGGTCGTCAGTGGTATAAAGGAAGGCAGCCAACGTCATTACCTCAGTCTTTCTTGATGTGGAGTCTGAAGCAGAAGCAGTTTGAACGAGTGTCGGTCGACCGCTACCTGAGTTTCATTTCTGAATTGAAGTTGAAGTCTTCGAAAGCTAAGTACCCTATTGGGGCTTCTTTTTTCTTGCACTAACCAATGTCCGAAAATGTTAATCATTGTCTCACCTGTGGAAAGCAAATGCCACACCGGGACTTCCACTCCTACTGCGTCACTTGTCTAGGCCCAGACCACGACGTCCCACATTGTCGCTTCTGTGCTTTGTTTAACGCCAGAACTATTCATCGTTGGACCCTTATTGTAGCCAGATATTTCCTTTTACAGTCCTCGAATTCCGATATGGCCACCTGACAGCAGACCTTCCGAAAAAACGTAAAGATAATGACAGACACAAGACCGCACAGGACTAAACATTTCCGACGATGCTACCACCAAGCTGGTCATCAGTCCTCCGGAATTCAGTGAGGCGCTTTTGCAGCCCCTGATGCCCAATTCAGTTCATTCGCAGGCCTCTACCAAGACCCTTTCGAAGTCTGGTATGCCGCAGAACTCTTCTTCATCTACGGATCCTGTGGTCGTCTCTACCTTGGATGGGTCCGGAGCCACTGTGCAGGCACTGGCTTCAGAGAAAGTCCTTTGAAACACCGAATCCAGACATAAACCGATGCCTTCTTTCTGGGCTACCATTCTTTCTAAAACAACTGAGTTCATTAGGCCCAGGGGTCGAACCACCCCCAAGAAACCAACTTCCAGTCATTCTTTGGCGCCTGCTCCTTTGCCTCAGTCACAAATGCTTAGAATGGCAGAGGACCTCATCATGCTGATTAGGGGAAGCCAAGCCACTCTTTCAAAAAAAAAAAAAAAAAAAAAAAAGATCTGTCTCCAGAGGTTTTGTCTGAACAAGATTCAGATTAATCTGATGCATCTGACTATGAAGACATGCAGCCCCTGTCTACATATAAGGATTCTGATGCAGAGGAATCTATTCCTTCAGCCTCTCCCCCAGAGGATTTTTCCTTTGGGGAAACCCTGCATACTTTAAGGGAGCATTTCAAATGGGAGAGTCAAGACTACCCACAGTCTAAGAAGAGACTCAGAGAGTTCTTGGACCTTCCACAGCATAGGCCCTTAGCCATCCTCCCAGTCCTAGATGTGGTGGACGGTGTCTTCCTTGAATCCAGCTTGACTCCAGACCCCCTCTCTCCTGCTCCCAGACAGCCAGACAGGTACTATAGAGTCCCTGACTCTCACAAAATCTCTTTAAAAACCCAACAGCGGACCCTGAAGTCATTACTCAAGGCCCAAAAGAGGCTAAAGCTACTTCATCTAAGAATCCCATCCCCTCAGACAGGGAATCCAGAGCACTGGACAGATGGGGTAAAAAAAGTATACACCTCAACTACTCTTGCTATCAGGGCACTAAGTTGTCAGTTCCATATGATAAATATCAGCAACATACCTTGTAACTCCTTAAACAAAAAATTTCCTCCTTTCCTGCATGGGCAGAATCTAAACATTTACAGGAATTAGTGCACTCTGCTGATCAAGTAACTATACACACTTTGCACTGCGGTTTTGATGCCCTAGAAGCTTCTTGCAGGGCAGCAGCCATTGGATCTGTCATTAGAAGACATGCATGGTATAAGGAACAACCCCTGCCAGATCATGTCAAATCAAAATTGTTGGATGCACCCTTGCACAAAGATAACTTATTTGGTAGTAAAGAGGAAGAGGTGATGGAAGAAAAAGCTAAATCTATGCAGGCTGTTAAAGATTTCTTACAAGTACAGCCCCTAGCTTCAGCAGACATTTTCCTTCAAAGCACTGGTCCTTTCCTGCACATAGCAAACAGGGCCAGCCTAGGCCCCGTGGAAACATACCTCCAAGACAGCAGTCCCATGGGTTGCAGAGATCTAAGCAGTGGACTGCTTCCACTTCAAAACTATGGAGTTCTAAGCCAACCCCCTTGTGGTAAAAACTCACAATGACTCACACCCCCTCCCTACCTCGCCTCTGCCCACCATCACATACCCCTAGGAGGAAAACTCTCATTTCACTCAAGCACCTGGGCCACCATTACCAAGGACCTGTGGGTTCTGAACATTGTGTCTCAGGGGTACAAATTCTCCTTCCACACCCTTCCAGCCCCAAAAGGGTTCCCAGATCTACCACCAAATCAGTGGGCAGAGGCTCAAAAGCAAATCCATACCCTGCTCTCCTTGGGAGCAGTAAAACACGTTACTGCATTGCAGATAGGCTAAGGCTTCTACTCCAGACTTTTTCTGGTACCCAGAAAAGAGGGTACCTGGCGACCCATCCTCGATATATCCATTCTAAACACCTTCCTGGTGATCCCAAAATTCAAAATGCTCACCCTCCAGCAGCTGCTACCCATGCTGACCAAGGGCACTGGGCTAGTCACCCTGGACCTAAAAGAGGCCTACCTCCACATCCCCATCAGGGAGTCCTGCAGGAAATGTCTTCGCTTCAGGGCAGGATCTCAACACTTTCAGTTCTCTGCACTTCCCTTTGGCTTATCTACTGCTCCCAGAGTTTTCACAAAATGCCTGGATCCAGCCATTCCCTTTTGCAGACAAAGAAATATTCAAATTTACCCCTACTTAGACGACTGCCTTATTCAGGCAGACAGCCGGGAAAAGCTGCTCAAAGACCTGGCCTTTGTAAAGGACCTACTAACCTCCTTAGAGTGCACAATCAACGAAAAGAAATCCAAACGGGTACCCACCAAAAGGATAATCTTCCTGGAAGCAGGTCTGGACACTGCATCCCAGGTGGCATGCCTAACACCAGAGAAACAAAGTTTCTTATCAGCTTACTTCTCTCAACTGGGCACCAGGCCCCAGCTTTCTGCAAGGAAAACCCTGCAAGCCCTGGGGTTCACGGCATCTTGCATACTCATTCCGTATGCCAGACTGCCTATGAGGAAACTTCAGTGGTACCTAAAGAGCCTTTGGTGTCAACACTCTCAAGATCTGGAAACTCTTTTACTTATTATTCCTTGCTTGAGAGAGGAATTTCTTTGGTGGGCAACAGCCTGCTCCCACAACAAGCGACTGCCCTTCTGTCCACACCCCACCACCCAGACCCTCACCACAGACACATCAGACTATGGTTGGGGTGCACACCTGGACGGCAGGTGCATACAGGGCCAATGGAACTCCCAGCAATTCCCGCTGCACATCAGTTTAAAAGAGATGATGGCTGTGAAGCAGGCCTTGATAGCTTTCAAACCCCTTCTCTCTCTAGAGGTTCTCCTGATCAAAACAGACAATACCACAGTGATCTGGTACTTCAGCATGCAGGGAGGGACTCACTCCTACCCTTTGTGCAGGCAGGCCATGACCCTTTGGTTCACAGCCTTTTCCATCCATCTACACCTGTTAGCACAATACCTGCCAGGCTCTCTCAACTCCCTGGCAAACCAATTAAGCAGAAAACTGTTGGGCCCCCAAGAGTGGCAGCTCAACAGAAACGCCTTTTTACTAATAACTCAGAAATGGGGAACTCCGGAGGTCGACCTCTTTGCCTCCCACACCAACCATCAGCTCAGCAGATTCTACACCAGGGAGCATCACTGCATGGCATGTTAAGTAGATGCCCTGTCCTTCCCCTGGGTAAACCTCTTGGTCTATGCCTTTCCTCCCCTACCTCTCATTCCCAGGGTACTGATCAAAATAAGGGAGGAAAAACCAAAGACCATTCTCATAGCTCCAGACTGGCCCAGACAGCACTGGTACCCCTTGCTGTTTAGCCTGTCTCCACTTCCCCCATGGAATTTTCCTCAGTTTCCCAACCTCCTAACCCAGAGGGTAGGGGAATTCCTGCACCCTAAATTGCAGATACTCAATTTGGCAGCTTGGCTTATAACCTGACAAATCTGCCCTCCTCAGTAAATAGGTTCTGGATGTTATCCGAGAGGCCATATGCCCTAGCACCAGAAAGTCTTATGCATCTAAATGGAAAAGTTTCTGCACCTAGATCCAGGCTAAGGGGGCCAATACAGCACAGCCCTCCATCCCTCTCATCCTGGATTATCTAGCTGACCTACTACACAGTGGTCTCTCTTTCTCCTCTATAAAAATTCATGCCTCTGCTATTTCCACTCATTTTCCCACTGAACAGCCTCTTTTTTCACAGCCTCTGATCAAGCAGTTCCTCAGAGGGGTTAACAACTTGAGCCCCCCCCATAAAGGCACCAACACTGGCTTGGGACCTTAACTTTGTCTTGGAAAAGCTCACCCTGCCTCCATTCGAACCAGCTTCTTCTGCAGAGCTAAAACGTCTCTCCTGGAAGACAGCCTTCCTCCTGGCGATCACTTCAGCCAGAAGAGTGTCTGAGCAGCAAGCACTCATGGCAGTGGAACCCTTCATCATCTTCCATGCAGACAGGGTATCCCTCAGAACTAATCCAGCCTTCATGCCCAAGGTGGTATCCAGTGTGGCTCTCAACCAATCCATCCATTTGCCCACCTTCTTTCCTAATCCTCAAAACAAAGGGTAAAGGATTCTGCACTCTCTAGATGTGCACAGACAGCTCAGATACTATCTGGACAGGTCTAAACCCTTCAGAAAATCTGATCAACTGCTGGTTAGCTTTGCTTCAGGGGCAGAGGGCAAAGCCATCTCCAAACATACCATTTCCAAATGGATAGCACACTGCATCCATTTCTGCTACAAACAGCATGGCAAGCCTCCCCCCAAGGGGGTCAGGACCCACTCCACCAGAGCAGTGTCCACCTCTGCACCATTCCTCAGAGGAGTCCCCACCAGGGACATCCTGGAGGCTTCCAGCTGGACATCTGTTCACACCTTTACCAAACATTACTGCCTACCTCTCTTTTCTAAATATAGGGCAGGTTTTCCCTCAGCAGCCTAGCCAGCCCCTAGCTTCCTTGACTGCATCCACCCATTTCCTCAGCTTTGGGAATCTACCCAAATGTGATGACTGCAACAGTGAAACACGAAGAACGTAGTAGAGTTGTGTACACTTGCCATAAATGTAGATGTTCGAGTGTATTCACTGTTGCAGTCCTGGTTTCCCTCCCTCCTTCCCCCTTTTCCTTTTTGTTATCTTTTTTCCGTGTTGTTTTCCTTTCCTTTCCTTACAAGGGACACATTGGTAATTTTTTTCCACTGGTAGGGTCCTACCACCAGAGCCTGGCCTCCTACTTTTGGGGCTCTTGACCGCTTAGGGCAAGAAAAAGTGATGTAATGGTGCTGGCTGCCTTCCTTTATACCACTGGCGACCTGACGTCAGTCATCAAGTGACAGCAACTGACACAGAAATACTAAGTCTCTGGTATTCAGGCTGGTCGAGGGCTACCCCAGCAGGGATAACCCAAATGTGATGACTGCAACAGTGAAGACACTCGAACATCTACATTTATGGTAAGTGTACACAACTGTACTATGTTTTTTGTATACACAACTGTACTTTTTGCATTCCATTCCCCTAGCCTTTGCTGAGGTTTTTGCTCAAAGTCAGGCTGTAATGCCACATTGTCAACATACAGCAACTCTGTTACTGTCCCCTCCAAACGTTTTGCTAATGTAGTCTATCACCAGTATGAACAGTAGTGGGCCCAGAGCTGAACCCTGATGCACACCCAGTCCCACAGGGAACCCCCTCTGTGAGACCAAACACTTCTCTTACTTGAGTCATTTGGTCCTTGTACATAGCTTGCACTAACTCTGCCAGTGTTTCCCACTGTAAGACGGTCCAAATTAGCTTTTGTGGGACCTGGTCATGTGCTTTCTGAAAGTCTCTTTTGCTGAGATTTTCAAAAAAAAAAATGTGTGAGAGAGAGAGAGAGAGATATTAATGCAGGTGGTTAAGCAACGATTCTCATCATCTAACCCTAAATATCAAAATATTTATTTGTTTTATTTATTTACATTTGTTTACCGGGAAATTCCGATTGGGCGCAGGTCCTTTTTCAGCGGATGCCCGGGGAGAAAAGCTCCGCATCATGCACATGATAAATAGAGGTACAAAATATCAGACAGAGAACATTTCAAATCCAGGGCCATTTTTTGAAAGTCTTTTAAGTCAGTTAAGCAAAAATCTACCAGTCTACAGTTCAAAAAGAAATGGTAAAATGGTATTGAAAAGGAAGTACAAGGGTCCCAAGGATTCACGTTCAAAAAGAAATACCTAGGACTATCCCAGCCTTCTATCTCCTGTTTCCCCTCCCCACTATGGCATCCTTTTGAAAATTTCAGGGACTCTTTCCTATGCCTTCCTACATGGCAGTTAACAACCTCTGATTCCTGGGTGCTAAGCATTTTATAGACTTCAGTGGGCAACCCCTCCATTCCATCTAGAATTCCTAAGCCTCCAAAAGATCAGTTTCATCTTCTGACTCGGATCATTTCAGAATAACTTCTTCAGGGAACTGGAGACAGTCCTGTCACATCAGTGGCAAAAAGGCTTTTATAATGCACTTTTCCGAGCTCCCAGGAAGAAAGGAAGAGAATTGGAGACCCATTCTAGACTGTTCCAAACTGAACACATTTCTGCATGTCCAAAAATTCTAAATATTGACCTTGCAAAGTCTTTCTTCTCCTGTACTCTAATGCATTCCTAGTCACCCTGAGCACATAAGATGCTTGTCTACATATTCTCATTAACAAAAAAAAACATAAATTTTTAAGCTTCTTTCCCTTGGGATTATATTTGCAGTTTATTTGCCCTTCCTTCTGTCTGCCATTAGTTTCCACCAGATGCTTTGCTCCAGAGATTGCATTTTTTTTTTTTTTTTTTTTAGCAGAATGTATAGCCTACACATATATCCTTTCCTAGATGATTCCCTGATGTCAGCATGTACCAGCCAAGACACTCTGGCAGTATTGCAGTTATCTGTGAATCTTCTTAACAAAGCTAAGTTTCATTCTGAATTAAAAAAAAAAGTCATCCTTGGTCTCTCCTAGTTTTTGTGGGATACCTTCTGGACACTTCTCTGACAGCTTTTCATCAAGAAAAATGCTCTCTTACCATCATCACTGTCTCATTCTTTCTCAACAGACAATGTCCATTGCAAGAAAATTTCTGGAAATTGTGACCTTTTCTCTCCTTGTCATTCCATTTGCCAGACTTCACATAAGAAAGATGCAGTGGGTCCTGAAATCACTCTGGGCCCAACACTCATCCTCTGTCTTTTCCTGTTCCTGTCCTCAACTTTTTAAGGAGTGAACTCATTTGATGAGACATTCAAGTCCTGTTCGACCCAGGAATTATTTTCCCACATCCCATCTTTTCTCATTCGGTGAACACAGATGTGTCAGACTTTGCTTGGGAGCTGTTTCTTAGGGTGGCAAGGTGTAGGGAATTTGGGAACCATAGCACAAATATAAACAAATAAATCTAAAATAAATCATGGCCATGATAAATGCTGTTAAAGTCCTAAACCCGTCTTGTTCTCCAGGAGCTCTTTTAGTGGTTACAGACAACACAATGATATGGTACATAAACTGGGAGGAAGAAGCTCATACACCCCTTGCAGACTAGCCAAGATTTCCTGAGACATCACAGTTCAGCACAACTTTAACCCTACAGGCTACCTGTATTCCATCTGAGTACAGCACAGTAGCAGACTCTGAGCAGATTTAGAATAGACCCTCAAGTGCTACACCCAGTGATTTTCTTACAAATAGTCCAGCGGTGGGGAACCCTCAAAATACAGCTGCTTGCCTACTGTCTAAAATGACAACTCACAGTTCTGTTCCAGGCCACCTTGCAAGAAAGTCAAAAACCACCAGCCAGCAAACCAAAAAAGATTTATTTCTCTCCCTCTCACTCTGCCATCTCAGCTATTGGTATTCCCCCACAAGGAGTACAAGAAGCAGCTAATTAACATTTAGACCCATAATCCTCTGCTGTAACTACCAGACAAATATAATGCTTTATAATCAGGCTTTGTCTTAATAGCATACATGAGCTCCTTTACCCTTGCGTGCATTTTTCTTGTTGCCTTTCCATGTTAAATAGAAGACAAGATAGACAGAACACTAAACGTGCTACACTTACTGGAATTAAATCTATCCTTCCACTTCTTCAGTGTAAGTAGTCAGGACTGCTGGCAGTAAATGTACAGGCAGTACAAAACACACAGGCAGATAGATGTTCCACTGTTCTTGTTCAGTCTGACATCAGCTTAGACATGTTATTATTGCCTTTGTTTGGCATGTAATGTGAGTTGTAACCCTGCCTGTAAAAAAATAAATAAATAAAGACCACCAGCTACAGTTTGCTGCAGTGTCTTTCCTAGGTCTTGAATTTGAATGCAGTTGTGTTAGAAGTCTTCTGTCAGTAATAATTCAACTTTTCGTACATATAACTTGAGGACTCCATCTCAAGACAAACATGAGTTTCTCAGACACAGATGTGCTTCTGTTGTTGTTGTTGTTTGGCATACACATGCCATAATCTTTTATTTGAAAATTAAGCAGGGTTTTGGGTTCGGTATTTTATTATATAAATTATTTTGGAATAGTCCACCGAATCCTATTGAGTTTTGACCAGTCACATTTTTTCATTTGCCTTCCCTACATTACAGTCTCCACACTGTAGTTCAGGATGTTGATCTACTTAACTTGATTTTCCAATTTGTGTGTTACTAATAGTGTCATTTCACTAAAATCATATGGGTTACTTGCCATTTTATATAGTAAATTCTGATTAACCTTTTATTATAAGCGTTGCATAGCTACCAGATTATGCCACTGTGTAGCCAGTATATTTGTGATAATTACAAATGCAAAATAAAGGCTAAAGAGTGGTCACAGTTAAGGGATTTGCTTTAAATCTGTTATATGCCAACATTTTTTTTAAAGCCCAGATTCCATTTTTATTGCACATCTGCTCTGTTTATAGTTAGCCTGTGAGAAGGTGTTGGATGTCATATGCTACATGGTTCCTCCTGCACAAGAGAGTACTAAAACACAAGATGACATGCCAAAGATGAAGACCAAATTCCGAAAAGGTAAAGAATTATATATTTATTTAATATTCATTTATTTGTCATTTAACTGGGTAGTCCATCTGAACCTGTGGCCCGTTTTCAGTGGAGACTGGAGGAGAACAGCTCCAAACATATAGATTAAAGCATTACATATACAAGATACAAAAAACTTACAGATTAAAGCATTACATATACAAGATACACAAAAGTTAACATATGCAATAAACATGAGTTATATACAAGCCAAAAGATAAAGCACGTGTGCAAAAGCAGAGTGAAATGTGTTTCCTTAAAACAGCTGAGCAGTAACTAGTAATCATTTACAAAACAGTGAGAAGTGACACAAGGCAATGTATTGTGGGAAATATGTTAAAAGATAAGTATGGGAGTTTGCTTATTCCATTATGAAGAGACAGTGAAACAGTCCTATCCTAAAGTGTAGGAGAGAAGCTTTATCGAGTGAGAAGAGAGTAGTTAAGTAGGATCTAGGCAGGGGCAGAGTCTTGAGTCCATAGTATCTTTTGAGTTCCATTTTGAGGTAGTTGGCATCAGTAATAATGTGGATATTTGGGTGAAGTTTGTTCCAAGATTGGGGCACTGAGTTTTTGTATAGGAGTTTGCCAGTATTTTTTTAGGTTTATATATATCAAGAAGGTTCTGGTCGGAGCTATGAAGAGATCAAACCGGTAAATAGGGGGATACAAGGGATGAGAGAGAGGGACAGGCTAAGGGTTTATTTAATAGTTTGTGAGTGAGTTTCAGCTGGGAGAGAAGCAGGAGATGGGGGAGTTCAAGCCATTTAAGTTATTTTAAGGCAAGGCAATGATGTGATTTGTAATGTTAGTTACTGGCAAATCTGGCTATATCGTTGTAGGTTTGTTTGAGTTTGGTTAGTAGGGACAATTGAAGATGAGTGAAGATTGGAGAGGCATAGAGAAGGCATGGAAGGAGGAAGGCTTGAGCTAGTGTGGGTTGGGATTCAGAGGCAAGGAATTTCTTATGCCTAAAGAGAAAACCCATTTTCTGGTGTGTTTGTTTTTTTTTTAATGTACTGTTGAATATGGATGTTGAATTTTAGCTGGTCATCAGTTATAGTGCCAAGGAGCTTGGTGTGCGATTCTGGTTTAATAATGGTTATTAAGAGAAGAAATGGTAAAGGTGGATGTTCATCGTGTTTCACTGTTGCAGTCATTACACTTGGGTTATCCTGCTGGCAGGCTACCCGCAGTCGGCCAGAATTCCAAAGTCTAGGTCCGGCGTCGGTTGCTGTCGCCTCTTCCCTGACATCAGCACGCCAGGGGTATAAAATATGCAGTCGATGCCATTTTCTTCGGTCTTTCTTGCCGTGCGGTGCCCAAAGCAAAAGCAGTTTGCAAGTGACGGTTGGCCGACTTCTGAGATTTTCTAAATCAAATTTCAGAACTGAAGTCTTCAGTAAAGCTTAGTACCCTGTTGGGGAAACTTTTTTTTGCTCCAGACCAATGTCAGTAAAAGGTATCATTTGTTATTTCTTGTGGGAAGCAAATATTTCATAAGGATTTTCATTCTTACTGTATTCCTTGCCTAGGCCCTGACCACGACGTTGCTAGTTGTCGGTTTTGTGCTAGATTCAACCAACGCACTATTAAGAGTCGGTTTGATTTTGCTTTACATTACTTTGACCGAAGATTTAACTACATAATGCCATTGGAACAACCGACGACCGGAATTCATAAAAAACGCAAAGACAAAAAAAAGGACAGGCATCCAAGGTCCAAAACCGACGACGAAGCCTCTTCTAGGCCAGTCGCCAGTTCTCAGTGAGGCGCTTTCGCAGCCCCTGACACCTGCTACCTCAGAGCCACAGGCCAACCTAGGCCTCTGGAAACTCAAGGTATTGGGCCTGCGGAAACTATTCCCTCAGATGGGTCCGGAGCCGCTGAGCAGGCATCGGCTTCTGAGGGTGTTTTCAGACCTTCACAACTTACTAATAAGTCCACTACAGCAGCCAAGGCAAAGTCAAAAACACCATTAAAGACAAGGAATCAAGTACAGCATTCTCCTGGACAGTCATCCATGCCAAAGAAACAGATGCTTAAAATGGCCGAGGACCTAATTACTTTGATCAGGGGTTCCCATTCCCCTCCTGATAAAAGGCCTAGGGAAGACGCTGACTATGACTCCTCTGACCAGGTTTCTATTTCCTCTGATTCCTCTTTGGATCCAGGGATATTCTCTCCCTCCCTCCCTATGAGGACTCTGATGGAGAAGAATCTATACCTTCAGCCTCTCTGCCGGAGGATTACTCTTTTGGGGAAACCTTGCACACCATGAGGGAGCATTTCCATTGGGAGAGCCAGGATTATTCAGAATCCAAGAAAAGGCTCAGAGACTTCCTTTTATTGCTTCAGCACAGACCCCTGGCTATCCCCCTGCGCTTGATATTGTTGATGTTTTCTCTGAATCCAGTTTGTCTCCTGATTCTTTACCCCCTGCACCAGTCACGCCAGACAGGTACTACAGGGTCCCAGACTCTCATAAATTTCTTTATAAAAACCCTGCTGCTGACCCAGAAACAATTTCTCAGGTTCCCAAAGGGGTTAAGGCTTCCACTGCAAAAAATCCTGCCCCCTCTGATAGGGATTCCAGAGCTCTGGATAGATGGGGTAAAAAGTTCACACTTCTGCTACTTTAGCTGTAAGGGCTTTAAACTGCCAGTTTCACATGCTTAAATAGCAACAGTATCTAATGTCTTTGTTAAAACAGAAAATGCTTACAAACTCAGAATGTACTGACAATAAGGAAATGCAGGATTTATTGCATGCAGCTGAACAAGTGGGAAAGCATACTCTGCAATGTGGTTTTGATTCATTAGAGACTTCTTGCAGAGCCGCTGTTACAGGCTCTGTCATTCGAAGGCATGCTTGGTTAAAAGAACAAAGTTTACCTGATCATGTTAAAGTAAAATTATTGGATGCTCCACTACAGTATGATACTTTGTTTGGTGTTAAGGCAGAAGAGGTGTTAAAGAAAATGGAGGATAAAGCAAAATCAATGCAGACAGTAAAGGATTTCTTACAGGTTCAGCCACCTAGATTTAGCAGAAACTGGCCTTCTAAAAATTGGTCCTTTCCGGTGTCAGGCCACAAAGAGGCAGATACAGACGCCCAAGAGGCAGATCTCTGCCCCAAGGCTCATACAGACCTAAACAATGGGGTGCTTCCGCCCCCAAAGGAGGAGAAGACAAATCACAACCTTATAGGAAACAGTCCCAATGACTTCCCTCTACAAATGCCAAGCACTTACCTTTTGGCAGCACCCATAGGGGGAAAGCTAGCACATTTCTCACAAAATTGGTACATGATCACTCAGGACAAATGGGTACTGAATATTGTTCCTCAGGGTTACAGGTTCCACTTTCACACCCTTCCAAAATCAAAAGGTATGCCAAACCTGCCACAAAACCAATGGGCAGAGGCACAAAAACAAATTTCTGCTCTCATGGACATGAGAGCTATTCAAAGAGTACCACAGCAACAACAGGGACAAGGATTTTACTCAAGACTTTTCCTGGTACCCAGAAAGGACAAAGCCTGGAGACCAATACTGGACCTGTCATTCCTAAATACTTTCCTGGATGTTCCGAAATTCTAAATGTTAACACTGCAGCAACTTCTACACATGTTGGGCAAGAAGGCTTGGCTAGTTACTTTGGACCTCAAGGAGGCATACCTACATGTCCCAATCAGACAATCTTGCAGAAGATACCTCAGATTCATAGCTGGCACAGTGCATTACCAATTCTCTGCACTGCTCTTTGGCTTATCTACTGCACCCAGGGTCTTCACAAAATGCCTGGCACCAGTAATTGCATTTTGCGGACAAAAAGGAATTCAAATATATCCCTACTTGGACGACTACCTTATTCAAGCATAGAGCAAGGACATTCTACTAAAGCATCTGGCGTTTGTAAAAAGATTACTAATTTGCCTAGGGTACACAGTAAACGAAAATAAGTCAAAACTAGTGCCCTCTCAAGAGATAATATTCCTGGGTGCAAGCCTAAATACAACTGCCCAGATGGCTTATCTCACGCCAGATAAGCAAAGGCAACTGACTCATTACTTTCAAATGATGGCAACAAAGACCCAGCTCCCTGCAAGAAAAATTCTGCATGCTCTGGGCTTCATGGCATCCTGCATTCTACTAATTCCATATGCAAGACTGAATATGAGGAAACTACAGTGGTATCTAAAAAGTGTTTGGACTCAACATTGCCACAGCCTGGAAACAATAGTAACTCTTATTCCCTGCCTGCAACAGGAATTTCGATGGTGGGCCTTGGCCTGTCACCACAACAAGGGACAGCCGTTCACCTTACCCACAGCCAGGCAGACAATAATTGGATTATGCCTGGGGGGCACACATGGCAGGAAAATGTATTCAGGGCACGTGGCCCAAGGAACAAATGCATCTTCACATCAATCAAAAAGAGATGCTAGCTGTACAGCATGCCCTGACAGCCTTCAAGGATATACTACATCCAGGACAACTATTACTAAAGACGAACAGTATCACAGTTATGTGGTACATAAGCAAGGGGGGGGGGCACACATTCCTACCCCCTATGCAGGCAAGCCATGACTTTGTGGAACACAGCACTGACCTATCAAGTACATCTGCAGGCACAATTCCTGCTAGGAAAGAAAAATAATCTGGCAGACGAACTAAGCAGAAATCTCATGGATCCTCATGAATGGAAACTAAATCCACAGGTCTTCAGCATGATAACAAGGAAATGGGGATGCCCAGAGATAGATCTTTTTGCCTCCCCTCACAACTGCCAACTACAGAGATTCTGCACAAGAACTTATCACTCACAAGCATGGAAAGTGAATGCTCTATCATTCAGCTGGAAAACACTGACAGTTTATGCCTTTCCTCCACTGCCTCTTCTTCCCACGGTACTCCTAAAAGTCAGATGAGAGAAGCCAAAAATGATTCTGATTGCCCCAGACTGGCCACGCCAGCACGTGCACCCAATCCTAAAGAGCTTGTCTCAAGGCCCAGCCTGGCCTTTACCTCAAATTCCTCATCTTCTGACTCAACAAAACAATCAGATTCTGCACAGTCAACTCAGAATCTTAAATCTGTCTGCATGGCAGATAATATAGCCACTCAGACCACACCTTTCTCTTTAAAGCTGTTATGGATATTATTTTAGAAGCCAGGAGGCCCAACACTAGGAAGTCTTATGTAGAAAAATGGAAGAGATTCTGTGCTTGGAACCAGGCACAAGGACTCGAACCACTTGTTCCAAATATACCTCAGATTTTACAATACCTAACTGAGATGCTGGACAAAGGCCTATCCTTCTCATCAATTAAGATCAGTGCCTCTGCCATTTCAGCTCATTACAGTACGGAAACTCCAATTTTCTCTCATCCACTACTAAGACAGTACCTCAGAAGGGCAAAAAACATAAGACCCCCAAGGAGAGCACCGATACCCACATGGGACCTCAATTTTGTTTTAGAAAAGCTCACACTGCCTCCTTTTGAGCCAGCCAATACAGCTGATATAAAATTCTTATCATGGAAAACTGCTCTGCTCCTAGCAATAACTTCAGCAAGAAGAGTCTCAGAGTTACAGGCATTGATGGCAGTGGAACCTTTCATCATTTTTCATCAGGACAGGGTTTCTCTAAGAACAAACCCAACATTTATGCCAAAGGTAGTATCCAGTGTGGCTCTTAACGAAACCATTCATTTGCCAACATTTTATCCAAATCCCCAGAATAAAGGGGAGAGACTTCTGCACACTTTGGACATACACAGACAGCTACGCTTCTATTTGGACAAAACAAAAGCTTTCAGAAAAACTGAACAACTGTTTGTAGCTTATGCTGCAGGATCACAAGGAAAGCCCATCTCAAAACAGACTATTTCAAAATGGATAGGACACTGCATTTGTTTCTGCTATTCACAACATGGCAAACCAGTGCCTAAGGGCATTAGGTCACATTCAACCAGAGCAGCAGCCACTTCAGCAGCCTTCCTCAGAGGAGTACCAACCAAAGACATTTTAGAGGCTGCAACCTGGAGTTTAGTGCACACTTTCACCAAGCACTACCACTTACCTCTGTACTCTAAATCCAGAGCAGGCTTTGCCACTGCAGTTCTGCAGGGCCTTGTAGCCTCTCCTAATCCTATTTAGGCCCAGCCACCCAACCTCAGCTTTGGGACTCAACCCAAGTGTAATGACTGCAACAGTGAAACACGATGAACATAGTACAGTTGTGTACCTACCATAAATGTAGATGTTCGAGTGTATTCACTGTTGCAGTCCAGGTTACCCACCCACCATCCCCCTTTTCTTTGCTGGGACTTTTCTGTACTTCTCTATTTTATACAACCTATGTGGTGTATTTGCTTGTAGATGAAGGTAATGTTTATTTTAGTACATACATGCTTCTTGGCATAATTTTTTTTTAGCCTACCTATTTGGGGGCACCTGACATCTGGGGCAAGAAAAACTGAAGAAAATGGCGTCGGCTGCATCTTTTATACCCCTGGCGCACTGCCGTCAGGGAAGAGGTGACAGCAACCAACACCGGACATAGACTTTGGAATTCTGACCGACTGCGGGTAGCCTGCCAGCAGGATAACCCAAGTGTAATGAATGCAACAGTGAATACACTCGAACATCTACATTTATGGTAGGTACATAACTGTACTTTTTATGGTGGGAGAGCAATTTTGTAAGGAATAATAGGAGCTTGGTCTTTTTAGGGTTAAGTATTAGTTGGTGTTGTGTTTTTCTACTGACAAAAATACATTCTGAGTGATGGAATGTAAGTGAAAGATGTCAGAGACAGCAATGAGGGTAGAGTCATCTGCATATTGTATCAGAGGGGAGGTGGAGCAAGAAGAGTCTAGGTTATTGGTGAAGATACTGAAAAGAAGAGGACCTGGGATTGAGCCTTGAGGGACACCAGTGTGAATGGATAAGAAGAGGGAGCAGATGAATTGCCATTTGACTGATTGTAGCCTGTTCAATAGATAGCTAGAGAACTAGAGGATTGTAGAGGAGGAGAGGTTGAGGTTAGTTTGGAAATGAGCTTGGAGTGAAAGACTGTGTCAAAAGCTTTAGAGAGATCTAGAAACAGAGAAGATACAAGGTTATTGTCCCTGGCTTTGGCAACAGTATGTGTGAAGGATATGAGAGCTGTGGAAGTACTATGATTTGGCCTAAAACCATGTTGTGTAGGGGCTAGTTGGTTACTATCGATTAGGTATGTAAGAAGCTGGTTGTGTATACATTTTTCAAGGATTTTTGAGAGCTGGGGGGAGGATGGCAGTGGGTCTACAGTTTGAAGGGCCGGTGTTATGCCAACCTTTATGTAGATAAATGGTATAGAAGGATTTCCATATGTCTGGGACTGTGGATTCCTGAACAGATCTGTTTATTAGAATTGAGACCACATAGGCTATAGAGTGAGCTGCTAGTTTAAGAAAGAAGGGAGGAAGGTTATTGGAAGAAGGGAGCAGGTTTTAATTTAAGTAGAAGGGATTTAATGTATGCAGTGGAGACAGGGTTAAGAGAGAAAGGGTTGGTTTTGGTTTTGTGTTGTGAGATGCGAGGGAGATTGTGTGTTTGAGTTAGTTTTTGAATTGATTCAGTGAAGTGAGTATTTAGTAGGGTAGCAGTTTCTTGGGAGGTGTTATTAGGAAAGGGATTGGGGGTGGTAGGTAATCCTGGGTGCAGAATTTTATTTATGGTGTGCGAGAATTTTTTAGCATTGGAATCATGGGTAAGTTGTGCTTTATAATAGAGTTTTCTCTTGTCATTGTTGATGTGTTTTTTGATTGATTTCTAAGTTCTTTATATTTTTGGTGTAGTGTGGCAGATTTAGTATGTGACCATTGTTTCTAAATGTTGTCCCTATTTTTCATAAGAGCAAGAGTGTCTTTGGAGAGCCAGGGGGGAGAAGTTGTTTTGATTCTGATTTTTTTAAGAGGGGCTAGTGAGTCTATGATGTTGAGGAAAGTATGACTGGAATGTAGAACTGCATAACTGAGGGGAAGGTCCTTCAGATAGAGCCAGTTGATAGAGGAAAGCATATTATTGAAAGTTTCACTGTTGAAGGAGGAAAGGTTGTGACAGTCTTTATAGAGATGGGACTTAGGGTTATGAAGAGAGTATCTATATACTCGAGTGGGGAGGTGGTCACTCGGGGAGTCTGGCAGGGTACTGGGGTTATGGTATAGAGTGGGATTGGAAGTAAGAATCCAGTCTAAGGTGGAGCTGTTTGTATTGTTTTTGTTAAAGTGAGTTGGGGTAGTAATGAGTTGGTGGAAACCATGAGCATTAATGTTGAGAGTGGGAAAGACAGATGATAGTTTTTGTCAGTCTATATTGACGTCACCTAGAAGTATGGTCTCATAAGAAACATGCAGTGAGAGACAGGGCAGGATAGCTTCTAGGATAGGGATGTTATTTCCTGGTGGAATATATATAGCAGCAATGGCAACTTTTGTGGGGGACTGAGATGACAGTTAAGCAGACGTTGTTTGGCTGGATGAAAGTTTGGGTGTTCTGTACTGGGGGGATAAGTTAAGGTGCTTAGAGTACATGATAGCAGCTCATCCACCTTTTGTGGTAATTCTTTTCTTGACAGTCGATGTAGTGAGGGAGGCAATATTTCATAGAGATGTGAGGTTTTAACCATGTTTCAGATTGGGCTAGGTTATGAGGGGAGTAGAGTGAAGCTCTGTGGTTTTAGAATGTTAAGTGAGTAAATAGACATATATGATTAGTGGAGGTGGTAATGGAGTGATGCTTTTTGCGAGAGGGAGGTTGGATTGTGGTAGGAGAGGTTGGGTTGGGGGAAACAGGATTGGGGTGGATGTCTCCATCCAGAAGTAAGTTATGTGGGAATGGGGAAGGTTTAATGGGATAAAAAGAGATAATAAAGAGTATGTATTTCGATTTTGGGGATGTTGTTGAGAGAGTGAGTAATTTGAGTTTGTGGAATTGATTGTAGGAGGTATTGAAAAGAGAGGGAGAGATTAGATAGTGTAGGGAGGTTTCTTTGTGGTAAGATGAGTATGTGCATGTAGGAGAAGTTACACAGTGGAAAAGTATGTGATAGGAGGTTAGGAATGTTAAGTACAGCAGTAGGCTAGCTGTGAGATATAAGTGGGACAATGTGTTTGTGTCAGTGGAAGTGGGAGGTAAGAAATATGTACTGCTGAGTGTAGAAATATAGGGAGTTGAGATTAACTTTGATGGAGATGGGGTATCCAGGGGCTTTCAGGCAACTGTATGTGGGCCATAGGTATTAACAGTTGTGTAGATTGGATGCTGATGGGTGGGAGTGTAAATGTGGATTGTGGAAGTGAAAAGGGTGAGGAGATGTAGAAGAGTGGTATGGGATTGATAGAGGTGTGAGATTGGTTAGGTTGTAGAACTGGGAGGGGCTGAGACAAAGAGCTAGCTGTGTATCTGTAAAGAAAGTGGGGGTGGGTGGCAATGGAGGTAGGGTAGGAGAGCGCAGTGAACCTGAGTGGTGCAGGCTGAGACAGACACCAGAAATGCTAGAAGAGAAAAGAAAAACTATTAGTGAGTCACTCTCAGCTCAGGTCAGTGCTGCAAATGACTGGGTGTCACTTCTCTTACTTGTCTTAATTGACTGTATGCAATTGTAATGTTAACTGGTAGCCAGGACACCTAAAGGGTGGAGATCATTAAATGTACATATTTCTTAATTTTATTTGTTTCTTCTCCAATTTAACTTTTCTGTCATTTAATTTATGTACGTGCCAGAACTTGGGAGAAAAAGACAACAGGGCAGAATGTTAGCTGTTAGTGTCGAATAAGGATGGGGGGGGGGTCCTTGAGCTAGTGTGCACACCACCTGTAAGTTGCCTTACTAAATACAAGTGGTTGGTATTATAGCAGAAATAATTACAGGATATTGACATACATTGTAAAACCTCAGTTCCTTTTCCTTGAGGTAGGGACGTGCTCCAGTTTGTCTGTAATCTGAGCTGCAGGGCACAGTAAGTGGGACCATGGCAAAGTTGTGGTCAGCATGACTGAAATGCAAAGAGGAGAGTTGGAGATTACAGGTAGGTGTGAAAAAGTACAGAGACAGAGAAGACGAAAAGAGAGAGATAAATATACAATAGCAAATACAGTTCCAATTTTGCAATCCTAATTCTGTTTTACTAAACTAAAAACACAGAGTAGAACAGAAGCTAAAAAGCAACTGAAAATGGCAGTTTGCCATAGTTCCAGCAATAAAAAGCATCAAATTAGTTATAGTAAAGTATTATATATGTATAATATATATATATATATATAATGCTTTATATATATTCCTGGATGTTTCCTACTCAAATTGGGTGTATTATTCATTTTTTTCTGTTTTGAGTAGAAGTGTACACCCCAACTGTGCCTGAAAATGATCCATTGAGATAAGTGCTGCACTCTAGTTAACAGATTCATAAATAAATATATAATATGTACTAAATGATGCCATTTTATGCATGTGCAATAAGGTCAGCATTTTCAAATAGCTGATGTTTCTAAAAACAGTGATGTTTGTTTTTCTGATTACTTACCATTGTGAGGTAATAATTGACCATACATATAAGAAACGGCCAGCTTTAAGTTCCATAGTGAAGGTAGTGATGGGTCATAGTATTAAGTACTTGAAGGTACCGTAGGTAAGAAACTTGGTACTGTAGCTGTGCTTTTACAGTAATTAAGCTTTCAGCATCTTCATTTCAAAAACTATTGAAGTATAAAATGTTTGGAAAACGTTTTCACTTCTGGGAAGGGAATACCGATGAGAAAAGAACAGACAGCAATACAAAATGTTTGGAAAGCTTTTCACTTCTGGGAAGGGAATACAGATGAGAAAAGAACAGACAGCAATCCGTAGAAGTGGGAACACATGCTGTAACATCCACATTATCATTAGTAACCTTCATTTTAAGTTTTGTAATGCCCATCTATCACTTTGGGACACTTGGTCTGTATCTGGATGGTTAAACTTCATTTTTTGAAGATGTACACAGTTTTGTGTGTTTATCCTAAGTTAATAGGGGATGGGAATGTTCTAAAAATGCATTTTTTTGTTCAAGGGTTTTCATTAAAATGAAAAGTCTTGAAAAATGCAACATAGGTTCAAATGGAGAGGAGGACAAATAACAGTATAAAAGATCAGCCTTCCAAACATTAGTGTCTGATTGTAAGATGAAAGTTCTAAATACACATTCAGAAAACTAATGTGTAATAGGTGGCAACAATAGCTTTTTATCATAATGGCTACGCTATCCATATTATCTGGGAATGTAAATGGTCTTGCAGATGTAGACAAAAGGAAAGAGTTTTGAATTGTGTTAAGAAATGCAGAGTGCAAGTTACAATGCTGCAGGGGACACGTGGAAAGAAATGAGCATATGAATTTGACAAATAAATGATTTTAGGGTGGATATTCAGCAGAGTATCAGGGACAAATGAAAAATAAAGTAATACTGATTGCTAGTTGGTCTCCTTTAGTGATAGAAGAAGAAAAAAATACAATAATCATAGATATGTGGTAGTATGGGGCTACACTGGAAAGAAGGAGGGTTACTGTGGCATGTATTTATATTCCACTTAAAACTGGTATTATGGAGCTTGAGAAAATTTAGGGAAAATAACCATCTTCTAGCAGGGAATATTACATATAGGTGGGGACTGGAACTTCATTTGCAATAGTGAGGCTGTATCAGAGGGACCTAGATGGGAAAAATAACAAAAAACAGTAGATTTCTGAAGAAATTTGATCAAAATATTTGGTATGGAAGACATGAGTTCAGTAATAAGAACTCTGACAGAATTTATATATTATACCCTAAGGTAGAATTACTTGACTAGACTGGATAGAAATTATATTTCACAGGAACTTGTGCATTTAATTGAAAGCTTTGATACACATCCAATAACTTTTTTTCAGATCATACACTGATAAACTAGGAAAATTGCATGGTAATGAATTAAAATGAGACACTGGCACTTTCCCACCTCCCTGTTAAAAAAGAGGAATTTAAGGAAAGAGTAGTGGAAATTATTCAAGAGTTATTATGGAAGATAGAAATCTCTTCTCAAGTAATAGCTGGTGAGTGGGATAAAATGGAGTATAAAAATAGAGTAGAAGTAAAAGATATCTGATTGAGAAGTACAGGAATTATTTAGAGGGGCTGTATCACAGAACAAGAAGAGTCATAAGAGCAGGGTGCTAAAGAGAAAAGAAGGGAGTGTTTGGATAATATGCATGAGTTTAGAAAAATTGATGTTAAGCAACTGCTTTTAAATAACTTTAGACCAAAGACTTTTAGCACAATGACTTGGGCAATGGAAAGTGTTGTCACCTAACTTAACCTATAACAACATATATAACCAGATATCCTGTAGAGGTGTAGGAGATATTTTAGCAATTTTATGAAAATTTGTATAAACCAGATAAATACTGGAAATCAAGATAGAGCACAAATGGAAATATTTATGGAAGAATTAGTTATGCTATTGTAAGAGGTAGATGAGGCTTAACAACTAGCAATTAAGGTAGGAGAAGGTATGAACTGTAATGTATTTAAGATAAGAGTAGATGAGGTGAGAACTGTGATGTATAATCAATTTGCAGGAAAGTCTCCAGGAACAGATAGTATTCCTGTGGAAGTTAGGAGGAAAAAAAGTGATAAAGATCTGGAAAATTTTGTTTTGCAATATTTTAAGAGGAGGAGAATCATCAATATATTGGAAGAAGACTGTGGTGGCTGTATTACCTAAAGACAGTGAAGGCGCCCCTCCGACCTAGCTTCATATAGCTCCATTTCAATTTTAAGCCATTATTGTAAAGTATGTCTGTCTATTCCAGCTGCAAGAATGACAGAGGTGTTGCCAAAATTCATAGCTGTAGATTGGCGTGGTTTTGTGAAGATGAGGTAAACATTGGATAGCATTAATAAAACAATAATGATCCAGGGGGAAGCAGAATATAAGAAAATACAAGTGTTGTTTGTGAGTCTTGATGCAGAGAAAGCATTTGACAGAGTAAGCGTGGATGTTACGATTAAGGCAGTGGAAGCATTTGCATACCCTGATACAATAATAAAGTTAATTTGAAGGTATTTGAAGTATTGGCGGCAAGAATTAAAGTGGGAAGGTTTCTCTCTGATAAGTCATGTTGGAGCAGAGGAACCAGGCAGGGGTGTATTTTTCCCATGTGTTACTTGTTATACCTTTAGAGCCATTAGCAAAGAAAATAAGGGACTCAGAAATTCAAGGATACAATTGATATGGTAATCAAGAAAAGCTGGTGTTATTTGCAGATATATTGTGTCTGATAAATCCAGCAAAGCACATCTTGGTGTTCTGTAACATTCTGTAACAGTTCCAAGTCCTTTTGGAATATAAAACTAAAGAAGATAAAACAAAGGCTATAGCTGTAAATTATGCATCCACTTACAAATTGAATTAACAGTACCCATATTTATGGGGATCTGATAAGATGAAATATTTAGGAGTATGGAATAAAATGGCTTCTGTTGTGGCAGCTAAGGATATGTTGGAATAGACTAAAAAGATAATAAAAAAACTGAGATATAGGAAGCTCTTATTTATTGATATTTATAGAAATATGCAGAAATGAAAATGCTTTTGGTAACTTTATTTTTATATGCAGGTCAGGCGTACTTTTATCGACCAGAGGAGAAGTTGTGGGCAATAGATAACAAAGAGTTAAATGAATTAATCTGGGAGGGGAAGAGGATGAGATTTAAGTAGTATAGGTTGATCCTTCCAATAGGACAAGGTTATTTAGGATTACCTGATTTAAAGGGATGTTTTAGAGCTACACAGTTATGGTTCATATACATAACACAAACAGAAAGTTATAATTCAAAGTGGAAAGAGATGATGATAAAGTGTTGGGGGCATGAGAGAGTTCAGGAAATAAGGAGAAAGTAGGATTTTGGATGCAGATCCTTAAGGAGAATAATAACTACCATACTGAATGTAATTCTCATAAAGCTGCAGAAAGTATTTTAAGAAGTAGGTCAACATACAAATGATGAAAGGAGTCTTTGCCAGTAGGAATGACTTTAAGCAGGAGTACAGAAAATAGGCAAGAGGAGGCTGGAATTTACTAGAGAAAACTGACAAAAGGACCAAGATATTGGAATAACTAGAGAGGGGAAGATAGTAGAGTGGGATAAGACCAAGAAGAAGTTTGGACTGCAGGTTAGAGACTGCCTTTCCTACCAGCGATTGCTATATGAGTATAGGCAAAAAGAACAGAAAAGGGGAGCCTTAAGTGAATGACCTGCTCTGGTAGAGTTTTAGTCAAATCTAGAACAGAAGCTGCTGTTAAAAAAATGGATAATTAGTAGGGAATATAAAATATTGCCAGATAACTATAAGAACCAAATGGGGGCATCACAGTGGTGCAGCAGATAATGTTGTTTCCTCAAAGCAAAAGGTTCCTCAGTTTGGTTCTCGGCTTAGGTGCCTTGCGGAGTCTGCATGTACTCCCTGTGTTTGCATGAGTTTTCTCCAGGTGCTTCCGTTTCCTCCCACATTTCCAAAGACATGCAGTAGGTGGATTGGACACTGTAAATTGGCCATAAGAGTGTGTGTGTGTGTGTGTGTGTGTGTGTGTGTGTGTGTGTGTGTGTGTGTGTGTATATGTGTGTGTGTACTACAGAGGCAGGGCTAGCCACCCTGCAGTGTAAGCCTTAGCTCTAGATGATTGTTACTGTTGAAGTGAAGAGTCAATCAGAAGAGGTTAGAAAAAGATTGGGGAAGAGAGACTAGAATGTAATTTACAAAGGAACAGTGGGAAGACATATATGTATGGCTTCCAAGTATCCAACAAAGTCCAGAATGTTTAAGATTTTTGCTTAGAAATACCAGCATAGAAAACTGTATTCCCCAAACATATTTCAAGATTAAAGACCTGCAAGTTGACTGGAGGGAAAGTACAACAGTTCAAACAATTAGTCAGGGCTCTAGCACCTCAGGAAGAAGAGCAACTGGATGGAGTTGAAGAATGGCAGCATCTCAAAACAGCATGTGTATGGAGTATAGAACAGATAAGCAAATGAGCCAGGTGTGAAGGCAAAGTGCATAAGGAAAGCTGGTGGTAGAATGTAGATGTCAAGGAAGTCATCAAAATGAAGGAATATTGCAGGACAAAGGGAGAGCTAGAAAAGATGGAGCAGGCTAAGAAGGATTAATGGTCGGCAAACAAAGGCTAAGAGAAGATTTGAAGTAGCAAAGAAGGCATCAGATGCACTCTGCTAGCTTCTGAAACGTGACTCAATGAATGCCTCAAGGAGACTCTTACCAGGTTGCAAGGGAAAGGCAGAAATATAAAGATAGTCTGACACCCTTTATAAGGGATGCCAACTGTAACCTGCTTATCAGTCCACAGGAAGTAATAGGTAGATGGAAAGAGTACTTCCATCAGCTTCTGAACAAGAAAACTCCACAGAAGCTGTACTTCCCCAGACAGAGCATACAGTGAAAGGAGAAAAAGATCCCACCCTAGAAGTACGAACATAACTTGGGAAGATGAAATCAAGGAAAGCAGCAGGCTCCGATGAGACCAAAATAGATATGATCAAGACTTCCAAGATGGCTGCACATTGAGTGACAGCTTAGTTTTAGTTCTGCCAGTGTGAAAACAGAAACTCAGGAAAGAGAACCAATGAATTTCTGTTGTGGGATAAATGTCAGTTACTGGGTAGTAGGCGCCCTGCCTGAATGCCAGCAAAGAATAAAGTTAGAAAACCTGAAAGAAAATAAACTACAAGGGGTGGGGAGAAAACATTGGCTGGGAAGAATCCTATAGCTGTTTAGCAAAAATAAGTTCAAGCTCCAGCTTTGGTGCAAGACATAACATTCAGTAATGTTTTTAGAGCTGATTAAAACAAATTAAACAGTGAGAGTATATCAACTCAAATAACAAAAGACTGGAAAATGAAAGAAGCTTTAAACACGTGTTTGGATGAGCTGATAAAACTGCAAATACCAGAGGGCAAAATGAAGAATAGCCTGGCTAAGTATGAGACTACTGAAGAAGAAATGTTTCAAAAAATTATAAGAGTTTGAGGATGGAGTATATAGAGATGATCTGATATTTTCTGCTGTACCAGATAATGCAGTCTGTTCCTTCAAGTTTAATTTTATGAAAGCACAAATAAGCAACTGGACTGGTGTTCCACAGCAGGAGTTGTTAATTGAAAAGGGCACATCAAGTGTATGCTCCAAACCTGGCCATGAGAAAGCAGCCAAGACCTCTAATAGTAAAGATGCAATCCTACCAGCAGAAGTTGATTCTCACAAAACTGTAGCAGAAAAACAAAGTATTAAAAGCTGGAGACAGTAAAATGTTTGTGGAAAATGATTACTCATTGTACACTAGGCAGAAGAGGAGTACATTTATTCCGGCAGTCATGGAGTGTTGAGAGAAGAGGTTGTGAGATTCATGCTGCTGTATCTAGCTATCTTCAGAATATTTTTCCTGGGGGATCAAAGTAATCTTTTGCTGCAGAACAGACTATGGGGGAAATAACAGAAGTTTGTCCAACAAAAAGTTAGCTATCAAACAGAAGTGCTCGCTGCTTCTAATTCTTCTGATAATAAAGGTCATAGAGAGGCTATGTCACTGAAACCTTTTCCAGTGTTCCAAAGGAAAATGCTTAAGAGACAGAGAAAAGCGCAGCAGTTGACTAGAATAACCAGGAGTACATTGGAAATGAACCAGAGACTGGAGTTTGTAGAAGGAGCTCAACAGGAAGAAAACCAGCAATTCGGAAATTGATGAATAAATGTGGGATTACAAAGCATCAGTCACATTTGTGAAATAGGGCAGAAGAAGAAAACCTGGAAATATTGGATGTTTTTGACTTTGTCGGGGACTTCAAACCATATGCCCTACTTCATGTCAGCAGTATTTGGTAGAATATTAAGGAAAGGCGAAGAAGAAGAAAAGAAGTCACTGTAAGTAAAACAATTTTCAACCTTATTTTTATAAAACATTGTATATACTGCACGTTATTATATAACATGGATTACATATACTGCATGTTATATAGTAAAGTATTTTCAGTTTTTGTTTGTAATAGGAATACTAAAGTAAACAGGTGCCCCTTTTTCCTTCTTTTTATAAAATATTGTATATACTGCACGGTACTATATAACATGGATTACATATACTGCATGTTATATAGTAAAGCATTTTCAGTTGTTTTTGTTTGTAATAGGAATACTAAAGTAAACAGGTGCCCCTTTTCCTTCTTTCTTTATTCTTGTTAAGTTTTAAGAAATGTAGGTACTACAGTGTAAAAAGAGAAGAATGCCTGGACAAAAGCAAGTTTAAGATAGTAGACTGTAATGTTAGGTAGTTGAGGTGAGAGATGGGTTGTAAAAGTATACAGAGCATGATACAAGTAAATTGGACTTGCATAGGGGAATGACTGGATTAAGGCCCTTGGCTTGATCTAACAACAAGTTTTAAGTGGATGCAGGTAAGTAAAAGAGCATTGAATGTAATGAAAAGTTTTCCTTTAGCAAGTAAATGTTAACAGTGCAATATGAAAAGCTTGAAGTTGAAGGCAACTGTTTTTCTGATTCTCATGTTTCTGTGGAGACAAGCTGATAAGATGGCAATGAAGCAGAATACTTTTCTTTCAGTGGCTAAAATGTAGTGCTTTCTGAAAGCATTCAAGTTGTTTTCTACAACTGGGAGAGGAATAAAGATGACAGAAACAGATTGCGCTTAATGCAAGTAGATGCACAGGCTGTACCATGTGTCTTCACATGGATAACATTTGTTATAAGTCAGTTAAAGCCTGTAAGTTTAGCTGTCAATCTGGGACAATTGTTCCTGTTCTGATGGTTAGACTTTATTTGAAGAGGTACATGGTTTTGTGTGTTTGTATTAATTTCATAGGTTATGGGGGGTGTTCTGTTTTTTTTTTGTTTTGTTTTTTTGGATTAAGGTTTTTTTATTAAAACTAATAGCCTTGTAAGATGTGACATAGGTCAAAATGCATATGACAAGAAACAAATATGTAAAAGATAAACCTGCCAAACATTAGTGTTTGCACATCACACAAAAGCCAAAGCTAGACATTTAAAAATGCTGCTCAACAGAATAAGTGGGAGTAATAACTAATTATCATAATGGTGACACATTCCACATTATCTTTGAATGTGAATGGCCTTGCAGTATAGATAAAGAAAAGAATACTGAATTATATTAAGAAATGCAAATAGCAATGCTGCAGGAGACACATTTGGAAAGAAATGAGCATGTGAATTTGATCGAGAGAAAGAGAGTATTGAGAGTATTTCAGAATGGATATTCAGTAGAATATCAGGGACAGAGGAAAAGGGGATTCCTAAAACTAATTACTAGAGGGTCTCCATTAGTGATAAATGAGGAAAAAATGTAAAATTTTGTGGTAGTAAGAGGCTGTTGGCAAGGTTGGAGGATTACAATGGCATGTATTTATATTCCACTGACAACTCTATTATGAAGCATAAGAAAATTTGGGGAGAAATAATTAGCTTTCAGCAGGGAATGGTATTTAAAGGTGGGGCCTGGAATGTGGTTTGCAATAGTGAGGCTGTATTGGAGGACCTAGAAGGGACAATATAACAAAACAGGGTAGATTTCTGAAGAAATTTATGAAACTATTTGGTATGGAAGATGTGAATTCAGTATTAGGAACTTGATCAGAATTTGCATATTATTCCCCATGATACAATAACTGGGCTAGACTGGATAGAAATTATATTTTACAGGAACATATGCAATTAATTGAAAGCCTCAGCAGACATCCAATAACAATGCCTGATCATTCGAAATAAATGCTAAGATAAAAATGCAGGATAATGAAGTAAGACACTGGTGCATTCCCACCTAGCTGTTAAAAAGAGAAGAATTTAAGGAATGGGTAGTGGAAATTATTCAAGAGTTATTAGGGAAGATAGAAATATCTTCAGAAGTCATAGGAAGTGACTAGAATAAAATGAAAATGGAGTTTAAAATAGAGTCAAAATAAAAAAGAAAGAGATATAGTTAGAAGTAATAGAAATTACCTACAGGGGCTTACAAAGGTTAAAGCTTTGTAGAATAAGGGGAATCTCACAAAAGAAGAGGAGGAGCAAATGCAGAGTGCTAAAGAGAAAAAATGGAGTTTCTGGATAGTTTGCACAAGTTTAGAAAGATTGCAGTTAAGCAGCTATTTTTGGTAACTTCTGAGCACAAAAGCTTTTAGCATAGTAACTTAGACAACAGAACATTGAAAGGGTTTTTGCAAAACTTAGGGAACCTATATCAAGAAAAATAACCAATGATCTTGTAGAGGTTTTAGAGATATTCTGGAAATTTTATGAAAATTTGTATAAAGCAGAGAAGTGTGGAAATCAAGAAAGAGTGCAAATGAGGAGGAGCAAATGCAGAGTGCTAAAGAGAAAAAAGGGAGTATCTGGATAGTTTGCACAGGTTTAGAAAGATTGCAGTTAAGCAGCTATTTTTGGTAACATCTGAGCACAAAAGCTATTAGCATAGTAACTTAGACAACAGAACATTGAAAGGGTTTTTGACAAACTTAGGGAATCTATATCAAGAAAAATAATCAATGATCTTGTAGGGGTTTTAGAGATATTCTAGAAATTTTATGAAAATTTGTATAAAGCAGAGAAGTGTGGAAATCAAGAAAGAGTGCAAATGAAAATATGTATCTAAGACCTAATTATGCCACGGTCAAAGGTAAATGAGGCTCAACAACTGACAGTTAAGATAGGATGTGATGGGATAAAAACTGTGAGGTATAGTCAGTCTTCAGGAAAGTCTTCAGGAACAGATGGTATTCCTGTAGAAGTCTGGAAACTAGGAAGGAAAAAAGTGGATCTGGAAGATTTTGTTTCACAGTATTTTAGAAGGAGGAGAAGTAGCAACATCTTCGAAGAAAGCTGTGGTGGCTATGTTATCTAAAAATGGCCAAGACCCTTCAGACCTAGCTTCATATCGACCCATTCAATTTTAGACCACAATTAAAAAGTGTTAAATTCTTTACTAACTAAAAGAATGGCAGTGATGTTACCAAAATTGATGGATATGGATCAGTGTGGTTTTGTGGAGGGAAGGCAAACATTTGACAACATTAATAAAACAATGGTGATCCAGAGGAAAGCAGAATGTAAGAAAATACTTCTGTTTTGGTGGGGCTTGATGCAGAGGAAGCATTTGACAGAGTAAGCTAGGATTTTGAGTAGGGCATTACAAGCATTTGCATTCATTGATACAATAATAAGGTTAATTAAAAGGATGTATGAAGGAGTGGAGGCAAGAATTAAAGTGGGAGGGTTTCTCTCAGATAAGCATGTTTGACCATAAGAACTGGGCAGCAGTATCCTTATTTGCTTTATTTTTTGAACCCTTAACAAAGAAAATAATAGACTTGGAAGTACAAGGATATAATTGGTATGGTAATAAAGGAAAACTGGCTTTATTTGTAGATGATATTTTGCACCAGATAAATTCAAAAAAGGATATCTTGATTTTGTGGAGCATTTTGAGACAGATAAGTCTTTTCAGGATATAAATTTAATAAAGACAAACAAAAGCAATAGCTGTAAATTATGTACCCACACAAATTAGTTCAGCAGTGGCCATATTTATGGGGACATGGTAAGATGAAGTATTAGGAGTATGGATTAAAAAGACTTCTATTATGTTAGCTATGGATATGTGAGAAGAGACTAAACAAAAGATAATACAGAAATTGAGCAATTGAAAACTTATTTATTGATGTGGATAGTAAGATACAAGCAGTGAAAATGTGTTTTTTTTAGTCACATTGGTCTTGTATACAGGTCAGGTATACTTTATCAACTCATGGAAAAGTTGTTGACAATAATTAATAAAGAATTAAAGTATTTTATATGGGAGTGGAAAGAGGGAAAAAGTTAAGTGGAATGAGCTGATCCTTCTAATAGAAAACCATGATTTAGGTTTACCTGATTTGAGGAGATATTTTAAAGCTACGCAGTTGAGGCTCATATACATAACATGAGCAAAAGGTTATAATTCAGAGTGGAAAGGGATGATGATGAACAAGGAGGAAGTTGAAGAAATGGAGAGAGTGAGATTTTGGATGCAGATCCATAAGGAGAATCGTAGCAACTATACAGAATATTATGTTCATAAAGTAGCAGAAGTTACGCCAATATGAGAATGGAAAAAGGAGAATTTGCTGATAGAGATGACTGCAAGTAGGGGTAGAGATAATATGCAAGAAGGAGCTGGAATTTACTGGAGAAACTTGGCAAAGGAACCAAGATATTGGGAGCAAATAAGCTGGAAACGTAATAGAATGGGGCCAAGAAGGCATTTGAATTGCAGGCTAGAGACTGCCTTCCCTACCAGGGCTTGATCTCATAGTTACAGGCCAATAGAAAAGGATATGTGGATTTTAATTGAAAGACCTGCTCAGGTAGAGTTTTTATTTGACTGTAGAACAATAGCAGCTGTTAAAAATGGATAATTAGTATAGACTGTAAAATATTGCATGATAACTATAAGAATCAATCAGAGGATGTGAGAAAAGATTGGGAAGAGAGACTGGAAAAGCAATTTACAAGAAAACAATGGGAAGACATATGTATGTCCTCCAAGTATGCAACCAAGTCTAGAAGGTTTAGGATTTTGCTTGCATAGGTATTTTTATACCCCAAGCTGATTTCCAAGAATTTTTCCTCAGGTAGATAGCAAATGTTGGAGATGTGATGGAAAAGAAATCGGTAAGTGGAAACATGTTTTGGCAGTTTAGTGAGTTGGCAGATTTTGAAAATTCCCCACAGAATACTGTATCAGAAAATATTGGGTGAGCAAATGTCTGTTAAGTAAGGAAATCATTATTTTGAGCTGGGTTACATAACCTGAATTGCCTCAGCATAACATAGTAAGGCCTTATTAAGTTTAATTCTGTTGGCTGCCAAAAAAGCAATTACTAGAAAATGGAAATCAGCGTCTGAGTGGTGTTAAAAATGGGTAATTAGTAAGGATATAAAATATTCCAGATAAGAATCAATTAGCATAGGTTAGAAAACATGGGGAAGAGACACTGGATAGGCAGATTACAAAGAAACATCTGTATGGCTCCCAGGTATGAGTTACGAGTCCAAAACATTTAGGATTTTTGCATGAAAGTGTTTGCATAGATAATGTTATGCCCCAAGTAGAGTTCAGAGAATGTTTTCCCCTAAGTAGTCATTGAAAATCAAGAAATGGTAATTAAACCTGACTAACTAACTAAAAGAAAGCAGGGTATATGTGAAAACATATGTAAAGTCAATGCACTGACAGGAACTCGGGGACTGTGGCATAATATTTTAAAGCCAAGCAGTGCACTGTGGGATACCTGGAGATAGACTAAAAAAAATCAAGATGCCGGACCCCATGTGTGCAGCCTCTAGAATTATGTTTAAGAATATAAAAAAGTATACAGAGTCCAAAAGTAGTGTTAAAACGTAGGAAACATCAACTTGCTACAATAAACATTTTTTTTCTGTCTGTGGGCATTGCTGTCCTTTAAACTGTATCAGCCATGCAGGGATTCATAGTCCTATATCATGCAGTGAAGCTCTAATTAGGAGCTATCTGAAGGGTGCAGAAATTCAAAAGACAAAGGCGTGATGAATTTGCTAACAGCCTAGGACAATCTACTGGACACAAGTGTCTCTTTTCAGGGGCAGCCCAGGTGTACTGTCTGGTGAGATGACTTGGTCAATCTCACATTAGACGTTAAGTAGTGACTTGGTCCTCCACATACTTTGATCAAGCTTTACTTTGACAGCATTTCTGGGGGAAGAGCAAATCCTGATACAGCTGCTGTCTCGGAGATGTTGGTTAGAGCCTCCACTCATCCTTTGGATGTATAGTTTGATGTATTAGATAATGATAATGAATTATCAGGTGTACATACATGAAAGGTATATGTAGTACACATACATGACATACCCAACATATGTAACGGTAAATAAATTCATTTGTGTTCCAAATATTAGACCAATACTGAAAAATAAAGCCAGCACCTCGAGTGGTTCCAATTCATAGATTTAATTGCACAGAAACTAGACCGGTTTCAGCTGTTTAAGCTTTCATCAGTAGTTACAAAGACAAAAAATAAACTGCTCCTTATATACCCTATAAAAAAGCAATTACATCACTTCCTGTCAAGGAAGAAAAAAATATTAATTATGTTACAAATGAAAATAAATGTATATGCAGCATACAAATATAATATACAAAAAAATTTTTGTTGTCCATCTAAGGCTGTACCAAACCATCATTGATGTCAGTTAGTAGAAAAATAAGATAAAATATTACCTTGGTGTTGTGAAAGAGATGTGTGCTATATAAAAATGAAAAAAGGTTAGCACAATAGTACATAGTTTATAATAGTCATGTCAGTAATAAATGTTGGGTAACATTATAAGCATATATCAGTGTCAAGTAGGAATCTCTAAGAATAATAAGTATAATGAATAAACATATATGAAAAATCACATTTTGTCATTGAGCCCTGGTGGGAAGAGCCCACCCAGTTTAACTATCCATCTTTTCTCTTTTTTATTAAGAATGTCATGCCATCCTGTTTTGAATGCCCTATTTCCAATAATGTTGTCAATAATGCAAAAAGAGAATTTGGCTGTAGGATGCTTAATGGTGTGTCTGTATAATGCGTTGGTTGGTCTACAATTCCTGATGTCTCCCAAATGTTCTGATATCCTGATGCGGAATTGTCTGGATGTTTGACCTACATAGAATGCTTGGCACGTGCATGTGGCTAGATAAATAATCCAGTCAGAACTGCAGTTCCCAAAGATTTTAATATCATGTAGCTGACCAGTATTCTTGCTTGTGAAGCTTTTAGTTTTGAATATATAACCACAAAAACTGCAGTGGCCACAGGGATATGTACCCACTAATTTATCCCCTGTTAGTGTTCTCTGCGTACAAGAGTTATCATCCAAGATACTCCTTTTGTAGTAGGAAAAGTGGGAACTTAATGTTTTGCCCTTCCTATAAGAGAAATAACAACGTTCTCCTAAATAGCCCTCCAGAAGAGGGAACACTAATAATCTAAATATTAAATAAACTAATCTGACTGGATTATTTATCTAGCCACATGCACGTGCCAAGCATTCTATGTAGGTCAAACATCCAGACAATTCCGCATCAGGATATCAGAACATTTGGGAGACATCAGGAATTGTAGACCAACCAACGCATTATACAGACACACCATTAAGCATCCTACAGCCAAATTCTCTTTTTGCATTATTGACAACATTATTGGAAATAGGGCATTCAAAACAGGATGGCATGACATTCTTAATAAAAAAGAGAAAAGATGGATAGTTAAACTGGGTGGGCTCTTCCCACCAGGGCTCAATGACTAAATGTGATTTTTCATATATGTTTATTCATTATACTTATTATTCTTAGAGATTCCTACTTGACACTGATATATGCTTATAATGTTACCCAACATTTATTACTGACATGACTATTATAAACTATGTACTATTGTGCTAACCTTTTTTCATTTTTATATAGCACACATCTCTTTCACAACACCAAGGTAATATTTTATCTTATTTTTCTACTAACTGACATCAATGATGGTTTGGTACAGCCTTAGATGGACAACAAACAATTTTTTGTATATTATATTTGTATGCTGCATATACATTTATTTTCATTTGTAACATAATTAATAATTTTTTCTTCCTTGACAGGAAGTGATGTCATTGCTTTTTTATAGGGTATATAAGGAGCAGTTTATTTTTTGTCTTTGTAACTACTGATGAAAGCTTAAACAGCTGAAACCGGTCTAGTTTCTGTGCAATTAAATCTATGAATTGGAACCAGTCGAGGTGCTGGCTTTATTTTTCAGTATTGGTCTAACTAGCTTGGTTGCCGAGCACCAGTCGTACTTGCTAGCTTGCTTCTTAACTGAATGTTCCAAATATTAACAGCCTTTTGTATTACAGTGATTTTTGTATTTAGAAATGTTCTGTTGCTTTGTTGTGGCATGAATAGAATGTGTCTTCGAGATGTTTGAGGAGATCACCTTATAGCCCAGTTATCCTGTTGTGCATATTAAAGGCTGTGCATGTAAATGGCTGTTGAATTTGCCTTAGCTGGCTATAATTTATATTTAAAGTAAGCTACACAAGCAAGGTCTGATGCTGTCACTGTTCTTGTATAGTATGGTTCCCCCAGGTGAGATGTGTTCTTGTAGTTCCATTGTTTACCATATCCGTGGCAGTCTGATCTTTGAAACATATCGTTATATGGAGTCAGAGTGAGGTCTACATGTTATTTCCATCATGCATAAAACTTTACTAATTTGCTGTAGGGTTTTGTCTCTAAGAATTGATTACTTTTCCCCTGTGAGGCTGTGATCTTAATTTGTAACAGGCACCAAGTAGCAGCTTATCTAGCCAGTCAGCTTGACATAGCCACTGCTGGGAAAATTTTAAAGCCACAGGAGCTGCTACCCAAAGAAAGCAAATTACTGAGAGTGCATAAATTAACTCATTTGTTTTCTTTATAGTCAGAATCCCAGACAGACACACTTTAGATGTCATTTCATTTTTCCCTGTGTATGGTTTGTACAGCGTAAAGTACTATTTCCTTTAAAATACTTCCTTAAGCATATTGTTTAGCTTTTAAGTGAGCATTATGGATTTCCTAAGTTTCATACATGTATTTCAGGTCAGTCTGTGTTTATTATTAAATGCTTTTGCTAAACTGCAAGTGTGTTGTATAGAATCGACATTAAATTGATTTGCAAACAATACAGTACTGATGCATCTTTTTGTTTTTTTTTTTTTTTGTTTAGGGTCTGATCTTAAACTTTTACCTTGCACAAACAAAGCTGTGATGCCCTACTGCCTTCAGCTAATGCTGGCTTGCTTCAAGGTAAATCCTTCTGAGATGTCAGTAGTCATTTGTGTTTACAAAACCATTACAGCGCATGTCCTATATTTTTTTTTTATTTAATACTGATCTTTACAGGGTAATAACATACAATGCACAAAGGTAACAATTTGTCCTGTTAGCAGTGCTAGCCACCTGGTGGTGTAAACCTTGGCTGTAGATGATTGTCACTGTTGAAGTGACTCCCCAAACCCCATGTGCAAAATTGGGAAAAAAGGGTTGTGGATGGATGGATGGAGGGGTACTGAGAAGGTATAAAACCACAACAAAACAAAAGAACAAACTGTAGATAAAAACAACAAACTAGCCAAGATTCTCAAAAAGTATAAAAATTTAATAAAATATAATAATCAAACTGTAGCACCTCCTATTAAATGCATTCAAGGAGTATAAAAAAACAAAATAACATTCATTTATATATTGCAAAGGTAAAACTCACGTTCAGTTATACAGTTAAACAAATATTCAAATAAGATACCTCCAGTTGCACTCTACATTTAAACCTAAAGGCATTAAAGTGCCATACTTCAAAAATATAAATAGATTCTTTGAAAGTGTATGTTTAAATGTCACATTTTCACCATGTTTAAGTAACACTTGTACAAGAGAAGATATGTTGGATCCCTATTTTGACATGGAAATTTTTTTGTATTTCTTTAGCAGTAATTCTCGAAATGGCTGTGTCATCAAGCTAATATACAGCTGCATCATTTAGTGCTAAATATGCTGACTTTCATTGGCGTTGTTATGCTGTTGTAGTGATTAATGGTGTAGAAAAATGTTGACGTGTGAGGCAATTGAAGGAGGAGCAAAAAGCATACCTTATATGTGTGCCATTCCATAATTTGTTTGACAGTTTTTTTCTTCTTTGGTTGATAGGATAGACACTTAGCGGGTTCTAAAAAGGTTACTTATGACACCAGTAGTAAACCCCAACAAAACCTGTATCTTTCCATTTGTCCATTCTTACCTATGAAAGCCTTCTGGCCATTTCTTTGAGTGTTACTATTTGATTCCCCTCCTTTATTTCCTCGTCTTTCATTCTCTCCTTTTGTTAGGCTCCATACTCATTTTACTTAAACACAACATATCTCTGTTGACTTTGTCATTTTTTAACAGTAAAATGTTTCATTTGTTTCCAGTTTTGTGTTTACATGTAATGTTGTGTATACATCTATACTTGTTTGTATTCAGCTGATTGTGTAATTTGTGAAATTTATTTTTGCAGATAACTTGTACTTTTATCTTTTGTGGACACTGAGATTTTTTTTTTGTCCGGGTTGTGGCTGTAGTTGGTCCACAGAGATCAGTGCGATAACCTGGTAAGCAAACTTAAGCAAAATAAAGTATGTGCTAGTTGGTGTAGAGTATAGGCTGCATGGTCCTACTCTGCAGAATCTGGGAGCAGATAGATTTTTTTGCAGTTTTTTTATAGTGTTTAACTTTTATTAGCTTCTCATACATGTTTTATCTTATTCACAGTGACCCAAATAGTTTATATATGTAATCATAGTTGTATATACTGTATGTTTTGTGTCAAAATATAAGTGTGGTAGTTAGGCTGAGTTATGCTGGCTGATTGGCATTTTTTTCTTTGATGAAAGCCTGCTTAAAGTGTGTTTCTTCTGTTGCATGAACAGAGCCTAGAACAGAATTTGAAGCTTTTTTCTTGGACTCTGGTGTTTTGTTTTTGAAGACCTGAATGTAATTGATCTTGGTCTTGATCACTTATTCCACTTCTCCTGGTGAGGCACTTTAGAATTGGCATCGTTTCTTTCAGTTACTGTTATTTACAGTGGATTTTGGAGGCAGAGATGAGGCCTATTATCTGCTGAGGTAACCTTTTAGAGTTGGGTTGTTACTATGTCAGCACTTTGGTATTAATGAAGTTATGTCTGGACATTACCCAAATGTAATTCTTTGGCTTCTGATGCCTGGAACACTAATAATGCCATCTTTTTGTGGTGTTTGAAAGATAAATAGGTACTTTTCAGCATTTGGCTGCTCTTAAAGTATACTGACTGGTGACTGATCTGTGTAGTCTCTAGCCAGCTTGTACTGACTTTAGGACTTAAAACACTAAGAGTTAATTTTCCTGGTCATTCAGAAGAGATTCTTGTTTGGGGTAGGAGTGTTTAGTCTAGAATGTTGTTTCTCTATACATTTTTTGAATATTTGAGCTTTTGGCCCACTGGTTGTACTTACTTTGCTAACCTGTTCACCCACTATTGATTAATTTCCACTAGAATACAGAATTAATAGACTTTTTAGCATTGTGCATAATTTACTGGATTCTTAATATCTTACCATAATCAGCTCATTTAAACAGTGGTAGACAGTTCGGGATTTTTTCATCATATTTTTAACAGTAATTATTACTTTTATTAGGTTGCTTAATTTAACCATGAGCCGTAATGTTTTACTAAACTGTACTTTTTAGGTTTTCTGTATACTGAGTTAGCTTCTTATGCTTTCCACCTGGTACACTACCTTAGATGTTCTTTGTGTTTCACTGTTGCAGTCATTACATTTGGGTAATCTGCTGTCAGGTTACCCACAGTCGGCCTGATTAACAAAGTCTTGGATCCTGTGTCGGTTGCTGTCCCTTCTTCCATGACGTCAGGTTGTCAGGGGTATAAAACATGCAGCCGACGCCATTACATCAGTCTTTCTTGCCGCACGGTGCACGAAGCAGAAGTAGTTCGCAAGTGCCGGTCGTCCGACTCCTGAAATTTTCGTTTTCGAGTTTCAGATCTGAAGTCTTCTACTAAAAAGCTAAGTACCCCATTGGGGAAACTTTTTCTTGCTCTTTACTGATGTCAGTAAATGTTAATAATTGCATTACTTGTGGGAAGCAAATACCTCATAAGGATTTACCGATGTCAGTAAATGTTAATAATTGCATTACTTGTGGGAAGCAAATACCTCATAAGGATTTTCATTTGTACGGTATTCCTTGCCGAGGCCCTGACCACAATGTACCTTGCTGTCAGTTTTGTGCTTTATTTAATCAACGTGCTATCAAATGTCGGTACAGTTTTGCTTCTAAATATTTTGGCTCACGCTTTAATTATCCAGAAATGTCGTCGGTTAGCAATCCGACTACTGGAATACCTAAAAAAAGACAGAGACAGGCCGTTAAGGTCCAAAACTGCCGATGACGCTTCTCGTAAGCCAGTCACCAGTTCGCCAGTACTCAGTGAGGCGCCTTCGCAGCCCCTGATACCTGCTACTTCTGATTCGCAGGCCTCTACTGAGACCCATTCGGAGTCCGGTATGCCGCGAGATGCTTCAAGTATGGAACCCGCGGATGTCTCTACCTTGGATGGGTCTGGAGCCGCTGTGCAAGCACCGGCTTCGGAGGGTGTTCTCAGGCCTACAGATTTGTATATTAGACCTACGCCATCTTCAAAACTAAGACCAAAATCTCGACCTATGCCTAAAAAAATGACGCCTGGGCCACATGTGCAGGCCTCTATGCCTAAAAAACAAATGATCAAAATGGCTGAAGATTTAATTACTCTGATCAGGGGTAGCCAACCCCCCCTTCTGAGAGTCCTAGGCAAGACATTGATTATGAATCTTCTAAACAAGATTCTATTTCTTCTGACTCTTCTAATGACCAGGAATTGTCTATACCTACTTTTGAGGACTCTGATGCAGAAGATTCCATTCCTTCTGCTTCTCCCCCTGAGGATTTTTCTTTTTAGGAAACTTTACATACCTTAAGGGAACATTTCCACTGGGAAAGTCAAGATTTCTGTGAATCTAAAAAGAGAGTTGGGGATTTTCTTCTTCTTCCTCAGCATAGGCCTTTGGCTATACTTCCTGTTCTAGACATTGTTGATGTTTTTTTCAGAATCTAGTATGGCTCCTGATTCTCTGCCTCCGGCTCCTTGTAAGCCAGACAGATACTACAGGGTTCCTGACTCCCACAAATTTCTTTTCAAAAATCCTGTTGCAGATCCTGAAACCATTTCTCAGGGTCCCAAGGGTATTAAGGCTTCTACTGCTAAAAATCCTACCCCTTCTGATAGAGATTCCAGGGCTCTGGATAGATGGGGTAAGAAGGTTTACACTTCTGCAACCTTGGCAATCAGGGGTTTAAACTGTCAATTTCATATGCTAAAATATCAACAGCGTATCATGGGACTGCTTAAACAGAAAATGATATTAATTTCTGACTGTGTGGAAAACAAAGATTTACAGGATTTATTGCATTCAGCTGAACAAGTTGGAAAGCATACTTTGCAATGTGGTTTTGATTCTTTGGAGGCCTCTTGCAGGGCTGCTGTAACTGGGACTGTGCTAAGAAGGCATGCTTGGCTCAAAGAGCAAAATCTGCCTGATCCTGTTAAAGCAAAATTTTTGGATGTTCCTTTACAACAGTACCGGCTCTTTGGTAATAAGGCTGAAGAAGTTTTAAAAAAGATGGAAGATAAAGCTACATCTATGCAAACTGTGAAAGATTTCTTACAAGTGCAACCTCCAAGATTTAGTAGTGACTGGCCTACTAAGAACTGGTCCTTTCCAGTTCCTTCGAGTGCCACTCAAGCCAAACTCAGACATTCCAAAGGCTCCAGGTTTTAGTCACAAGGGACTTTCAGAAAAAAACAATGGGGTGCCTCCTCTTCCAAATCTGGAAACAACTAGACACCTCCCTATGGTAAGCAGTCTCAATGACTTCCCTTTACACAAGCACTTTTAGCCGCCCCTTTGTGGGGAAAACTGGCTCTTCCTGCTAGAAACTGGCAACTTATAACCCAGGACAAATGGGTTTTAAATATAGTATCCCAGGGATACAGATTTAATTTCCATACATTGCCAATTCCAAACGGATCACCAGCCCTGCCTCCAAATCAGTGGGCAGAGGCCCAGAAACAAGTACTTTCCCTCATGAACATGGGGGGCTATTCAACCAGTACCAGAAGAGGAAAAGGGACAAGGTATCTATTCAATACTTTTCCTGGTACCCAGAAAAGACAAATCATGGCGTCCAATTCTGGACTTATCTACTCTAAACACCTTTGTGGACATTCCAAAATTCAAGATGCTGACTCTTCACCAGTTACTACCTATGCTAGGCAAAGATGCCTGATTGGCAACTCTAGGTTTAAAAGAGGCTTACCTGCATATCCCAATCAGGGAATCTTGCAGAAGATACCTCCGCTTCAAAGCAGGCTACTTGCATTACCAGTTCTCTGCACTGCCCTTTGGCTTATCTACTGCGCCGAGGGTCTTTACAAAGTGCCTGGCTCCAGTAAATGCATTTTGCAGGCAAAGAAATATTCAAATATATCCATACCTGGACGATTGTCTAATTCAGACAGAAAACAAGGACACTCTTCTAAACCATCTGGCATTTGTAAAAAGGGTTCTAACTTGTCTTGGGTACACTATAAACGAAAAGAAATCACAACTGGTACCCTCTCAAAAAATTACATTCCTGGGTGCAAGCTTGAATACAGCTGCCCAGATGGCTTTCCTTACGCCAGAGAAGCAAATTCAATTGGTGACTTACTTCAAACAGGTGGCCACAAAAATCCTGCTTTATGCAAGGCAAATACTGCAAGCCTTGGGGTACATGGCCTCCTGCATTCTTCTAATTCCATATGCAAGACTGCATATGAGGAAACTTCAGTGGTACTTAAAAAGTCTATGGAGTGAGTGTTGTCACAGCCTGGAAGCAATGATTCCTATCATTCCTTGCCTGCAATTAGAGTTCCTATGGTGGACAGAGACCTGCCACCAAAACAAGGGACTGTCATTCACACCACCCCCTGCCGCCCAAATCCTAACTACAGACGCATCAGACTATGCTTGGGGGGCACATCTGGCAGGGAAGTGCATTCAGAGCAAATGGAGCCCAAATCGAATGCACCTTAATATCAATCAAAAAGAAATGCTAGCCATACAGAATGCACTGACAGCCTTCATGGACTACCTTCATCCAGGACAATTAATGATAAAGACAGACAACACCATGGTTATGTGGTACATAGACAAGCAGGGGGGTACACACCCCTACCCCCTTTGCAGACTAGCCATGGCATTGTGGAACACGGCCTTGAGCTACCAAGTACAACTACAAGCTCAATTCCTGCCAGGAAAGCTGAATACTCTGGCAGACGAACTAAGCAGAAATCTCATGGACCCACACAAATGGAAACTGGAACCACGGATTTTCAACATGTTGACACGCAAATGGGGGCACCCAGACATAGATCTTTTTGCCTCACCCCACAACTATTAGTTAGACAAGTTTTGCACAAGAACCCATCACAAAAAACCTGTAAAGTGGATGCTCTATCCTTCAGCTGGAAAAACCTATCAGTCTATGCCTTTCCCCCTCTGCCTCTGCTCTCCAAAGTTCTACTAAAAGTCAAACAGGACAAACCAAAAATGATTTTGATTGCTCCAGACTGGCCTCGCCAACACTGGTACTCACTCCTGCGCAGTGTGTCACACCTTCCACCGTGCCACCTGCCACAGACACCTTACTTAATTTCTCAGCAGAACAACCAAATTCTGCACACGCAGCTCCAAACTCTGAATCTTGCAGTGTGGCTAATCACCTAAATTCACCCTTAGCATCCCTCAGAAAACCTGTGATGGATGTCATTTTGGAGGCAAGAAGGCCTAGTACTAGAAAATCTTATGCTGACAAATGCAAAAGATTCTGTGCCTGGAATCAATCTCAAGGGATTAGCAAAGCAGTGCCCAGCATTCCTCAGATTTTACAGTACTTAACTGAGATGCTTCACAAGGGCCTGTCCTTTTCTTCCATAAATATCCATGCCTCAGCCATTTCAGCTCATTACAGCACAGAACCTTCCCTCTTCTCTCATCCTCTGCTAAAGCCAGTATCTCAGAGGCGCCAAAAACGTAAGACCACCCAGGAGAGCTCCATCCCCTGCCTGGGACCTGGAAAAGCTCACTCTCCCTCCTTTCGAGCCAGCTGCTACTGCAGACTTAAAATTTCTCTCCTGGAAAACAGCTTTCCTTTTAGCAGTCACTTCTGCTAGAAGGATTTCTGAATTACAGGCTCTTATGGCAGTGGAGCCTTTTGTCATTTTTCATGCGGACAGGGTATCTCTCAGGACCAATCCATCCTTCATGCCTAAAGTGGTATCCATTGTGGCTCTTAATCAGACCAGTCACTTGCCAACTTTCTTTCCCAATCCATAGAACAAGGGAGAGCGGATTCTGCATTCATTGGATGTACACAGACAACTTAGATTTTACTTAAACAGGACAAAATCCCAAAGAAAATCTAAACAACTGCTGGTGGCATTTGCTGCAGGGGCAGAGGGAAAGGCTATTTCAAAGCAAACCATTTCCAAATGGATAAGCCATTGTATTTGTTTCTGCTGTATGCACCATGGAAAAACTATCCCCAAGGGGATCAGATCCCATTCCACCAGGGCTGCATCTACTTCCACAGCCTTTCTTAGAGGTGTTCCTACCAAGGACATTCTAGAAGCTGCTACCTGGAGCTCAGTTCATACGTTCACCAAACATTACCATTTACCATTGTTCTCCAAATCCAGAGCTGGCTTTGCCACTGCTGTCCTGCAGGGCCTTATAGCTGGTCCTAATGCTGTATAATTCCCTCCACCCAACCATAGCTTTGGGAATCTACCCAAATGTATTGACTTCAACAGTGAAACACGAAGAACATAGTACAGTTGTGTACATTTACCATAAATGTAGATGTTCAAGTGTATTCACTGTTGCAGTCCTAGTTACCCTCCCTCCAGCCCCCTATTTTTCTCTGGCTATACCTCTACTTTCTTTCACTATGCTTAAAAGCCCTTTTGGTGTATTTGCTTTTGGGATTGGAGGTATTTTTTTTGTGTTTTTTTAATTTTATTTGCTCCCCATTTGGGGGGCACCTGACATCTCGGGCAAGAAAAACTGATGTAATGGCTTCGGCTGCATGTTTTATACCCCTGACGACCTGACGTCATGGAAGAAGGGACAGCAACCAATGCAGGACCCAAGACTTTGTTAATCAGGCCGACTGAGGGCAACCTGCCAGCAGATTACCCAAATGTAATGACTGCAACAGTGAATACACTCGAACATCTACATTTATGGTAAGTGTACACAACTGTACTTTTTAGACTCCATCTTCCTCAGCTCTGAGCATCTCGAAACCTTTGATACTGGTGCCAGTTTCGACACCGGTCCTGTCTCCGGCACCAATTATAGGGGTCTATATTATAAATTTGAAGTTTGAAAACTGAATCTCATATGATCGACATCATATGAGCAAAGTTTTCAATCATCGAACGTTACAACGGAGATCGTCATAGGAAATATTTCCCTTCACTTCAATGTAGTGCGATCTTGGAGTTGGTATATTTAAGTAGCAGGGGCATGGGGGTGCAGGGGGGCTTGCCCCCCTGCATAGAGCATTCAGGTAGGTTTTTTTATTTTTAGATTGTTTATATTTTATGTTCGATGTTTGGAAATTTCACTCATATAGAGTTGATCATATGAGATTCTAAGTTTTCAGACTTCGAACATATATTATAGACCCGATTATAGACCTCACCATGCCTATTTTGACTTCGGCACCTGTGACCACTTCGGCTCAGGGCACACATTCGATACCTTCATCATTTACGATTTTGGAACAGACTGTTTCAACTCCGAGTGCCATTTTGGCACCGAGCGATGTTCTTCGTGTTTCACTGTTGCAGTCATCACAATTGGGTTATCTGCTTGCAGTAGCCCTCAATCGGCCTGATTAACAAAGTCTTGGGTCCTGTGTCAGTTGCTGTCCCTTCTTGCATGACGTCAGGTCATCAGGGGTATAAAATATGCAGCCGACACCATTACCCCAGTCTTCCTTGCCGTGCAGTGCCCGAAGCAGAAGCAGTTCGCAAGTACCAGTCGGCCAACTCCTGAAATTTTCATCTTTGAGTTTCAGAACCGAAGTCTTCAACTAAAGCTAAGTACCCCGTTGGGGAAGCTTTTTCTTGCTCCTTACCGATGTCAGTAAAAGTTAATAATTGCATTTCTTGGTGAAAGCAAATATCTCACAAAGATTTTCATTCGTACCATACTCCTTGCCTAGGCCCTGACCACAACATATATTGCTGTCGGTTTTGTGCTTTTTTAAATCAACGCACTATCCGTCGTCGGTATATTTTCGCCTGTAAATATTTCAGTTCTTGGTTCAATTATCCAGAAATGTCGTCGGTAAGCCACCCGACTACCGGGCTTCCGAAAAAATGCAAAGATAAAGACGGAGACAGGCCGACTAGGTCCAAAGCTGCCGACGACACTTCTCCTAAGCCAGTTGCCAGTTCGCCTGTACTCAGTGAGGTGATACCCGCTACTTCTGATTCACAGGCCTCTACTGAGACCCATTCGGAATCCGGTATGCAGCAAGATGCTTCCACTGTGGAACCTTTATTTTATTTATTTAACATTTGTTGACCGGGCTAGTCTAGCTGGATATATGTCCATTTTCAGTAGAGGCCCGGGGAGAAAAGCTCCACAAAGAACAGTCAATTTAAAACCATTGTTTACTGGAAAAATGTTCAACACTACAAACTAACAACACAGTCTAATAGGTGGTACTGTTGCGGATGTCTCTACCTTGGATGGGTCCGGAGCCGCAACAGTACCACCTATTAGACTGTGTTGCGGCTCCGGACCCATCCAAGGTAGAGACATCCGCAACAGTACCACCTATTAGACTGTGTTGTTAGTTTGTAGTGTTGCGGATGTCTCTACCTTGGATGGGTCCGGAGCCGCTGTGCAGGCACCGGCTTCTGAGGGTGTATTCAGGCCTACGGACCTGCATATTAGACCAACACCTCCTTCTTCTTTAAGGCCTAAATCTCGAACCATGCCTAGAAAACAGACGCCCAGGCCGCATGCTCAGGCCTCTATGCCTAAAAAACAAATTATAAGAATGGCTGAAGATCTTATAACTTTAATCAGGGGAAGCCAACCACCCTCTTCTAAGAGACCTAGGACTGAAATTGTTTATGAAGTTTTTGACCAGGATTCTGATTTTTCTGATTCTTCTGATGATCTGGATTTACCCTTATCTGCATATGAGGATTCTGATGCAGAGGACTCTATTCCCTCTGGCTTCTCCTCCAGAGGATTTTTCTTTTGGTGAAACCTTGCACACTCTAAGGGAGCATTTCCACTGGGAAAGCCAGGATTTTTCTGATTCGAAAAAGAGGCTTAGGGATTTCTTACTCTTGCCTCAGCATAGGCCTTTAGCTATACCTCCTGTAGTAGACATTGTTGATGATACCTTTTTGGAATCTAGTTTGGCCCCTGATTCTTTGCCTCCTGCTCCCGAACACCTGACAGATATTACAGGGTTCCTTTTTAAAAATCCTATTGTGGATCCAGAGACTATTTCACAAGGACCCAAGGGCATTAAGGCCTCTACTGCCAAAAGCCCTACCCCTTCTGATAGAGACTCCAGGGCGCTGGATAGATGGGGTAAGAAGGTTTACACTTCTGCAACCTTGGCCATTAGGGCCTTAAACTGTCAGTTTCATATGTTAAAGTATCAATAACATATTATTGGATTGCTTAAACAGAAAATTATGTTGATTCCTGACTGTGCTGAAAATAAGGAATTACAGGATTTAATGCATTCTGCTGAACAGGTTGGAAAACATATTTTGCAATGTGGGTTTGATTCTTTAGAGGCCACTTGCAGGGCTGCTGTCACTGGGTCTGTACTCAGAAGGCATGCTTGGCTTAAGAAGCAATCTTTGCCTGATCATGTTAAAGCTAAACTGTTGGATGCTTCCTTAAATCAGGACCGCCTGTTTTGCAGCAAAGCTGAGGAAGTTCTTAAAAAGATGGAAGATAAACTATTAAAGATTTCTTACATGTTCAGCCTCCAAGATTTAGTAGGCATTGGCCCTCTAAGAATTGGTCCTTTCTGGCTCCTTCCAGGCCTTCTCAATCCAAACCCAGACACAGCAGAAATCCCAGGTTTCAGTCCCAGGGTACGCACAAGACTAAGCAGTGGAGGGCTTCCGCTTCCAAATCTGGGAGTAGTAAGACTCCCCCCTATGGAAAACCGTCTCGACTTGATTTTAAAACTTCCAAGCACTTCTCAACTGAATGCTCCTTTAGGGGGAAAGATTGGTCTGCAGGCCAAACACTGGGAACTCATTACCTAGGACAAATGGGTTTTAAATATAATGTCCCAAGGATACAAATTTCACTTCCAGACATTACCAACGCCAAAAGGTTGGCCAGGTCTACCCCCAAATCAGTGGGCAGAGGCTCAAAAGCAAATACTGTCTTTTAAGCATAAAGGCTATACAAACTGTACCATAAGAGGAAAAAGGACAAGGTTTCAACTCAAGACTTTTCCTGGTACCCACAAAAGACAATTCATGGCATCCTATTCTGGATCTGTCTACTCTAAACACCTTTTTGGTGATTCCAAAATTCAAGATGCTGACTCTTCACCAGTTGCATCTTATGCTAGGAAAAGATGCCTGGATGGTAACACTCGATTTAAAGGAAGCATACCTGCACATCCCAATCAGGGAATCTTGCAGAAGATACCTATGCTTCAAAGTAGGCTACAATCCCTGCCAGTCCTCTGCACTGCCCTTTGACTTATCTACTGCGCCCAGGGTATTCACAAAGTGCCTAGCCCCAGTCATCACATTTTGCAGGCAAAGAAATATTCAAATATGCCCACACCTGGACGATTGTTTAATTCAGGCAGAAAGCCAGGACGTACTTTTGAATCATCTGGCCTTTGTACAAAGGGTGCTAACCTGTCTGGGGTACACCATAAATGAAAAGAAATCACACCTGGTACCCTGTCAACAAATCATATTCCTGGGCGCAAGCTTGAATACAACTTCCCAGATGACTTTCCTCACGTCAGAGAAACAAATTAATTTGACAACCTACTTCAAGCAAGTGGCCACAAAAACCCTACTATCTGCAAGGCAAATACTACAAGCCTTGGGGTTCATGGCCTCTTGCATTCTTCTAATTTCATATGCAAGACTGCATATGAGGAAACTACAATGGTATCTAAAAAGCCTATGTTGTCAACATTCTCAGGATCTATAAGCAATGATTGCCATCATACCTTGCCTACGCCTAGAGTTTCTTTGGTGGGCAGAGGCCTGCCACCAAAACAAGGGACTACCATTCACACCACCCCCTGCCGCCCAAACCCTAACAACAGACGCATCAGATTATGCATGGGGGGCTCACCTGGCAGGGAAGTGCATTCAGGGCAAATGGAACCCAAGTCAAATGCACTTGCATATCAATCAAAAAGAAATGTTAGCTGTACAGAATGCTCTGACAGCCTTCAAGGACCACATTCTTCCAGGACAGTTAATGGTAAAGACGGACAACACCACTGTTATGTGGTACATAAGCAGGGGGGTACACATTCTTACCCCTATGCAGACTAGCCATGGCATTGTGGAACACAGCCCTTTTGCACAAGGACTCCCACAAACAAGCTTGGAAAGTGGATACGCTGTCCTTCAGCTGGAAAAACCTATCAGTTTATGCCTTTCCTCCTCTGCCTCTGCTCTCTAAAGTACTAGTAAAGATCAAGCAAGACCAACCAAGGACGATTTTGATTGCACCAGACTGGCCACACCAACACTGGTACCCCCTGTTGCGCAGTGTGTCACTGTTGGCCCCATGGCACCTGCCTCAGACTCCTACCCTATTGTCTCAGCAGGAGAACCAGATTCTGCACCCTCATCTTCATACACTGAACTTAGCAGCCTGGCTAATTACCTAAGCTCTCCTTTACCATCCTTCAGTAAACCAGTGACAGATATCATTTTAGAGGCAAAGAGACCTAGTACTAGAAAATCTTATGCTGAAAAATGGAAAAGATTCTGAGCCTGGAACCAGTCTCAAGGGATGAGCACAGCAGTGCCCAATTTACCTCAGATTTTACAATACTTAACTAACTGAGATGCTTCACAAGGGCCTGTCTTTCTCCTCCATCAAAATTCGCACCTCAGCCATTTCAGCTCATTATAACACAGAGCCTCCCCTCTTCTCTCATCCACTGCTTAAGCAGTTCCTCAAAGGGGCCAAAAATCTACGACCACCCAGGAGAGCCCCAACTCCATCCTGGGACCTTTGTTTTGTATTGGAAAAGCTCACCCCTCCTCCTTTCGAGCCAGCTGCCACTGCAGATTTAAGATTACTCTCTTGGAAAACAGCTTTACTTTTAGCAATCACTTCAGCAAGAAGGGTATCTGAATTACAGGCCCTCATGGCAGTGGAGCCTTTCATCATCTTTCATGAAGACAGGGTGTCCCTCATGACTAATCCCTCCTTCATGCCCAAGGTGGTATCCAGTGTGGCCCTTAATCAGTCCATTCATTTGCCAACCTTCTTTCCTAACCCACAAAACAAAGGGGAATGGATACTGCACTCCTTAGACGTGCACAGACAACTTAGATTCTACTTGGACAGGACTAAACCTCAAAGGAAATCTGAACAACTGCTGGTGGCATTTGCTGCAGGGGCAGAGGGGAAGGTTATTTCAAAGCAAACCATTTCCAAATGGATAGGCCATTGCATTCATTTCTGCTACAAGCACCATGGAAAACCTATCCCACAGGGATCAGTCCCCATTCATCCAGGGCTGCATCTACCTCTACAGCCTTTCTCAGAGGCATCCCTACCAGGGACATCCTAGAAGCTGCTAACTGGAGTTCAGTACATACTTTCACCAAGCTTTACCATCTGCCAGTTTTCTTTATATCCAGAGCTGGCTTTGCTACTGCAGTCTTGCAGGGCCTTATAGCTGGTCCTAATGCTGTCTAAATTCCTCCTCCCATCTTTAGCTTTGGGAATCTACCCAATTGTGATGACTGCAGCAGTGAGACACGAAGAATATAGTACAGTTGTGTACATTTACCATAAATGTAGATGTTCGAGTGTATTCACTGTTGCAGTCCTGGTTACCCTCCCTCCAGCCCCCTTTCTTCTTTTGGCTATACCTCTACTCTACTTTAATCTGCTGAAAAGCTTTTTGATGTATTTGATTTTTTTGTTGGAGGTATAACCTTGTATATTTATAGATTTAATTGCTTCCCTTTGGGGGGCACCTGACATCTGGGACAAGCAAAACTGATGTAATGGCATTGGCTGCATATTTTATACCCCTGATGTCATGGAAAAAGGGGCAGCAACCGATGCAGGACCCAAGACTTTGTTAATCAGGCCGACTGAGGGCTACTGCAAGCAGATAACCCAAATGTGATGACTGCAACAGTGACTACACTCGAACATCTACATTTATGGTAAGTGTACACAACTGTACTTTTTACTGACTGCACTAGATTTTGACCCCCTTACTCCCGGTCTCGAAACTTGAGACTCCGGTGCCAGCAGACCTTGCAGCATGGACCTGATACTCCCCTTCCGTATATCCAATTCTGAGCCAGGTGTATAGCCCATTCATTGAACTCTCTTGACTCTCTGTCCGGAGTATCCACTAGATCCACCAGGAACTTGTCAGAACACGACGTGGTGCATCTTGTGGACTAGCTGTTGTTCGCCAGGGGGATACCCACACTTTCTAAGACCCATCCACCTGCATGACTTGGGTTAGTTTCTCCACGGACTCCATCTTACACTCCTTCGACCATTTTAGTTCTGAAGCCTTCTGCTCCTACATCTTTCTCGGAAGCCATCACCTCGGCACCTACAGTGCACCTCACTCTGGCTCCGAGTTTGTCCCTTTTGTCTTCGGTTCCTGCGGAATCGGTCCTCCTCAATCTGGGGATTGGGGGGGGGGGTGTTTTGGCCTGGGGCATGGAACAGTCTTTCTTGTCAGTTCGATCCTCTGTGCCAATAGCCATGTCCACATTGATCCTGCTTGAGGCTCCATCCATTGGGGGCAGGTTTGTCAGAGCATGGTGTGACCCCGATCCTGAGGTTGTCTTTCTTGGTTCCGGGCTCCCATCCCTCTTTGGGCGGATCTGCCTTCCACGCAATGGAGAGGGTCTCGCTTCTGGAAGCACTCTTTTGATGTCGGAACCCCAGTTTTCGCCCCCTGAGCTACAGCTGCCACAGACCAGCCCCCCAGGACACCAGGCAGAGAAGCTGCAGGAAACCCCTGTTCAGGGTACCCGCTCTTCCGAGTCCTCCTCAGAGACCCCCACTGAGGAGACCCCTCGAAAGAGGGCATGCAAGAGGAAGCACATGGACCCACCTGAGGAGTCCTTAACAGAAGACACAGATTACGATGATGGTGAAGGGTCCCCTCGGTCACGTCCTGAAGATGTCTCCTTCGGAGACATCCTGGAAATGCTAAAGCGGGGAGGTGACTGGGAGCCCTCTAAACCTTCGTCTGAGGAGTCTTTGTTCCTGCAGGCTTTTTGCGCCTGGCCTTCTACCGCTTGGATGACCCCGCCTGCCGATGAGCTCGTCCAGCTCATTGTGCAGCTCGCTTGGAAGAACCCTGATTCCATTGATGTGATCCCTTGGAGACCTGACAAAATTATTTCCCCTCCCGAGGAGAACCTGCATTGGTCCAAAGGGTTACCAGTCAATGCTATGGTGGTGGCGGCGGCGGCCACGAAAAAGGACTTGGCTGAGGAAAGTCCCACTGTCCACCAACCCAACAGGGAGTTCTGGGTGGTGGACAAACTTGGGAAGCGAGTTTTTGCATCAGGGACCTTTGCTATACGGTCCCTGAAGTATTTGGCACATTTTACGAGGCTCCAGAGGGACTTGATCTCTGAACTCTCTGGGACACAGGACAGTTGTCTCACATGGTCAGGAACAAAGTGGCCTCGCAGCTCGCAACCCTGGAATCGATATCCAACTCGTCCATTCAAATGCGACCGAAGGGGCAGCTAGAGCAGCGGGTTCAGGCATTGTTATGAGGTGTCATGCCTGGATGCGCATTTGTGACCTCATGGACCCCTTCAAGTCTTCCTTTTTGAATACACCCATCGAAGCATCATCCCTTTTTGGCTCCAAAGTGAAGGACATGCTAGCTAGGTTCTTCAGGCCCTAGGTTCTATGGCAGCTTCAATTCCAATAGTGCCTCTAGCAAAGCTACATATGCGGATCCTGCAGTGGCTCCTTCTTTGTCAGTGGTTCCCAAACTGCCACCCCCTCTGCTACCAGATTCGAATAACCAACTCCTGCAAACAAGGACCTCCTTTGGTGGATGAGGCCAGACGCAGAACTTTGGAGTCACCCATTTCAATCACCTCAGCACAGAGCCATTGTGACCACGGATGCTTCCCTGATCGGTAAGGGTGGGGCCATTTCCAGGGGAAGACAGTCCAAGGCACATGGTCTACCTCAGAGGCCCACCTGCATATCAGTGTTCTGGAACTGAGAGCAGTGCTTTTAGCATTGCAGGCCTTTCATTTGGCTTTCCCTTCTGGGATAATTGCAATTTAGTAAGACAATATGTCAGTGGTCTGGTATGTCAACAAGCAAGGAGGAACCGAGTCCTACCCCCTGCGTTAAGAAGCCATGAGAATTTGTCAGTGGGCGATAGCTTCCAACCTCTTTCTGATAGCAACGCATATCCCAGGGAGCTCCAACATAATTGTGGACAAACTGAGCAGATGCATCTTCCTGCCTCACGAGTGGTCCTTCAATCCGGAGGTGGTGACAGAAATCCTTAGCCACGGGGTCCAGCCTTGCTGCGATCTTTTCGCCTCCCTTTGAACAGCAAGTACAGCAGCTATTTTGCCCTTCTTCCCCAGAGGGGGAGTCCCCGAGGAACGCTCTAATCCACCATTGGCCCACGAGACTTCTGTATGCCTACCCTCCCATTCCCCTGATTCCACAATTTCTAAAGAAAGCTCTTCGGTTGAGATGCAGGGTGATCCTCATAGCTCCATTCTGGCCTCGACAAGTTTAGTTTCCCTTCCTTCGGCCTCACCTAGTATACCTGTCGTGGATTCTGGACCCTCTCCCAGGTCTGATTACTCTCCCCCAAGAGTTGAGCCACCCAAATCTGTCCAGTCTCAAGCTGACAGCTTGGTTTCTCCACTTCCATTAGTTGCCAGGCAAGCTAATCTCTCCTCACCTGTTCGAGACATCATTCTGGCCTCTCATAACCATCCACCAGAAGACTATATCAGGATAAATGGAAAAGGTTCTCCAGTTGGTCTAAGGACAACATGCTAGATCTGTATTCGGCTCCAGTAACTGCGTTTTTTTTTTATAATGGAGCCTCTGCCTTTACTGTATGAGTACACCTAGCGGCAGTTTCTAATTTCCACAGTGGTATAGATGGCACCCTCTTATCTCTTTATGTCTATGCAAGGCCTTCCTCAAGGGAACCTCCCATATCAGGCCTCCTGTCAGACAGTCTGTGGAACCATGGAACCTCACTTTAGTCCTTCAGTCTTTGATTCAAAAACATTTTGAACCTGCTGTGAAGTGTAACCTAAAGTTTTTGTCTTGGAAATCTTTGTTCTTGGTAGCTATCACGTCTTTCAGAAGGGTCTCGGAGCTGCGGGCATTGTGTATCAAGAGGCCTATCTGGTCTTCCATAAAGAGTATCACTTCGGACTAATCCATCCTTCCTTCATAAGTTGTTTCTGAATTCTCCATTAACCAGACCATTGATCTACCAGTGTTCTTTCTGAATTTTTCCAATAGAGGAGAGTACTGCCTTCACTCCTTGGATGTACATAGGCAACTGAGATTTTACCTAGACAGGACCAAACCTATCCATAAGTCTGAACAGCTTTTCATCTCCTTTTCTGGGCCCAGAATGCGAGATGCTGTTTCCAAGGTTACATTATCAAAATGGCTAAGGGACTGCATACGTTTCATCTATTCCCTCAGTAACGAACCTGTGCCAAAAGTTAATGCTCACTCCACTAGATCTATGGCAACATCTGTAGCTTGCCATTCCAGGGCTTCCATGGATGACATCTGAGCAGCAGCTACTTGGGCTAAGCCTCATACCTTTATCATTCATTACAAACTGGACTTGGGGCCTCCAGAGGCAGAGCTGCCTTCAGCTCAATGGTACTTGGGAATGTTCTTCCGTAAGGGCCGCCCATAGACCTCAAGGTAGCTTGGGATTCTATCCCGTCAGTGATGAATGGAAAGAAGATTAACAACATCAGATAAAGAAGTTATGTCTTACCATAATGTTCCATCTGTGTTTTCATCTTCTTTCATTCATCACTTCCCACCCTCCTTCCCCCTCCAAAGGCTCCTGGGGGATGCTTTGGGTCCAAGTGGTGTCCTAGGGTATTTGCGCAGAAGTGACCTCGGCTTTACTTTTCTTTCTCTAGCAAACTCGATCTGAGGTAACAGGGAGAAGGGTATTCTGAGTAGAAACTTAGCTCGAGAGTTTATGGGCTGACGCGAGCTTGGTAAAAAGGCCGACTCGGTTCCGAGGGCTCGAAACCGAATCCATCAGCAGTGATGAATGAAAGAAGATGAACAACACAAATGGAATGTTATGGGTAAGACATAACTTCTTTTTTCCATAGTTACACCCGTTTGCTCACCCAATATTTCCAACATAGTACTATGTAGGGAATTTTTAAAGTCTGCAAACTCATTTCATTCCCAGGACATATGTTCCCATTTACCTCTTTCTTCCTCATCATGCCACCACCATTTGCCATCTATCTGAGAGAAAAATCTTTGGGAGTCTGCTATAGGTATAAAAATACATATGCAAACACTTCAATGCAAAAATTCTAGACCTTTTAGAGTCTGTTGTATACTTGGGAGCCATATTTATGTCCTCCTGTTGTTCCCTTGTAAACTGCTGACCCTAAGACTGACCAGTCTGATCCCAGGGAACTGTTAATTGGTTCAACTAATCACAGATCAGTAATACTCGACCAATTATTTCCTTTGTGTAACTGCATCCAGGCCTTGTCAGCCCAAAATGTCCCATTCAGGAAGGGTGCTGGGGTCATCCTGAGAAACGACCATTATATGAGGGACTTTATACCAATCAGATCTTTGATATCTGGTGGTAACTTAAGTTGCAGTTGCCAGATCACATTCTTAGTTGGTGTGGTCTGAAGCTGATCAAGCACTGGCCTCTCTGGCAGGCTTGCTGTCATATGCCATTTCCCTGTCTCCCAGCACCCACTACACATCAGTCTACTATACTTCCCAGCTGTCCACAATTTCAATGTGTCCAGATTTTTGCCACATATTATTCATCTTTTCTTCATAAACTTGTGGCTTTCTGACAAATTATCAATGACTGAGATCACTAAGTAATGATGGATGGTTGAGTTTCAGAACTCGTATCCTTCAGAAAATGCATGCAAATGCAAAAACTGTTATTCTAGCAACTTTGTAAACTAAGACCAGTATTTAAAATTGGTCCCTGGTCTTGTTCTCCCCTTTATTTTTGGCTTTGCTAAGAATTCTTATGCTAAGAGGTTGAGAGATATGCCTTCTACCCGTAATGAGTGGACGTGTACCCTCAGCCCCTGCAGGTAGGAGGGAGTGTTGGACTCTCTCGCATGTTACCTTCTAAGAGGAGTCAGATGACCCAGAGACATGTTTCTCAAAGATGACTAGGCTGAACAAGGAGAAGGTGACTGAGCTGTCTATCGGGAGCTAGGATCCACCACATAACACACGCACTCAGGTCACTCCAAAGCAAGTACAAATATGACTCCGTCATTGTCCATGCTGGTGTGAATGACCTGAGACGTACCTCCCTGGACTACATGAAAAGAGACATAGAGGAGCTCTCCGATTATGTAGCCCAGGCTGGTATGACCCTGACCCTGAGCAGCATCTTTTCCTCACCAAGAATGATACCACAATACAAAGACAAGATGATCAGCTTTAACAATTGGCTCAAGTACTGGTATCATTCTAAGGGGATCCAATGTCTGTCTGCCTGGGATGATATGATGGACAAGCCACGCTGCTTCGCAAGGGATGGCTTACACCTGTCACCACTGGGCTTCCGGATATTGGCTAAGGCTCTTGCCACCCCCATAGTGCCTTTTTTAGGCAAGGCTCAAAAGACAAACCCACCTCCTTAGAAAACAAAAATGGAAAAAAACTAAGGGTAATGCTGCTCAACGCCAGAAGTCTAAATCTCAAGATGCAGGCACTTGATGCACTCCTCAGCATGGAGAACATCGACGCCTGTGCAGTAACTGAAACCTGGTTCAAGGCTCCTGAGAGCACCCCAGCGCTACCAGGCTATACCTCGTATCATGCTTTGGCCCCAAAACCCGGGCCGAACCACAAAGGGAGGGGGAGTGTCCATATTCATAAAGGACACCCACACCTCCAGGTTAGTAGCAACACATGAGCCATCAGAGACCATACAGGTGCAACTAACCATAGGCAAAACTGCTATACAACTGGTAGCATGTTACAGACCACCCTCCCAATCTCAAGAACCCCACTCAGCCTTCCTGAAGACATTGGAGGATATGAATGTATCACAAAATACCATCATACTGGGAGACTTCAACTACCCAAACATAGATTGGGTACATTATTCTAGCCCTAATATCCTAGCCCAAAGGTTCCTGGAATTCATAAATTCAAATGCACTGGAACAACTAGTCACCTCTCCCACTAGGGGAGATAATATACTAGACCTGATCATCACAAATATGGGGACAAAATGCTCCACACTGGAAGTATATCCCTCACTAGTGAGATCTGACCACAAACTAATCACTCTGGATATACATATCCCACCTCCACCCCCAGCACAAAAGACCACAGTGAAAAACTTCTCAAAAGCAGACTTCACTCTTCTTAAGACTGAGATAGTATCCTTTAAGCCCACTGTGCCAGTGGATACCACATCCCACAATGCCGAATCCTTCACAAATGCTTTCTATGGACATCTCCAAGAATGCATGGATCATGCAATCCCAAACAAATCCAAGTCCCTCTCCACTAAATGTAAGCGTCCTGTCTGGTGGACCTCAGCCATAAACAAATTGTATAACAAAAGAAGGAAGCTACTGCACATCAGAGCGAAATCCCATGAAGGGAAGACATCTCTGATCAACATTAGCAGAAAACTACGTTCTCTCATAAAAACATCCAAGGCAAACTTTGAGAGAAAAATCGCTAAGGACACTAAAGATGACCACAAAGCCTTCTTTAGCTATGTTAGAAACCTGGGTGAAAACCCTCAGATATGCTCAGAGTTGGTTCACAACAACAAAAAATACACTGAACCCACAGATATTGCCAACATTCTGGCTGACAGGTTCAGTGCAAATTTCTCCCCTCCTTCACCCCCAAAAGAAGAAATACTTATCCCAGCTGAATGTAATCTCCCTGTCATCTCAGATGTCCAAGTGAGAACCGCCCTAAACAAAGCAAAAAACACAGCATCAATGGGACTTGATGGTATCCCGGGGTGCGTGTTACGTGAACTCCAAGAGGAGCTAAACCCACACATAAAAATGCTATTTAACCTTAGCCTTACTTCGGGATATGTACCTGAACACTGGCGTACAGCAACAGTGGTCCCACTCCACAAGGGGGTGCCTCTACAGACCCTGGAAACTACCGCCCCATAAGCTTAACTAGCCTGGTCTGCAAAGCTATGGAAAGAATCATTATGGAACTCATAAACAGAGACATAGGGGACCTACAGACACTTGACCCCACCCAGTTCGGCTTTGTAAAGGGCAGATCCTGCCTTTTAAACCTGGTTGACTTTTTGAAACAGTCACTAGAGCCATTGATGAGGGCAAAGCAGTCCATATAGCATACCTGGACTTGGCTAAGGCCTTGACACAATACCCCACTCAGGCATCATAGATAAGCTAAACAGCTTAAAAGTAAACCCTTATGTCACTAGATGGGTTGCAAACTGGCTAAAGGACAGAACCCATAAAGTTAAAATCGCTGGAGCAATGTCAGACTCAAAGCCAGTCACAAGTGGTGTCCCACAGGGATCTGTCCTGGGACCCCTCTTGTTCGGCATTTATTTCTCAGATGTTAAAGCAAACATGGGAGGGCTGTGGCTGACAAAGTTCACAGATGACTGCAAACTAGGCGCCATAGTCGATACACCAGCAGACACACACATCCTACAAAAAGGCCTCACTGAAACGGACAACTGGTGCCGTAGTCATGGCCTTAAACTAAATGCCAAAAAATGTATAGTCATCCCTTTTGGAAAAAAACAAAGTACCCACAAATTATCACATAGACATCAACCCACTGAGTATGGAAAAAGTAATCGGAGACCTAGGGACCTAAGTAGACAGCGACCTCTCATTTGACACCCACGTTGCCAAAGTGGTTAGAAAAACATTCTACCTTGCACACCTCATCATGAAGGGATTCACATCCAGATCCAAGGATGTCATTGTACCCCTATATTCCTCCCTCATCAGACCCATGATTGAGTACAATGCCCCATTTGGTATGTACCTCACCCGGCATTTGCAACAGCTGGAGAGACCACAAAAGTACCTCACCAAAAGGATCAAGGGTCTTCAACATATGTCTTATTCTGCCAGACTAAAGAAACTTCAGCTCTATTCAGTAGCATACCACCTGCTCAGAGGTGATCTCTGCCTGACGTACAAGGCCATGTCCAATCAGGATCTGATGGACATGCTCCACCTCAAAAAATCCAAATCCATCAGGACCACGAGAGCTAAAGACTTAAACCTCGGCACAAGTGTGAATAGGACATGCTGGAGGGATAGATTCATAACCCAGAGGCTTCCCATGCTTTGGAACAGGATCCCAGTTCGTATTAGGCAGAGCCCCTCACTGACTCTCAAGAGAAATCTTGATGAGTGGATGGGAGATCATAAGTTTACCCCAGGGGTCACATCTGTGTCTCTGCTAGACAGGGGCACAGTAAACTAATCCTATTATATAAGGGGACCTTCATTGTGTCACTACTAGACAGAGGCACAGTATTCTAGATTTATTCTGTACATTTTTGTACCATTTCATGGGGTGGCAAAAGCCACATCACTATGGCTAGGCTTACAAATGCACCAGGGCAGATAGCCTAGTACTATACTATGAAACTATGAAACTATAAGAGAAGTCAATCCACATACCCTCCAATTTCTTTCCAGATAACCCTTGATTTAGGGAGATCTTCAAGCTCATGAACACCAGCTTACATTGGCCTCAAGCTACTGTTCCATCCCCTCAGAAAATCCTTGCTGATTTAATGGGGAAGAGCCCAGAAGCACCTTGGGTCATTCCACCAATAAGTCGGTATATAGGGCCCATGCATTCTGTCCCATTATGAAACAGCAGAGTGGGTAACAAAGACATAAGCATATTTTTTTTAATAATTCTGTACTGACTGATCAAAGTTTTACATTTAAGTTATAAAATATATGAGACAAACATATTTCTTGCAAAACTGTAGCTCATACATTGACCTTTTCAGCCCAATGCCTGTGTATCACAACTGTTCTTAAAGGGGGAATTTTGCAGTGGCATGTTCAGACTGCCAGGCATGTTCTGGAAGCTAGTATGTAAAAATGAACTGAAGACAAGTTGTCACTTTCATTCATTCTCACCTGTTGGGTTCAAATTGATCCTCTGATCCAATTCAGCTGTTCATTCCAGCTCGTGAAACACTGAAACTCTCAAGCTCCTCCCTTTACCCACAATGCACTAGTCACCTAACATACGTCAGATCTCATTTGCTGCCTTAGTGTATGGATGTGGTCACTGCTTACTCTTGAGCGAGCATACTAGTTTTCTATGAGTTGAAGTTTTATATATACAGTTCCAGTATCCAAACCTCCCGTTAAAGTAGCTAAAGTATTGGATCCAACCAGTTTGGATCAGAGACCTAGATCAGAGAAATCTCGGATCCAGCCACTTCAAGTGCTACTGGATCCTTTCTCTTCTCGGCTCCCCTACCCTTTTTTGGAACATTCACCGAGACAACACTCTAGACCATCTTCAACAGTCTCATCTGTTTGATCATCCAAGAGTCTGACAGAAGTTGATGTGGACTGGATGATGAGGAAATTCCTCAGGACGCATATTCAAATGGGAGTTGTTCTGTCTCTGATCCCATTGGGTCTGGAGACCCTTGTCAGTATTACTCCCCTGTTATTGGCTCCTTCAGTCCGACCTTTGCTTTCAGAGTCATCGGATCTGAAAGTACTGGAGTCATTGTTCTCGATCTCAAGATGCTGGCATCTTTGACTCTGATGGCATCTCTGAATAGTCTGTCGCCGAGCACTTGGGAGTTGGACAGCTCTCGGAGTCATAGAGTCTGCTCTGGCTCAGGGGTGTTGGAGTCTACTGCAAAGCTGTTGGAGCCGTCTCTGCCCCTTGGAGCTTTGGTACTAGACAGTTCAGTTCAGCTTCCTTCTCGAATAGTTTTCTTCAGGGCAGAGGGAGCTGACCATCCATATGTGTGCCTTATTGGATCCATCAGTTTTTTTTATCTGAGGTATTCTGCATTCGAGGTGGTGGAGAGAGATTTCTCTGTTCCCAGAGCTCATACTTCTCTTCCCTGTTTGGTTCCAACTACCCAACTCCATTTGTCTCTGCATCAGAACGTCAATCAGCTGCAGCACTGGCAGTCTCCAGACCACACAGTGGGGTATAATAATCACTTCCAGCACTTTTCCAGAGCATCCCACTGAAGAAGTTCCCAGGAAGAGGAAGTGTAAAAGGAGGCACTTGACTCTCTGCAAGAATCTGTCACTGAAGATACTGACTTTGAAGTGGAAGGTTCCCCCGGATCACCATCCAACGATGTATCATTTTGAGACATCTTAGAGCTCCTAAAACAAAGGACCGACAACCCTTTCCAAGAGTAGTCTGTATTCCTGGAGACCTTTGGGGCTGGTCTGTCTACCTGTTAGTTCACTGCCCAGTGATGAATTCATTGATTTGGTCTCCTGAGAGGCATGGAAGGAGCCTGATACCATTGAGCCTATCCCTAAGAGACCAGATATGATCCTGGCACCACCGAAGGATAGAACTTATTGGAGCAAGGGAGTACCAGTTGATGCCATGGTCATAGCAGGAGCCACTAAAAAGGAACCAGAGGAACAATGTTCCTCTGTTCACCCCCTCCTCTAGTTTCAGCAAATTTTGCTCTTAGGTCACTGAATACTTGGCATATTTTACGAGACTTCAGAGGAACTTGATTAAGGAACTTTCCAAATCCCCTCACTGGGACTATATCCTCAGAGGTAGAAACTACTATTTCCTTACGGTTGGCTACCCTTCATTCCAATTCAAATTCGTACATAAGGCTTATCTTCCACGCAGCTGAAGGTACTTCATGAGAGGTGAGTTCAGGCATTTCCATTAGAAGACATGCCTGGATGCACTTGTGTGACTTTGCAGCACTCTTCAAATCTTCCTTTGTCAGTGCTTCTTTTGACAGAAGTTCCTTATTTGGTCCCAAAGTAAAATACTCGCTCTGTAGGTATGAGCAGGAAGGAAAAACCCTGTTTTCTGTGAACATACGTTTTTGGACCCCTTAACAATCCTTTTCTAGGACCCAATGAGGAGGATGGAAAATGTGGCTCAAAAAATCCCAGGGTTCCTTCCAAGATCCACGTGGAGACAGGGACAAAGGGGGAACTCTAATGGAAGACACCAGCCCTGCAGTAGAGGTGGTCTGCATAACCAAGGATCTTAGGGATGCCTTCTCTGACAGATCCTATCAGCACTCCTGAAAGGAGCCCCAACTGTCTGTCTGTGGAGGCAGTCAGGGGTCAGTTATCCCTACACCAGAGGGCCTGACTGGAAGTTACAGAAGATTCATGGGTGCAAAGGATAATATCCAGAAGTTATACAATGCCATTTTCCCAGCATCCACCCCCGCTAGTAGTAAACAAAATCCTTGATGTTCCACCCAGTCAGAGGGAAACAGCAGCAATAAAAATAAACAAGCTTCTAGAAAAAAGTCATCCAGGAGGTCCACCCAGACCAGAAAGAGTCTGGAACATATTCAGAATTCTTTTTGGTACCAACGAAAACAGGAGACTGGGTACTAATTTTGGATCTCAGCAATCTAAGTCAATCAGTTCAGTACATCTTGCCTTTTTTTGCATAAGGATGAATGGATCTGCTTTCTATCACATATAAATGAATAGACAGTCCAGAAGATATCTGTGCTTCCAGCTGGGAGCTAGTCATTACCAATTCAGAGCTCTGCCCTTTGGTCTCACCACAACCCCCAGGGAGTTTACCATGTATATGGCAGTAGTGGCTGCTCACTAAAGATTGCAAGGATTCCGAGCATTTCCATATTTGGATGACTGGCTCATAACTGCACCAACCATGTATCATCTGATTCAAGCTTGAAACTGCATACTCTAGTTATGCTCTCGACTGGGAATTTCTATCAGTTACAACAAATCTCATCTCAAACCGACACAGATGTTAGAATTCATGTGTGTCTTACTCAGTACAGTCACTCAAACAGCCTCTCTCCCTCTGTCCACTGTTGAAACTATTTAGTTCCAAGTCAAAAAGATCATTCAGAGTTCTCTCTCAGCTTGACTGATCCTCCAAGCATTGAGATCCATGTCAGTGGGAATCATTGTGGTACCATTGGCAGGGTACCTTATGAGGATTCTTTAGAGGACACAATGGTTCATTCATCATCATCGACCATTATCCAGTCAGGTCAAAATAATGCAAGCTTGCAAAAATTGCTGTCTATGGAGGATGAGAGGGAGGGTGGCCTAATGGTTAAGGTGTTTGCCTTTCAAACACAAGGTGCAGGGTTTGAGTCTCACAAGGGATAATTGGCTAGGCTTAAAATGGCTCACAAGGGCAGTTAGCTTAGTACTAACTTATGAACCTATGATACAATCCAGTCAAGTACAAGAAGGTCATCCCTTTGTTTTCCTCTAACTTAAGGCCATAGTGACCATGGACACCACCCAGATTGGGTGCGGTGAGCATTACTTAAGAAAGACGATCCAAGGCACACAGTCCCCTGAAGAGGCCAACACACATAACAGTGTCCTGGAAATGAGAGCTGTCCTTCTAGCATTGCAGGCCTTTCAAGACACTGTCCCCACCGGGACTATTGCGATCCAGACTGACAATATGTCGGTGGTCTAGTACATCAACAAACAAGGAGGAACCAAATCTTACCCTCTTTGTCAGGAAGCTATGAGAGTATGGCAATGGATGATCTCAACCAGTCGTTTTCTAATAGCAGTGCACATTCTGGGTAAGTCCAACATGATTGCAGACAATTTAAACAGGTCTGTTCTGTTGCCTCACTAGTGGTTTCTCAACATGAAAGTGGTGGAGAGGATTTTACATCGATGGAGCCAACCATGCTGTGATCTCTCTGCATCTCCCCTCAACATTTGAAGAGGGTCAGCGAGGGACTCTGTTTCATGTAAATTGGAAACTTGTTCCAGAGAAGTGGCAATCTCTGGGAGCTGTATCTATCTGTCCAGCATGACCTGTTCATGTCAGAGGCTAGATTAAGATCCCTGGAGCGAGTGACCCTCCTGCAGTTTGATTTACGAATGTGTAACTTTCCATCAGGACCGGGTCAGAGACTGCTCTGTACGCCAGGCACATGTCACCCCTTAGCAACCTGTAGGAGACAGAATACAGGGACAGGGCTTTCAGTCTTTTCACATAAGACTTGTTTTGTGTACCATGTAAATTTCCTGGTGAGAAACCTCTGTGGTCTCTCCATTTTTTGGTGAGATACATGCAAAAGGAAGCATTGTAGTCAATTATTGGTCTGATGAGGGTCAACTATAATGGAATTATGACATCCTTAGATCTAGATGTGATGCCTTTACTTATAAGATATGCCCCACAGAAGGATTTCCTCACTACTGTGGATACATGGTGGTTAAAGTTCAGATTGCTAGCAACCTGAGTACACGGGTCACATACCACTGGGTCTATATTTGGGGGGGGGGGGGGTGCTGTCTATAATGTAATTAGCAGAAATGTCAGCTTTCCCAAAGGAAATAGTAATGCATTATTTTGCATTTAGCTTTAATCCGTGGCTTTGGCACCAATCATTTATTTATTTGTTTAACATTTGTTTACCAGGAAAGTCTGAATGGGGCATTGCCTGTTTTCAGTGGAGGCTTGGGGAGAAACGCTGCAGATGCATGGCATTTGTCTACGTTAACCCTGTCTGCAGTATAATAACATCGTTAGGGGACTCGATGATTGCTGCCAATTTGCAGTCGTCAGAGTACTTGGTCAGCCACAGTCCATCCCAGTTTGCCTGTAAGTGGCCCGGCACAGAACCCTGTGGTATACCACTGGTGACTGGTCTTTTGCTGGAGGTGAAGTCACCTACTTTGACAGTGTGCGTCCTGTCAGTGAGACAGTTGGCTTCCCATCTGGTAATGTAGGGGTTAATTCCCAATTGGGAGAGTTTCTCTATAGTAGCGGAGTCAGAGATTATGTCATATACCTTGGCTAGGTCAAGATAGTCGGTATGCACTGTCTTTCCTTCATCCAGGGCCTTGGTAACTTTCTCGAAGAAGTCACCATGTTTAACAGGCATGATCTACCTTTAACAAACCCGAACTGGGTTGGGTCCAGAATTTGGAGATTACCTATGTCCTTGTTAATAAGGTCCATAATGATTTTTTTCCATAGCCTTGCAGATAAGGCTAGTCAAGCTTATGGGCCTGTAATTCCCAGGGTCAGTTGATGGTCACCCTTTGTGCAGAGGAATTACTACTGCTGTCCTCCATTCCACTGGAACACAGCCAGTTCGCAGTCTATGGTTAAGCAGGGGTCCAAATGGGTCATGTTTTAATTTGTTTAAAAGGCAACCTAGAATGTTGTCTGGTCCCATTGTTGCCATGTCTTTGGCTTTGGAGAGTGCTGAGTGCTCTCTTGAGGTAATAGGCTGAGGAGTGATGCAAGGTATACTGTGGGAGATGACTGGAGGGACAGGGGAGTGAAATTTGCTCTAAATCTGTCAGCTACTATTACCACAGGTTGAGTATGGGTGGTGCCATCCACAACCAGTTCACCACATAGCTGGGTATTCCCTTTCAGATTTCAGATGTAGTTAAAGAATGCCTTGTGATTATCCTTAGCTAGGAAGGCTATTTTTGCTTCGTAATAAGCTTTGGAGGACTTAAGATCTCTTAATTTGTTTTTTTTTTAAGCTAGAAAAGGATTTCTTCCTGTGCTGAACCAGTTCCCTCTTGTTCTTGAATGTTAGTTTCTTTCTCTAGTTCCACCAGGGTAGCTTGTTTTTTCAGCAAGACCTGGTTTTAATCCAGTCAGAAACAGACATTTCTGTACATCTGCTTAAGTGGTTATACAGGGCATTGGTATAGACCTCTGCATAGGAGACCATGTTATCTGCATTCAAGGGGGCTTTGAAACTTCTTATACCATCATTTAGTAGGACGTAATTTGTCCTTGAAAAATTCTTAAGCGTTTTTGAGCTTGAAGAGGTATATGGTCTTATAATTACATAAAGCAAGACTGATTTATGGTCCGTTCTTACCAGAAAGGACATTACACAGGGGGTGCAATGCTCTCCCATGTTAGTGAGTACTGTGTAAAAGGATATTTGAGCCTGTGGTTAAACAGGGATCCAAGTGGATCTGCTAGGTCATGTGTGTTGACTAGCAGTTCCAGAGTATTTGCATTGAGAAAGTCGAAGAACCCCTGGGCCAGCATGTTTGTGGTTGTGTACATTTCCCAGTCGATGGTAAGATAATTAAAATCACCCATGAGTAAGGTGTTGGGCTGTATGGCAAGTGACTCCAGTAAGTCCAGGTATGCGGTATGCTCTTCCTGTTTTATGGTAGGGGTCCTGTGTTGTAGTAGGGGGCCTTGCCCTATAGCTAATTGGACATTGAGTAGCTCAAGAGAGTCATATTGTTTGACCAGTCTCGAGGTGTAGTTATCCTTAATGAAAATGGATACACCTCCTTCTTTAGTTCTTTCACACACAGTTTGTTTTCTGAACATATAGAAGGCATTGTAGCCCTGCATGGCCAGGGTGCTTTCCGCATCTTTAAACCATGTCTCAGTGACAGTACAGATGTGGCATCTTCCAAACTGAGGAGCGTTTCCAGGGAGTGCAGTTTCTTGTTTAGACTTCTAGCATTAAGCTGCAGTACCTTGAGTTTATCTACAGAGAATTTTGTTATGTTGGGAGGCTGATTATTTTGACACTGCCTAAAAAAAGCACAATAGGGATGGCTAATGCCTTTGCTGCTATCCAAAAGCCTAGAGGAGTCAAGTGCAGACCATCTCTGGCAAACAGCATGGCCTGTTGACCATTTCCTCCCAGGCTGACAGATATTGGATCCCCTTGGACTGACACCAGAAGCCAAGTCAGTTGTTAAGGTCAATTCTTTTTTGTTGAATTTTGGCATCATCTTTGGAGAAGGTAAAATGCTGCTTAAGCCTAGGCTTATACCTGCCTGTGACACATGATCTGAGAGCTCAGTCATGTGTCTCTTCATATAGTCCAGTGAGGTATATCTGAAGTCATCCAACCCCACATGGACTATGACACGATTGAATGACTTGAGTGCTTGAGTGTCTTGATGGATCCTGGCACTTGACAGGCAACTAATCATAACCTGCTCCTTATCCAGCTTGGTGAGAAGAACATCCGTGTGTTTCACTATAGTCACCTATGACTAGTATATTAGGTTTTGTGGTATTCCACCATATGGGCTTATTTGTTGAGGCACTGGGGTGTGTGTGTGTGTGTGTGTGTGTGTGTGTGTGTGTGTGTGTGTGTGTGTGTGTGTGTGTTGACAACCTGTTTGGTATTCAATTTGTCCTTATGTGAGAGTCTTGCCTACAATTTCATAGTGTAATTACATCTCTCACATAAAGTATTTGTTTGTTTCAGGAGTAATTTGTTGACAGTTTACATAAGACAATTGCTCCATTGCCTCAGGATGCCCATCTCTGTCAGGCTGGCCAAAGAGATAATGAGAAGCTACCCGTCCATGATAGACTCATACTGTGTGTTTTATTAGGGAAGGGAATGGATTAATTTTACAGGATTGTGGTGGTAGCACTGAGACTAAAAGAGGGACCTATACTTTGTGTAGGCTAAGGTTGATCAGTAAGGCAATGCTGCTCAGTGTGCAACCGATTTGCTCCTACAGCAGCAGAAAAACTTGGAAGAGTTTCACTGTCACTGACAGGTGTTTAGGGAAAAACTCTAGGCTTTTTCATCTATACCAGGCACTGCTAACTGCTGGTACGTGAAGAGCAACACCATGCTAATGTGAGGCTTAAATATATAAGCAAAGAAAAATAAGTTAGCTAACTACCAATCAGGAAAATGCACAATAAACCTTCCATCAGCAGTCCCCAACTCAGACATGTTAGATCAGTAGACTTCGGCCACAAGGGTGCAGAAAAACACCTTAACGTAGAACAGCTGGTATGGAGCCCAAGTGTAACAAAACCACACAAACTACCTACAACAGCTCTATAACTAAGACACAATGTAATACAGTGCAATTAACTACTTAAAGCAGCAGTAGACAATATAGTTTTTTGCTATAAAGTTTAAAAATAACAGCAAATAGTTTACGAAACTGCTAAAGTACAGTCACAGTATATAAGAGAAGTGCAAAAAATACTTATTTTTGTCTTTTCAGTAGTGGATTGCTCCATGTGAAAGTAGATTCTCATCAATCAGTAGCTAAGTCATCAAACAATGAGCAGTTCTGAGTATCTATGCCAAAGCCTGCACAAACAAGAACACCTTCTTAATGTAGAATAGCTGGTTTGGAGCACAAGTGTTAACAAGACCACATAAACTACGTACAGCAGCCCTGCAGCTAACAGATACAATGTAATACAGTGCAACTACTACTAAGTACTACTTAAAGGAGCAGCAGACAGCACATTTTTTTAAACTGTCAAAGTACAGTCACAGTATATAAGAGGGGGTGCAGAAAATACTTAGAGCCCTTTTGTGTGCTTCCAGTTATTGTAGACCAGGTAAATACTTACTGCCACTAGATGAATAATCCCAGTCCTCCTAATGTACACACAGTAAAGGAGTGTCCGGATTAAACTGCTTTTAGCTGCAGTTTGATATGTTGGCTCATTCTTCCACCTGTAGCGTGGTTTACCACTTAACCTCAGTACCAAATTAAGAACCCATTACTGTCAGTTATTAAAGGTGCTATTTAAAGAAGCTTAGAGACACCCTGGCTGTGTCTTTATAGCCATTAAGAAAGGTGTAAGCTACTGTCTGACTGGGTAGAACAGGTAAACAAGCATCCTAATGCTGACTCGGCTGTGATTTTTTTTCATTCCAGCAAAGGTGGTAGAGTCATTAACCCTGTGTCACCTTACCTTCTGACAAGAATTCTAAAATTGTGATCATTTATTGCAAGGTGATTTACTGTTCTCAACCACATTATAGCTTAGGGCCTTCAATTGCTGATTTTGTTTGTCTTGCTTTCACTTTTAGTTTGAGGAATGCTGTGGCAAAACTTGATGACCGGTCATGGTTTGAGGGCAAGAAAGGCATAGTAGAGAGTGTCTGTTCTACAACTTCTACAGTTGCCTGTCATGTTTCCTACTGTAACTTTGACTATGGCTAGAGCCACATGTTTAGGCATCTGGCCTATGTAGCTAAGATTGTTGTTCCTGAAACAGAAACTTGGGAGTAAGATTCTGGATGCCCGGTTTTTGGAAGAAGTGCTCTTTGGGTGGCCTGCTTAGGACTTAGTGAAGAAGTTCCTCTGGAGGAAACAAAACATCACTTGTGTTTAAGATCTTTGTGATCCCCCTTTGTTTTCTGCATCCTCCCATTTTAAGCCAAGCCAGTCCTTAAAAGGGAGAGACATCCTCACTGCCCAAAGAAGGCACTGAAGTCATGATTTTACTGTCTTGTCTATTTCAGTGCTTAATATGTCATCCAAGAAGATAAATTGCTAGCCAGTCTGCCACTGTTGTGACTGGTCAGGGAGCTCCCCAGCTTGTGCAGACATTACAAGGAACCAATGAACTGTGGACGTAGTCAAACTTTGTAATGATTTGGAGCTCACTAGTATGTCCCCCAAAAAGAAGGGCTGTTGGCCAGGGCCAAACTCCTCTTCACATAAAAACTTTAGAGGTTGTCTTAGAAATTCTGAGAAGTGGAGGTTTTCCTCTTAACTATTTGTTCTTGAAGGGTATGGACCAGTTCTGTGCTATCATGGACCCCTGTTTATTTTAATATTGTTGTTTTAGTTGGTAGTCCGGGTAATGGGCTGATCCAGGAGGACTCTTCTCAGCCACTGCACAGAAAACAGAAAGAGAATGGAAATAAAACATTTATTCATTTGTATTTGTGTACTGAAAAAGTTCAGCAGTGCAAGGAAGCCACTTTTCAGTGAAGACCCAGGAAGAAAATCTCCATCAGAGTACAGTACAGATTACTTAATGCAGGATACAAATACTGAAAAAAAATCACATAGTGTAATAAAATGTCATAGTAAAAGCAACACCTACAGATCATATTACATAACAAGTAACAAGTGTGTGTTACAGAGCTACTTATAGAAGTTACAAATGATTTAAATATGTACAAATTTGTATCAGCATAACAAGTAGTATTGACATTAACAGTGTTGCCAAGGTTAGAGGTAGATGAAGCTCAATTACTGACAAGATAGGAGGAGATGAGATAAAAATGGTGATATATAACCAATCCACAAGAAAGTCCCCAGGAATAGATGGTATTATAGGTTCATAGGTAGTTACCAGGCTATCTGCCTGAAGGCATTTATAAGCCTAGCCAAGAATGTGTTTGCTTTCGCCACCCCCTTAGATTAGTTCCCTGTGCCTCTGTCCAGCAGAGCCACTGAAGTGATCCCCGGGATAAACTTTCTATTTCCCATCCACTCATCAAGGTTTCTTTTGAAGAGTGTTAGCAAGGAGCTCTGCCTAATGTAGATTGGGATCTTGTTCCAAAGCATGGGAAGTCTCTGGGACAGGAATCTATCCCACCAGCACGTCCTATTTATTGTTGTGGTGAGGTTTAGATCCCTAGAGCTTGTGGCTCGAGGGGATAAGTTTTCTTTAGGTGGAGCATGCCCATCAATTCTGGGTTGGACATGGCCTTGTATGTCAGGCAGAGATCACCTCTGGGTAGGCGGTATGCAACCGAGTACAGCTGGAATTTCTTCAGTCAAGCTGCATAGGGCATCTGTTTGAGGACAGTGATCCTCTTGGTGAGGTACTTCTGTGGTCTTTCCAGCTGTTGCAGGTATCTTGTAAGGTACATCCCAAATGGGGCGTTGTACTCTGATGGGTCTGATGAGTGATGCGTAGAGGGGCCCAATGACCTCTTTTGATCTGGATGAGAACCCGTTTGTGATTAGGTGGGCCACGTAGAAGGATTTTCTAATTACTTTGGCAATGTGATTATCAAAGGTGAGATTACTAGCAACTTGGGTCCCCAGATCCCTTATTATGTCTTCCGTATTTAGGGGACTGTCACCTATGTGGTAGTTTGTGGGTAATTTGTTTTTTTCCAAAGGGGATGACTATGCACTTTTTGGCATTTAGCTTGAGGCCATGATTTTGACACCAGGTATCTGTCTCAGTGAGACCCTTTTGGAGGATGTCTGTGTCAGCTGGAGAGTCAATTATAGCCCCTAGTTTGCAGTCGTCTGCAAACTTGGACAGCTATAGTCCTCCTGTGCTTGCCTGTACCTGTGATAAGTATATGCCAAACAGGAGGGGTCCTAGGACTGAGCCCTGGGGAATGCCAGTTGTAACCGGTTTAGAGTCGGACCCAGCTCCCGCAACTCTCACCATGTGGGTTCTGTACATGAGCCAGGTGGCAACCCATCTTGTGACGTAGGGGTTTATGTTCAGGCTGGTGAGCTTGTTTATAATACCAAAATGACGAATGGTGTTGAAGGCCTTAGCGAGGTCTAGTAGGCTGTGTGTACCACCTTTCCCTCATCTATAGCCTTGGTAACTGTCTCAAAGAAGGCCACCAGGTTTAGGAGGCATGATCTGCCCTCAACAAAGCCAAACTGGGTAGGGTCCAGTGTTTGGAGGTTCCCAATGTCTCTGTTAATGAGTTCCATGATGATGCGCTCCATAGTCTTGCAGACCAAGCTAGTCAGGCTTATAGGGTGATAGTTCCCGGGGACTGTTGTGGCTCCACCTTTGTAGAGCGGAATATCCTGTGGGAAGTGTGGAAGCTAGGAGGAAAAAAACTGGTAAAGATCTGGAAGAAAGTGGTGGTGGCTGTAATATCTGAAGAGAGTAAAGACCCATTAGCTCCAGCTTTATACAGGCCCATTCAATCCTAAACCGTGACTATAAAGTATTTATGTCTATACTGGCTAAAAGAATGGCAAAAGTGATGCCAAAATGATAAATATACATCAGTGTGGTTTTGTGGCGGGGAAACAAACATTTATCTGACAACATTAACAGAACATCAATGATCCAGAGGGAAGCAGAATGTAAGAAAATACCAGTGTTGTTGGTGGGTCTTGTTGCAGGGAAAACATTTGACAGAGTAACCTGGGAGTTTATGAGCAGGGCAATAGGAGCATTTGCATTCCCCAATAAAATTGAGGTTAGTTCCCTTCAGGCCACTCATTCATTCAGAAATGAGTTTAATTGTGGTAGCTGTCAGAAAAGCAATTAAAAGAAAATGGAAATCAAAGTCTAAACCAACTGTACTAGAAGTAGTGAATCTAGTAACTAAGATAAAACCCCATTTTGGTGTTGTCATACAAGACCATCCTAAGATATGTATATAACTGTGTGTGTGTGTGTGTGTATGTATATATGTGTGTATGTGTGTGTGTGTGTGTGTGTGTGTGTGTGTGTGTATGTATATATGTGTGTATGTGTGTGTGTGCGTATGTGTATATGTATATATATATATATATATATACAGTTTCACTTTATAATCTCGAAATACTAAAATACAGAATGTTAGTATTTTGGGACTATAAAGTTGAAAAAGCAGTTACGCAAAACTGCATAATATCGAATGCAGAAATGTCGAATCTGCCATTGTCATATTCGTGACATACGGTGCGGTTTGTGGATTTAGCTGGGGAGTTCAGGTAAGTGGTGGTGTTATAAGGGTATTGGGTAGGGATTTTAGTGTGTGTAGTGGTGGGTTTTGTGTGTTTGTGTGTTTAGTGCGACCTCGGAGTTAGTCTTTATAAGCAGGGGTGTGGGTGGTGCAGCCCCCCCACATGGGTTGTGCAGGGGGGCTTGCCCCCCTGCTTATAGGTAGGGTAGGTGTGTTTGTCATGTTGTATTTGTGTGTGCTGTTTTGCTTGTAGTGTTATTAGGTAGGTGTATGTGTGCTTGTTTGGTGGTGTGTGTGTATGTTGCTGATTGGGATTTTGAATTTCGCGGTTGTGGGTGTTGGTTTTATGGGCTTTCGGCTTTATAGTCTTGAGATATTAAATTCAGTATTTTAGTATTTCAATGTTATAAAGTGAATCCATATACACACACACGTGTGTGTGTGTATATATATATATATATATATATATATATATATATATGTGTGTGTGTGTGTGTGTGTGTCTAAATCAGGGACTTATTTTTCTATTTTTCTCATAGGTTCATAGGTTCATAGGTTCATACTAGGCTATCTGCCCAAGGGCATTTATAAGCCTAGCCCATAGTTATGTGGCTTTCGCCACCCCTTTAGTTTGAATAAAAACTATGCCTATCATTTTGCTGTGCCTCTGTCAAGCAGTGACGCTGAAGTAATCCCTGGGGTATATCTGCAATCTCCCATCCATTGGTCAAGATTCCTCTTGAACAAGACCAGAGAGGTGCTCTGCCTCACATGTACCGGGATTTTGTTCCACAGCATAGGGAGTCTCTGGGTGATGAATCTGTCCCTCCAGCACGTTCTATTTATAACCGTGTCAAGGTTTAAGTCTCCCGCCCTTGTTCATGTAGGGCAAATTTTTACTTTGATATTAATTACCTAGTAGAGACATGCCGTGATAATTCTGAAGTGTGTGTGTGTGTGTGTGTGTGTGTGTGTGTGTGTGTGTGTGTGTGTGTGTGGTACAGAAGACCGGTCTGAAATTCTTTCCAGTTTCTACTTATCCAGCAAACTCTTCAGATGTCTTTGGCTTTTCATGGAGTCACTACTAGAGTTGGATGTAACTGAAAAGCCTTGAATTGATATAGTTTGCAATGGTTACCGTGACATCTCTTCTGGGTAGGTCATCAGCAGAAGTAGAGAACTACAGGTCAAGATTTCAAGTTCTGCAGTAGACTCATTGTGAGGCTTAGAGCTTAAATATCAAATACTCTGCAACACTGTTTTTGAATTTAGTTTATTGTTCTAAGTTGATTTCATGGGTGTTCCATTTGTTGAAGTTATTTTTGTTTAGTTGCGTATTTAATTTAGTTTCTGTGTAGGTGTTTCGCTGTGCATGTTCTACCTGTTGTGCCTTTGAGTGTTAATTGAAAAGTTCTTGCAGGGAGGATTTGCATGTTGTGCCACTCAAGAGCTCTTCTGTCCCTTGTGACTTTTTTCCCATCATTATTGTGCTATTTTCATGCCCTTTGTCCTAGCTGGGTCAGCAGATGTGAAGATCATATCTTGATAGGTTCCCTATTTGGTAACAGTAAGTACCATTTGGATTTCTGAGTTGCAGGCTTTGATATCTGAGGAGTCTTAATTTATTTTTTTCACAGTTGACCCTATTTTTTGCTGAAGGCTGTGTTTATTTATTTTTACATCTGTTGACCGGTTTTGTCTGGCTGGGCTAATAGTCCTTTTTCATTGGAGGCTCAGGGAGAAAAGCTCCACAAAATTACAAATAACATTGTAAGTGAAAAATAGTAGTAGTATTCAAACAATAATCATTTTCAAAGTTGATGGAATTTATAGCAACAACAAACATTTTCAAGTTGGTACATTATAAGCATAGAGAATATTTTCAGATAATTAAATTAATCTTTTGACATAAAATGTATACGAGTGCAATATGCAGGGTTAATAAGCACAATTAGCCTAGTTGGAGTTAGTGAGGATATAACAGGTATTATATAAATAGAAATATTTTTAAGATTGAGTAAACAGGTAAATAACTAAATAACTAAGAGAGCTATCATGTAACAGGAAAATTATTGAGGGGGGGGAGAGGGCATGCTACATAAGAGAGGGAGACAAGTTATGGAGTGTGAGTACAGTAGCTAGTGCTTAAACCAGCCCATTAATTTACAGTTTTATTCCCAGCAACATTAAATATTGATGAGCATAGTCTGCCTTCCCCTTGATGTCCATTGTAGGTTACAGTTCTACCTAAAGAATTGCAGGAAGATTGGGTAGTTGTCATTTACTGTGGCCAGAGAGGGTTCCTTCTGTGTCTAAGAAAGTCCTCTGGTAGGTTAGTAGTTTGTATCTTGTTATGCTTACAAAATTGTTCTGTGAATAACTGGATAATGGTTAAGGGGCTGCTTTTAGGACATGCTTATGGCATTTTACCATGGCTAACTTTTAATTTCTACTATTGCCGCTGATATTAGGCCTCCTTTTACCTTGGTTGCAGCCGTTCTTTAGTTCACCACACTTGCCAAAGTGTCACCTTGATGTAAGTTGTCATCAGGTGAATCCCCCTCTTAAGGCAAAAAATGAGATTTTCAAAGTTAGCAGGCGAGTCCATCACACCATGAGGTGGGCGAAGTTCAGCCTGTCATACTGCAGCTTCAGTTTTTCTTTCATTTTTGATATCATTCTCGTAATGATAATAGTGCACAATAGTATGGATGTGCATTCAGGTATGTTTTCATTCATGCACCAAAGGTTATAGGTTAGTACTAGGCTTACTGCCCTTGTGGACCATTTTAAGCCTAGCTAATTAACCTATGTGAAATGAAACCACGCACCTTGTGTCTGTAAGGTAAACACCTTGTCCATTATGCCAGCATCCCACATAGCTCTTTTACCCCTTCTGCCTATTCCATTCATCTCCCTAAGGGATGACCCAACAGTAGCCCATTTTAGATCCTTTTCCCTGAGGTAGGTAACCTGACCTCCTCAGCAATCCTCCAGTTTTCTAAGGTTTGTGTTCAGCTGTAAGTCATTGACATTGTAAGTACATTTATTTATTTATTTATTTCCAGTTTGATGACTGGGGAGGTCCACTGGGCTCATAGACCACATTTTCAATAAAGTAAAACAGTTACAGTTACAATTACATTTCATGTTAGATAAAATAAATTATTATAAGGATACATAGCATTTAAATATTTAGGAAGGCAGTAAAGAGATCATTGGAAAAGAGAAGAAAGAGGGAATAAGCCTTGCCTCTGCTCCAACTGGTCTGCCATGGTTCACATGTGTGCTGCAGCCACCTTCTGATTTCTTCATACCTGTCCAGATATTACAGCATGGACAGTCAGTGCTAGAGCAAAGCCAGCATTGGAAGGGCTGTCCATTAGGATATTCTTTTGTGAACCTGTGATCCGATGTTGTCTTTTTTTCTCTGATTCAACATGTGAGTTGCTGGATCCAGTCAGATCCAACCTCAACACTTTATACCAAAGCATTGGATCCGAGAGCTATGACTCCTCCCCTGCTCACAATTCTCCTCTCCTGTCTGAATTAACTCAGATCTCATTTGTCACCTGCCTTAACCATATGTGTGTGGACTGTGAGCTCCATTCCGTTTCATGATAACTGAAGCTGTTTTTCTCCCTTTTTCAGATATTTATCATAGTTATTATGATTTAATAGTTAGCTAGTTCACATAGTTTTAGATAACTTGTTATACTACAGTTTTTTTCTTCTAATGTCAGAAAAGTCTACAGTCTTCAAGAAGTGTTCCTCCTATGGGCTTAAATTCCCATCTCAAGACCTACACTTGCACTGTGTATACAGTTTGGGGCCTTCCCACTTGCAGGATTCTTGTTCCATTTGTGTTGCATTCAGCACCATTGCTGTCCAAGGTAGAAAGGAGAAACTCATTTTGAAAGGACTTCTTTCCCCTCTGACAGGGTCCAAAATGTTTAAAGATCTGAAGGCAACCCTCTATGTCTCCTTCCTCTGACTGAAAGAAGGACAAAGAAAGAGAAAGATCGAAAGAGAAAAAAAGAGAGAGAGCTCAAAATAGAAGTCCAAGGAAATGAGACCTGAAGACTGTTCAGACAAATCGAAGAAAAAGTCCCCAGACCCCACACCTTTTGAGGGTCCGGCACCTAAGGTCTTGAGGCATTCAGATCTACTTTCTCTAGGATCCATACTCCCTCCCCGAAAACTTCATTTTCTCCTGGGCCCATCTGGCTGAGTCTTCATTTGCCCATACTACAGAAGATCCCTTTGAGGGCTTGTAAGTATCATCTTTAAGATCTAATCTATCCAGTAAGAGTCTCGCCAACTTAAATGTCAACTGAATGATTAGGAAGTTTTTCAGGACTCGGATTCAGCTGGGAGTCCTTCTACCTCCATCCCAGATGAAAGGACCAGGATCAGCCTCTTTGACCCCTTCCGATGCCATCTCCATTTCTGGACTTAGTGCATATCGGATCCAACCTTCCCTCGTTCCAGCTTTGGAGCAGATCACCCTGGAGATTCCATCTTCAACTTCTTCCCTTACTCACTCAACACCAATGCAGTCTGGTCAAGTAGAGTCCTGTAGCCAGAGTGCTGGGGTCTGAGTACCGACAGTGGACTTGACTCTGAGACTTTTGGAGCCTTCCCTACTGCTCAGAGTTTTGGCCCTGAGCAGCTCAGTTCAGTAGTTGTCCTCGGAGACGCCAGCCCTTGAAGGCGAGACGATGAATGTTTCTGCTGTGTTGGGTGGCTGTTCCTCATCTGCACTGCCTGAGTTGGCTTTCAAGGCTGTAGAAAGGGCCTTGGCTGGACTAAGATGACTGGTACATGCACAGAGTTTGGATCCATCCAGACTCCCCCTGAGGACTGCTCCTACTTCCTGTCATTCTAGTAGACAGAGACAGATGGATCCTATAAGCTTCGAGACCACTCTGCTTTCTAGCTCCACATCTGGCTCTCTTGTGTCTCCCTCCGAAGTTTCAAGACACATTCCTAAGAAGAGGGCTTGCAAGAGGAAGCTTATTGACACCTCTCCTGAGTCAGTCAATCACTGAAGACAAGCCCCCCCCCCCCCCCCCCCCCCACACACACACACACACACAAGATATCTCTTTTGGAGACATCTTTGAATTAATGAAATGGGAGTGGAATGGTCCACTAAGATCCCTTCTTCTGAAGCTTTTTGGTCTGGCCCTCCAACATCCTGGGAGGTCCATCTTGTTGATGGTTTAGTCAACCTCATCATCCACAAAACCTGGAAAGAACCTGATGTGGCAGAGCCCATCCCAGAAAAAAACTGACAAAATTCTAGTTGCCGCCAAAGAAATAAAACATTGGGCCAAGGGTCCCCCTTGTAGATGCCATGGTGGTAGCAGCGGCCACAAAAAAAGAACTGTCTGAAGAAAAGTTCCTCTGTTCATCTCTCTAACATGGAGTCAAGTGTGTTGGACAGACTGGGGAAAATGGACTTACACTTCAGCCATGACTGACATGTTTCCATAAGGATTTGATCAAGGGGCTTTCAAGTTCCCTGGTGGGTAACTTGCCTTTAGATATCTAGAAATCTGTGGATATCCAGTTGTTTTCCCTATAGTCTTCCTGAATGTTGCTATGAGACTACTTTCCAGTCCAGCAAACTGCACAGCACAAGCACCCAACACAGTTATTATTATGTGACATCATGCCTGGATGCAGCTCATAGACTTTTGTGCAAAGCTTTATGATATCCTTCATAAATGCCACTATGATGGTTCCACCTTATTTGAACAAAATGTCAAGGAGTGAGTGGGACAATAAGACCTTGTCTGCTGTTGGAATCCATTTGTCAGTTCCTCAGAGATCTTTTTCCAGGAATCAAAGAGAAGTAAGAAAAGTGTAGCTCAAAAAGTCAAGGTTTTCACCAGGACACTTTTGGGAAGAGGCCTCCCAGAGCAAAGGTGGAAGCAATCACGTGGGATGTCACCCTCGGGGCAGAGTCAGTCCGCAAAACCAAGGTTTCCATGGACCTTTCACAAAAATCTTATCAGAGTCCCTGAACGTTTGTCTAGCTGCTGCACTCTGGAGGCATTTGGGGGATGCTTCTCATCCCCTGTAGCCTAGTAAAATATAACATCTGATTCTTGGATACTAAGGATCATTACCAGAGGTTATTTAATACCCTTTTCAGAACACCCAGACAACACAAAATATTCCCATTATTCCACCCAATCAGTTAGAATCTCAGCAGCAGAACTTCTAAAGTTGTTGGACAAAAGAGCCATGCAACCGGTCCCCCAAAACCAACAAGGATCCAGAGTCTATTCATGGTTCTTTTTAGTTCCAAAAAAGACAGAGGACCAGTATTGGATCTATGCAGTCTTAATATGTAAAACATGCAAAATTACGGATGGTCACATCGTGGTCTATTCTACCTGTACTGAGAAAAGACATATGGAATATGCTCTGTCAATCTGCAGGATGCCTACTGTCATATAAAGATCCAGCAGCAGTCCAGGAGATTCTTCATTTTCCGGCTGGAAGACAGTCACCATAATTTCAGGGACCTGCCATTCAGTCTCACCACAATTACTCCCCAGGTGTTCACCAAGATGAGGGCAGCCATGACAACCTATCTCAGGCTGAAAGGGAGATAGGTATTCCCGTATTTAGTCAGATGACTTCTGTTTCCTCCAGGGATCTACTTCTGAGACATCAGTCATTCCTTTTATGTCTAACAACTCACTTGGTCATTTCAGTAAATGTCAGCAAGAACAAGCTGTCCCTCTACTCAATCCGTAGAATTCATAGGCTGCCATATAGCTGGACACTGTATATCAAGTAACAGAACTTCCCTTAACACTAGTCAGATCCATAAGATCATAGCCCTCCAGGTGATAAAGCATCCAAGACCTCAAGTTCAACTCATCCTACGTCTCTTAGGTCTAATGGCTTCCTCTATAGTTATAGTTCCTTTAGGCAGTTACCCCATGAGAGTTCTACAGTGGTCATAAAAACTACATCCTCTTCACTACAGAGCTCGTCAGACTCAGATATGTAGAGACCACATTCAGTGTTGTATTTTGTCCAGTTCATTTACTCAAGGCAGGCACTTCTACAATCCCAAGAGCCACAGTGACCACAAGTCACCTCCCTTCTGGGGTGGGGGTATTTCAAACGGAAGACAGTCCATGGAATGTGCTCATCAGTAGAGGCCAAACTTCACATCAATGTCTTGGAGTTAAGAACAGTCCTCCTTACATTGCAGGCGTTTCAGGAGGATGCGTTTGCCATACACCCAGACATGTCACTAGTTTGGTACATTAACAGATAGGGTGGAACGCATTCATACTGTCTTTGCCAAGAAGCCATGACATTTCGGCAGTGGATGCCACATACCTGGGACATCTAATATCCTATTGCCAAACTGAGCAGAACTGTACTATTGCCTCAAGACTGATCTCGCAATAGGACAATGGCACCGGAGAGTGTCAATCACTGGGGTTAAATTTGATGCAACATTTTTGCTTCATACCTAAACAAGTGCAGAACTTACTTTGCCTTCATCCCTCCACCGTGACAAGTCACTAACAGACGCTCTAGTCCATTTTTGGCCCCCAGGACTCCTATATCCCTTTCCGCCAATCCCCTTTATCACCAAGTTCATTCAGAAGCTATGCAGTGCAAGACCAAAGTAATCCTTATTGCCCCTTCTGGCCTCAGTAGATATGGTTCCCTTTCTTTGGGCTCATCTAATTCACCCATCATGGGTTTTGGATCCATTTCTGTATTTCCTCAGTCACCTATCCAGATTACCTCTCCCAGACCTCAAGACCCTAACACTTGACCGCATGTTTTTTCCAATTCTAACGACTGCCAGAGATGCCAGGCTTTCTTCCATGGTAGTCCATATCATATTGTTTTCTCAAAGAAACTCAACCAAAAAGACTTACAAGAACAAATGGAAGCTTTTTTTCCATCTGAGCCTCTTCTAAAGGACTAGACCTGTTTACAGCACCTCTTCCTGAAATTCTGGAGTTTCTTTCTGAACTATTCACAGCTGGCTCAAGTTACTCTGCAATTAATGTACAATTAGCTGCCATTTCAAAATTTCATATAGGGCTCAACAATACATCTATTGCTTCTCTCAAAATGACCAAAGCCTTCCTTAGAGGAAACTTTTTTATTGTGACCTCTCCATGTGTGAATTCAGTCCCTTCCTGGGACATTACCGTAGTCTTCAACCCAAAAACCTTTTGAACCAGCAGCATCTGTACATACAAAGTTTCTTTCATGGAAAAGTATTTTTCTGGTTGCCATTATATCTGCAAAACATGTCAGAATTACAGGCATTGTCATGCAAATCTCCCATTCTTTATTTTTCTCAAAAACAGAGCGCCATTAAGAGTAAATGCTTTGTTTCTTCCTCAAGTAGCTTCAGAAACTAACTTGAAACAACAAATCGATTTGCCAGTTTTCTTTCCAAATTTTACCAACAAAGAAAAGTATACTTTACATGTCCATATATAATGCAGGTTCGATCTCCATTGTACTAAAAATTTCAGAAAATCGCATCAGCTGTTTATAACCTTGTCCAAGAGCAAGCTTGGACAATCCATATGTAAGGTAACTCTATCAAAATGGTTAAGAAACTGCATTTCATTTTTCTAAGATTCATGAGATATGTCTTTACAATCAAAGCCTAAGGCACATTCCACCAGTGTAATGGTGATTTAGACAGCATTTGCAAATAGAGTGCCTGTCAGTGACATATGCGCTACAGCAACTTGGTCTTCAACTCATACCTTTATATCTCACTACAGGTTAGATGTGCAGCCTAGAATTCACACATCTTTCTGCTCAGCCATATTCAGAAATGTCCTTCATTGAGACCACCCAGGTCCCTGTCTGGTAGCCTGGGAACCTGCCCCACATGTGGAATCAGAGGATAAAAAAAAAAAAAAAAACATTGGATAAGAAAGTTATGTACCTAATACAACAGTCCATATTGTCTTGTTTTCCTCTGGTTCAGCCCCCCCCCCCCCAAACACACACACACACACACACACACACACACACAAATTGCCATGGTTTCTTTCTAGGGATTAACCAGATCTCCTATGGATCCTGTCTGACCCCTTTGTAACTCTTACACTGTGTAGTGTTTAATGTATTTTTCCTTCTTATCCGTTCTTACATATGGTGTGTCAACGTTTTTGGTCATTCAGCAAACTCGATCTGAGGTAATTAAGGTAGGAGCGAGTCAGAGCGTTCAGATCCAGTGCTTTGGTATAAGGAACGGAGGTCAGATCCAATCGGATCTGACAACCCACAATTTGAGCAATGCAAAATGAAGACAACATGCATCTGTAATTATGGTAAGTACATAACTTTTGTTTTTTTGTCTTCCTTCCTTTGGAATTTTTGTCTTACTGCTTGGAAGTCTTCCCAAAGTGTGTGGGGGGGGGGGGGGGCACTGTAGTGCTACCATGAAGGAAGATATAACAGATATGGGACTTCTGGCTCCTTCATTTGAACATCAAAAGCTCCAATTGCAGGCAGTGTTACAGTTTTTGCCTTATGCCCCATTGTGGTGGTTCTCTAGCTTCAGTAGTTTCAGGCTTTAATAGCCAGTGAAATGTCAAGTCACTTGTTAAGGTATACTTAAGGTATACATTTAGGCATGAAGGAAGATATAACAGATATGGGACTTCTGGCTCCTTCATTTGAACATCAAAAGCTCCAATTGCAGGCAGTGTTACAGTTTTTGCCTTATGCCCCATTGTGGTGGTTCTCTAGCTTCAGTAGTTTCAGGCTTTAATAGCCAGTGAAATGTCAAGTCACTTGTTAAGGTATACTTAAGGTATACATTTAGGTATTTCTTTTGAACATCCTTTACTAAGTGGATCAATTTTTGGGATTACCAGGAGTGCTGATATGGGTAAAGGATGTGCTCTTTCTGAGTATGGATCTTTCTGTGCAATTCAAATGGCATTTCAACAGGGCAGGAAAAAGATTTTCCAAGTGTTAATCCACTTTAGAGGGCCTTCTGTCTAATTTTAGCTTATGCAGCAAGTAACCACATACCTGTAACATTTGAAGACTGTATCATTTACAGGAAAGAAAAAAGCTTCTCCACACAAAAGCTTTCCATAGCAGGACAATTAAAATTCTACTACATTTACCTATTATTGTGAGAGCAAAACCAGGAAGACACAAGTATGAGACCTTAGATGATCAGAGCACCTCTGATTGCAGATTATGAAGCTTTTCATATTTGGTATAGAAAGAAATTAGTTCTGAGGAAGAAGCTGTGTTCAAAAAGACATTCTGGCACAAGAGTAAGGGTGAATAATGCATGTGCTGATACATATTTTAAAAGAAAAGTTGCTTTCACAGAGCAGCCTCACAGTGGAGATAAAATAAATACATCAAGGAACCTTTTAAGGTAGTAACAGGAGATGTACATTTGGGGATTAATTTGATTCTGCTTTACTTTTGTAGCTAGGAAACATTTGTTCTGCGGGAAGGGTTAGGAGGACTACTTGTTTGTGTACAAATTTTCGTTAAATGATAAAAATAGCTGGAAGCACTAATATACATTTGGATTATATGGTTTTAAAGTTTGCCCTTGCACTGTGAAGTCTCCTCTGTAAGTTTTTACTCTTGGAACATTTTTTCCAGCTACGAGCTTTCACTGACAGCAGGGATGATCTTGCTTTGGGTCATGTGATCGTCCTACTGCAACACGATTGGCCTAAAGGAGAGAATTTATTCCTAAAGGCAGTAGACAAGGTCTGCCAACAAGGAAATTTCCAGTATGAGAACTTCTTTAATTATGTGACAAGTATCCTTTAATTCCTTTTGGAGACAGGAATAATATTTATTTGTTTTTTTCGGGGAGGGGGTGTCAAAGTTTTGTGTGCATGCATTTGCTTGTTTTTGTTTTACTGAATTCTGGAAAATCAAAATTGCAGAAATATATGTATGTTATTTCAAGGCCTGGTTCTCTCTGAGTGGTCCCTTAGTGGGTTGCTCCTCAATAAGATATCCTAGATCTGAAGATTCTGCTTTTTGGCTTGAATTCCAGTTTGTTTGCAATGCAGGTGAGTCCTGCTGATCTGGTCCCTGTAATTACATCTGTAAAATGTACATTTTAGTGAAAACGTTCAGGACAGTTGAAGTGACAAAAGTTGAGATTTGCTGTGTAATTTGTAGGTTGAAACTGATATACTTTAATTTAAACTTTATTTTATGTTTTAAGGTGAGAATAATGAGAGAATGTGGGTACTTAATCTAAGAGGATTGATTCTGCAAAATCCATTGAGTCATTACTCTTCTGCTAGATAACTGCTTGCCTCAAAGACAGAATTATGGCGATACAGAGATTAAAACTCTGCAGTCTTTTTATACTTCACTTGATACATCATTATTTCTGGTTTTAAAGTTAGAATAAAACTGTTGTGCAAAAGCATAAATCATAGTAGAATGTGTGCTGGAACTAATCATGTTGGTTGAATATGGTCAGTAGATTCTAGGACCACATGGTGACCACCTAGCTGGCTGTTTATAAAGAGAGAGAGTAAAAAAATTCTGAACTTCACATCTTGAAAATTATGGCTGTTCTTTTCCAACATATTTTCTTTTGTGGCTGTAATTTTTTTTATAGATTTCTTTTCTGTTCTATGTTTTTACCAGATATGAGTTTAGAACCATTATTTGTCCTGCTTGTTATCATTGTTCATCTGGGTATAAGCTTTTCCACAGTGACAGGATCCTCTTCTATTTCCAACTCTAATGGTAATATTTTGTAAGACTTCTGTAAATGGTGATGTGAGATTCTCCATCTACTGACTCCAGCTTGACAAAATTTTCTCTTGTTCCTATGCTTAAGGAGCACATGCCTTAATAGCTGTACAGACAGTAGTGTCTTATGTCAAGTAATGATATATGGCTAGCCCCCTCACCACTCATTTCTTTTCCACTGATTTCATAGTTCAGATCTTGAGCCTAATGTACATAACAGAAAAGTTCCCAGTTTTGATGCCTATCAAGCTGAAATCTTCCATGTAGTCCTTTATTTGCCACATCAGTAACTAGTACTGTATGTACATCTTGGGTGAGGAGTGAGATGTGAAGCACTGTCTTAAGCACCAGTGCTTCAGTCTATCCATTTAAAAATGAAGGAGGAAGAAGTTTGGGATCTAGCTTAGTTCTGTAGCTGTAGTAGCTGTTGAATGTGCCCAGTGCAAGACCTGGCCTGATGGTTCTACATGCAGTCTCATGTCGATGATAGAGAAGTATTTGAAAAGTTAGAGGAATGAAAGGTAAGCATTGGTTACACCTACATGAGCTTTGGAAGTTTCCATCTATCGGTTATCATTAACTGAAGAGAAGACTGTGAAAGACATACCCACTGTAACAACCGTGGGGTGTCCACACCACTATTGCCACAGTGTGGGTCCAGAACATGCTTTCATCCAGCCTGTTCCCATGAGTTAGTCCCTGAATGTCCTGTCATGGAGGTCACACGTAGGACTGAGGAGTTTTTTTTTTCTGCAGGCATTCCCACCCCCATCTGAATCTTTTAGAACTCGCACAACAGAGTTAAAAAGATTCCAATGAGTGAATTAACATTTGTAAAGGCCACCGGGTAGACTCAAAAGCAACTGTCTCGTATCTTAGTGTTTGTCCTTAAAGGTGCATGAATTAACATCAGGGGACATGGTTTGATTTTGGCAGCAGGCCAAGTACAAGCTCCTTTAGTCCTAGCACTGCATGCAGTAAACACTTCCACAGGTGATCACCCATCACTCAATCTCTCCCTCATTAAACGAGTTTGGGCTTGACCATTGGTTGTCTCACACATATGCCTTGTCTTTAGGATGCTGTCTTTGCAACCTAATTGTTTCTTGAATACTCTTCCTTGAGTTCCTGGATCCCATGGCCTTGTAACACAGGAGTTCAACCAGTCCTGGTACACCCAGTCTTCCAAGTGTCCCATTTGTTCTAGGAACTGTGGAAAGGTACCACTTCTGCAGCAGGAGAGGGCTGTCTCCCTTTCTCTGCGCATTTCTCGCGAGAGACAGTCCCCACCATGATCAAGCCCTTTCTTTCTTTCCCGATTTCAAGGGTCAAGAATTGGGAGGAATGGGAGCTGCTCACTGCTGAGCACACTGATTTTAGTGAGGGGTCACACAGAGGTAGCTGTTTCTGGAACATATTTTTTGTGCATCCCAACCACCAGCAAAGTGAATGTTTTCATTTTCCTTCTCCACTGGTCAGTGTTTGATCTCTTGATACCATTAGGCATTTCATCCACAGGCCATGGCTGCAGGCTTGCCCATTTCCTTATGTATGTTGTGCTTGCTTATAGCAGCTCTGGGGTCCACAGCACTTCCTTTTCATGCAGTATTTCCTGTTATGACTTTAGAAATGCATCTTTGGACTTTGTTTTTCTCAGTACTCGGCAGTTTTTACATTTGCTGGTGTGGCTTTCCAGCTGCCTTCATCCAGGTGGAGTTACTTCCTTGGAACCAGTTAACTAGTGAAGACCCATCACAGAAGATCCTCAATGTTAACTATAACGGATATGATTTTATTGTCTCAGCTGACCTACAAATAAGACTTTCCTTAATGGGTCAGAAATTCCTTCCCTTCCTCCTTCTATGAGTGTTGAGTACCTATTCCTGGTCTTTTCTACTGCATTCTCTTTAAGTCCGATAACTGTGCCTGTATACCTTTGTTTAGCAGTGGATGCCAGATCAGTTTGTCTCCAATTTGCAAGTGACAATTAATGATTATAAGGGAGTGAATTGGCAGGTGTGTAGCAGTGAAAGCATTTATGTAGTCAGCGTGTGATGCATCATGACTTGCAGATGTGCACATGTCCATCCCCAAGTGCAAGGACTTTGAGAATGGGGGATCCTGAATGCTTGCTGGTATACAAGGTGGCCCAGTGTAGAGGGCCTGTCACATATTGGTGTCAGAATGATGGGATAATAATTGAACTTCTGCAGCCTGTGGGCAGTTGTCACTGAAGGTGTGTACTTTCAACAGCCAGAAGGTAAACATTCAGAGTTTTATTTTCACAGCAGTTTTATTTTTTTGTTTGTTTAGTCAGGGAAAGCAGGCAAAGATGTCAGCAGAGGATTATGGTCAGCTGACACAGAACCAGTTGCCAAGGTGTGCAAAGCCAAAGGAGGACACCCAGTCTGGTGATGGTGATGTGCAGCCTTCAGAAATGACAGTTTACCTTTTCTTCAAAGGCTTTAAAAATCCATCTGGAGTTAAAGACACTTAAACTGGAGGCTGAAGAAAAGGAGAAGCAGCATCAGCATGAACTGGAGACCAAATATTTGGAGACTGAAGAGAGATGGTGGCATTTGGAGGAAGGAGAAAAGGAGATGCAGAGTCAGCATGAACTAGAGACCGAAGGAGACCGAAGAGAGACTGCGGCATTGGGACACCGAAGAAAAGGAGAAGCAGTGTCAGTATGAGAGAGATGCTGACCTGTTGTCCGGGTCATGGAGGTAATGGGGAAGGAAATAACCAGACCCCAGAAACAACAAAGGTCAGCACATTTCTTCCATGGTTTGCAGAGGGGGATGACTTTGATAGTTTTATCATATATTTGAAAGAGTTTGTAAACAGTATAATGTTGACCAAGAGCTGTGGGTATGGTTCCTGACCCCCCCCCCCCACTCCATGGTAAAGCTGCAACTGCTGTCTCTAAATTGTCTGATACTGATTGTTTAAACTGTGATGGAGTGAAACAATGTTTATTGGAATGTTTTAAGTTAACACCTGAAGCTTACAGAAAAAGTTTTGTGAGCACAGACACAAGGCATATGAAAGTATATGTGATTACATTGCTGACTTAAGCACTTGTTTTCATAGGTGAGTGAGTGGCTGGCAGGTCACCACTTCTGAAATACTGGCAGACTTTTTGGTAAAGGAACAAGCCCTTAGTACCTTGCCTGAAGACATGATAATCTGTTTAGTAGACCAGGAGTGTAACTCTGCAGATGAGCTGGGTAGAAAAGGGGATCTCTACTTAGCAAGAAGGGTATCACTGCATAAGAAGGGGATACCCAGTGCTGCACAGGAAACCCACTGTGAGCAGCCTAAAATCACTCCAAAACCATCTACCAGTAACAGGAGAAGTCACTACTTCAGGTACTGACCAGGATCAGGGGCTAAATGTTTTAAATGTAACCAGAGGGGATGTGTTCGTAGGTTCATACGTAGGTACTAGGCTGTCTGCCCGTAGGCATTTATAAGCCTAGCCAGAATATGTTGGCTTTCACCACCCCCTTAGATTAGTTCCTTGTGCCTCTGTCCAGCAGAGCCACTGAAGTGATCCCCGGGGTAAACTTTCTGTTTCCCATCCACTCATCAAGGTTTCTCTTGAAGAGTGTTAGCGAAGAGCTCTGCCTAATGTAGATTGGAATTTTGTTCCAGAGCATGGGAAGTCTCTGAGACAGGAATCTGTCCCTCCAGCATGTCCTATTTATTGTTGTGGTGAGGTTTAGATGACTAGAGCATGTGGCTCGAGGGGATAAGCTTTTCTTTAGGTGGAGCATGTCCATCAGTTCTGGGTTGGATATGGCCTTGTATGTCAGGCAGAGATCACCTCTGAGTAGGCGGTATGCAACCGAGTGCAGCTGGAGTTTCTTCAGTCGAGCTGCATAGGGCATCTGTTTGAGGCCAGTGATCCTCTTGGTGAGGGACTTCTGTGGTCTTTCCAGCTGTTGCAGGTGTCTTGTAAGATACATCCTAAATGGGGCGTTGTACTCTATGATGGGTCTGATGAGTGATGAGTAGAGGGGCACAATGACTTCTTTTGATCTGGATGCGAACCCTTTTGTGATAAGGTGAGCCACTTAGAAGGATTTCCTAACCACTTTGGCAATGTGATTATCAAAGGAGAGATTACTATCTACTTGGGTCCCCAGATCCTTTATTACGGCTTCTGTATTTAGGGGACTGCCACCTATGTGGTAGTTTGTGGGTACTTTGTTTTTTCCAAAGGGGATGACTATGCATTTTTTGGCATTTAGCTTGAGGCCTTGATTTTGACACCAGGTATCTGTCTCAGTGAGACCCTTTTGGAAGATGTCTGTCAGCCGGAGAGTCAATTATAGCCCCTAGTTTGCAGTTGTCTGCGAACTTGGTCAGCTGTAGTCCACCTGTGCTTGCCTGTATCTCTTAGAAGTATATGCCGAACAGGAGGGGTCTTAGGACTGAGCTCTGGGGAATGCCACTTGTAACCGGTTTAGAGTCAGACCTAGCTCCCGCAACTCTTACCATGTGGGTTCTGTCCGTGAGCCAGTTGGCAACCCATCTTCTGACGTAGGGGTTTATGTTCAGGCTGGTGAGCTTGTCTATAATGCCAGAATGGGGAATGGTGTCGAAGGCCTTTGCGAGTTCTAGGTAGGCTGTGTGTACCACCTTTCCCTCATCTATAGCCTTGGTGACCGTCTCAAAGAAGTCCACCAGGTTTAGGAGGCATGATCTGCCCTTAAAACTGATCTGGGTAGGGTCCAGTGTTTGGAGGTTCCCAGTGTCTCTGTTAATGAGTTCCATGATGATGCACTCCATAGCCTTGCAGAACAAGCTAGTCAGGTTTACAGGGTGATAGTTTCCGGGGTCTGTTGTGGCTCCACCTTTGTGGAGCAGAATAACCGTTGCTGTGCACCACTCTATGGGTATGTAACCTGTGGAGAGGCTGAGTTTGAACAGTGTGTTTAGGTGAGGGGTTAGTTCGTCATTGAGCTTATGTAGGACACAGCCTGGGACACAGTCCGGTCCCATTGATGCTGTGTTTTTGGCTTTGGAGAGGGCTGTTTTAACCTGAGTGTGTGTGATTTCAGGGGCTCTACATTCTTCTGGTATGGTTATGGGCCCTTTTGGGGGTGAGAGGGGGGTGAAGTTTGCGCTGAAACTGTCTGCCAGGATGTTGGCAATATCTGTCGGTTCAGTGTATTTTGTACCATTCTGCACTAGCTCCGAGCAGATTTGAGCATTGCCACTTAGATTCTTGACGTAGCTAAAGAATGCCTTGTGGTTTTCTTTGGAGTCCTTGGCAATTTTTCTTTCGAAACTCACCTTGGATGATTTTATGAGGGATGGTAGTTTCTTGCTGATACTGCTCAGGGATGTCTTCCCTTCTTGGGATTTTACTCTTTTCTGTACTAGTTTCCTCCTTCTGTTATATAGCTTGTTTATGGCAGGAGTCCACCAGACTGGTTTCCTTTTCTTGCAGAGTGAGTCTTGGTTTTGCTTGGGATAGCACAATCCATGCATTCTTGTAGGTGTCCATAGAATGCATTAGTAAAGGATTTTGCAGCTTGGACAACGTTATCCTTTAGCATGGGGGCTTTGAATCTTTCCACCTCGGTCTTAAGTAACGTGAAGTTTGCTTTTGAAAAGTTTTTCACGGTGGTTTCCTTGTCTGGGGGTGAGGGCTGAATGTGGATATCCAAAGTGATTTGTTTATGGTCAGATCTAACCAGTGAGGGGTTGACCTCCGGTGTGGAGCACCAGTCGCCCATGTTGGTGATGACCAGGTCCAATATGTTGTCCAGTTGATCCAGGGCATTTAAGTTTATAAATTCTAGGAAATGTTGGGCAAGGGAGTTAGTACTTGAGTAGTTCTCCCAGTTGATGTTTGGGTAATTGAAATCACCTAATATTAGGGTGTTTGGTAGGACCTTTATATTTCCCAGTGTTTCCAGAAATGTGGAATTGGGGTCCTGGGACATGGTGGGTGATCTGTAGCAAGCTACAATTTGACTTGCAGTTTTGCCTGTTGTTAGTTGCATGTGGATGATCTCTGAAGCATTGTGCTGTGCCACTAACCTGGAGGTGTGGGTATCCTTGATGAATATGGATACGCTCCCGCCTTTTGTATTTCGGTCCGGGTTCTGTGGCCGAAATGTATGGTATGAGTTGTAGCCTGGTAGTGCTGGGGTGCTGTCTGGAGCCTTTAACCAGGTTTCTGTTACTGCACATATATTGATTTTCTCCATACTGAGGAGTGCCTCGAGTGCATGCATTTTGAGGTTTAGACTTCTGGCATTGAGTAGCATTACCCTCAGTTTTTTGTTACTTGTGCTATTTATGGCGGTGGGTTTGTCTTTTGAGCCTTGTCTAAAAAATGCACTATGGGGGTGGCAAGAGCATTGGCCGGTATTTGAAAGCCTAAGGGTGACAGGTGCAAGCCGTCTCTAGCGAAGCAGTGTGGCTTGTCAAGCATGTCATCCCAGGCGGACAGACACTGGATCCTTTTTGAATGACACCAGAAACTTAGCCAATTGTTGAAATTGATAATTTTTTCTTTATACTGTGGTATCATTCTTGGTGAGGGCAGGGTGCTACTCAGGGTCAGGGTCATACCGGCCTGGGCTACAAGATCAGAGAGCTCTTCCATGTCTCTTTTCATGTAGTCCAGGGAGGTAAGGCTCAGGTTATTCACACCAACATAGACAATGACAGAGTTGTATTTGTACTTGTTCTGGAGTGACCCGAGTGCTTGTGTTCTGTGGCGGTGGCTCCCGACAGGCAGCTAACAGTAACCATCTCCTTATTCAGCCTAGTGAGTGGGATGTCAGTGTGCCTGACTATAGAGTCACCTATTAATAGTATGTTGGATATGTTATTTTGCCTTAAGGGCTGTGATTGCATGGCACACTGGTTTTGTGAAGTATGTGTTTCATGATTTGTGTTGGGTGGTGGACGTTACTTGGATGTCTGCTTTGGAGGTCTCTGTTGCTTTTGCAGATTTTCATTTAGAGCCTCCAAGTATGTCATGTATTTATGTGTGTTTTTTGCCGGTGCTGGTTTAAATGGGTCTGTGTGAGACTGGTAGTGTGAAGCAAGTATTTCCCTTCTCCTCTTGACTGTCTGATCCATCTTTGGGTTGAGAGAGCTTAGTCTCCAGTTTGGCTGTATAATTGCATCTCTCACATGTATTAGTGTTTGGTGGTAGGAGGAGAGGTTTGTCTGTGTACATGAAGCATTTGTAACATTGCCTCAAAATGCCCAGATTCACCAATTGGACTGGAGAGTACGCCTGAAACTGCCTTTTGGACATGCCTGGATAGGTACAGTGAACTGTTTTACTGAATGGCTGGTAAGGCTGAATAGAGAGCCTTGTCCTTCTGTACAGTATAGAGGGTCTAGTGCTTGGGTTTATAAGTGCTTGCTATGAGTTTTGAGCAAGTGCCGGGCTGAGAAATGAATGGCTTGAGTGCTTAAGTTGAAAGGTTGTCTAGTTCCAAGGGAAAAATTGAAGAGGACACTTTGTGGAGCCGGGAATACTTATACCCTAGCTAACTGGTGCTACCTGGCGTACAAAACCGGGCAAATGCGGTACTTATAGCAGGGAAATGAAAGAGAGAGAAATTAGCCCAAAATGGCCAATAAACTACTAATTTCTGTGCTGAAACCACTCCTCCAGGGCAAAGCTCCCATCTCTCACAGGTGAACAGAGAAACTTCCTTCTATACAAGTAAGGTATGGGCAAACACAGAGATTTGTAACACAGCCCTGAGTTCAGCATTTAACCTGAAAACTGGACTATACTAGCTTAGAAAGGCGGCAGACAAGTATATATATATATATATATATATATATATATATATATATATATATATATATATATTTTTTTTTTTTTTTTTTCAGAAAATAAAGCAGATGCAATAAAAAAAAACACTTTAAAGTTAAGAAAAGGAAACAAACATTGTTATATATCTCAGATCAGAGTTGTAGTCAATCCCCTAAGTAATAAGGTAGGAAGAAACACAAATACAGTAAAAGCAGATGAATAAAGTGCAATTTTATGTATATATTTATATATATATATATATATATATATATATATATATATATATATGTGTGTGTGTGTGTGTATATATATATATATATATATATATGTATATAAAAAAAACAATAGAAAACGAACATACTGATTTAAACAAGTTACCCAATTTACCAGAAAAAAGCTCAAAACTGATCCCTGCTCCAGCAGTCTTCAATCAGACAAGTTCTAACTGCACACTCCTGCTGCTAGGGTGCAGGGGAATCTTCTCCAAAAAAAAGATGGCCTGGATCAGTACTCGAGTTATACAAACAAAGCTAGATTCAGCAGGCCTGAATCTGATCTATGCTACAGCAACAAGGCACACCAATTTCAGAAAGAAACAGTTCAGATAAGCAGGCACAATAAGCCTGTAACCAGAAATTCCCAGCTCAGAAGGGCAGAATCCAACCTCCCACAAGAGTGCAGACCACACCTTCTTAATGTAAAAAAAACTGGCCAAAAGCCCAAATGCTTAAACCAGAACTAATACACTTTAGAATAACAGACACTAAGCCATCAATCAGCAACTTCCAACTCAGAAGGATATAAGCTACCTGTCCTGCCACAACAGTGCAAACCACAAACCTTCCTAATGTGAAACAACTGGTCTGAAGCCCAAGTGCGTAATCCAAAGGCTTAGAATAACAGTTACAATTTAATCGGCTACTAACAAGCAGTAATGCAGCAGAATAAAAGCGAAGTACTTTTAAGAACAGGCAGCAAGAGCAAAATAAGTAATAAAGTAGGAAGAAACACAAACACAGTAAAAGTGCAAAAAATCTTTTTTCTTCTTCTCTCTGTATTAGGTAGAATGAGCTAAAGACACTAGACTGGGAGGAGTGTCACCAATCAAATATAGAGTAGAGGCGGGCAGTTGCAAAGCCACCAAGTATAGCATCTTCAACTCAGAAAAATAGCACTTTCAACACATATCAGAAGCCAGCAAATATTATAGATCTAAATCAATCAAGCAAAAGCAATTAGGATACTGTAGAACATTGGAAAGATGTGCCAAGAAATATACTTATCGATTTATATTTCGAGTTGTTTCAGTAGCACTCTCAGTCAGAACTCAATTAGATTCAAGCAATGAATGCAGAGGTAACAAACAGGGAATCTTAATTATACTAGCAAACCTTGAGACAATCAGATAAAACCCACAAGTTGTTCGGCCAGTATTTAACAGAGCCGGATTAAGGGTGGGGGAAAAATAGCACTTTCAACACAGATCAAAAGCAGCAAATATTATAGATCTAAATAGTCAAGCAAAAGCAGTTAGAATACTGTAGAACTTTGGAAAGAAGTGCCAAAAAATATACTTATCAGTTTATATTTCAGGTTGTTTCAGTAGCACTCTCAGTCAGAACTCAATTAGATTCAAGCAATGAATGCATAAATAAATGTAGCATACAAATGTCCACTGAAGCAAGGTGGGGAACTGAAGGTGAGAGAGCCAGCAAGTGGGAATAACAGCATGCCAGTAGTAAGTTGTCTGAAGACAACAGGGTACCAAACTATCACCGGAGTTTGTATCCTATCTTAATAGATGGAAAACAGGCCACTGTTAAGGGAGAGACAACCATTGATAATAACCATTGTGAAGCCTGCAATGGGTAAACAGGAGCAGTACTTGTTTGGGCAGTCAACTCCAATCAGAGCTTTAGGAGGATCCTATTCCAAATACCTTTGACCAGGGTTCACCTTGACTGGGAGGATGGAAAAGGAAACAGGCAGGTAGCTGTGTTTGAGGATATTCCTGCAGATGTCTCAATATGGAATGATGTTGATAATGCAATATCTTGTGTGCATGCAGTTGCATGCAGTCAGGCTTGGAGACGGGCATGTACAGTGGATATAAAAAGTTAAAATGCCAGGTATAAAAAATGGGACCACAGTAAATCATTTCAAAACTTTTCTGACCTTTAATGTGACCTATAACCTGTACAATTCAATTGAAAAACAAACAAATCTGTTCGGGGCAAAAATATAAAAAAAAATAAAAAAGCTGGTTGCATGAGTGTGCACACCCTTAAACTAATACTTTGATGAAGCACCTTTTGATTTAATTACAGCATTCAGTCTTCTTGGGTAGGAGTCTATCAGCATGGGCACATCTTGACTTGGCAATATTTGCCCACTCTTCCTTGCAAAAGCCCTCCAAATGTGTAAGATTGCGAGGGCATCTCTTGTTCACAGCCCTCTTTAGGTCACCCCACAGATTTTCTATTGGATTTAGGTCTGGGCTCTGGTTGTGCCATTCCAAAACTTTAATTTTCTTCTGGTGAAGCCATTCCTTTTTTGATTTGGATGTATGCTTAGGTTTATAGTCATGTTAAAAGGTGAAATTCCTCTTCCATCTTCAGCTTTCTAGCAGACGTCTGAAGGTTTTGGGCTCTAAGTGACTGGTATATAGAACTTTTCATAATTCCCTCCACCTTGACTAAAGCCCCAGTTCCAGCTGAAGAAAAGCAACCCCAAAGCGTGATGCTGCCACCACCATGCTTCACCGTGGGGATGGTGTTCTTTTGGTGATGCGAAGTGTTGTTTTTGCACCAAACATATCTTTTGGAATTGTGGTCAAAAAGTTCAACCTTGGTCTCATCAGACCATGCCACATTTTCCCACATGACTTGATGTGTTGTTTTGCAAATTTTAGCTGGGCCTTGATGTTTTTCTGTGTAAGAAAAGGCTTCCGTCTTGCAACGCTACCACATAGCGCAGACATATGGAGAATATGGAGATTATCATGTTTAGTACACAACCAGTACTTGCCAGAAATTCCTGCAACTCATTCAGTGTTGCTGTAGGTCTCTTGGCTGCCTCCCTGACCAGTTTTCGTCTTGTCTTTTCATCAATTTTGGAGGGACGTCCAGTTCTTTGCAACTTCACTTTTCTCCCATATTTTTTACACTTTTTGATGACTGTCTTCACTGTGTTCCATGGTGTATACAATGCTGTGGAAATTTTTTTGTACCCTTCTCCTGACTGATACTTTTCAACAATGAGATCCCTTTGATGCTTTGTAAGCTCTCTGCGAACCATTGCTTTTGCTGTAGCAGGCAACTGAATACATGTAATGAAAATCCTACTAGGGCAGCTGAACTTTATTTGGGGTTAGTCAGAGTCTCTTTAATTGATGGCAGGTGTGTACCCAAGAAGACTGAATGCTGTAATTAAATCAAAAGGTGCTTCAACATTATTAGTTTAAGGGTGTGCAAACTTACGCAACCAGCTTATTATACGTTTTTTATATTTTCCCCTGACAGATTTGTTTGTTTTTCAATTGAATTGTACAGGTCATAGGTCACATTAAAGGTGGGAAGTCTTGAAATGATTTATTGTGGTCTCATTTTTTTATATCACAAAATCCTGGCATTTTAACAGGGGTGTGTAAACGTATTATATCTACTATAGGTCTAGTAGCCTGGGAGAGACCCAGACAGACCCCACACCTGAAGCTGGGAATGGTGATATGGCTATTTCAGGGAGGGAGCTACCTTGTAGCAGTGAGCCTGAAAGTGACCCACAGCTGCTGATAGGTACTGTTGTTCCTGTGGACAAGGTGACTGCAAGGACAGAGGTGAGTGGTAGTACCCAGGCTGACAGTGAGGCACCACTGTCAGAAGATACTAGGCTTCCTGTGGAAGGGGAGGTCACAAAGGTAGATTGAGGCAGGCCCAGCTTTCAGACCCTACCTTACTAAGCTTGAGGGAGGTAGACCCTGATGCTCAAGGAAAAGAGGAGTCTGTATACTGGAGGGGAAGGGTTATTGTATTGAGAGTGAATCCCTGAGGGAGGGCTGGAGGATGAGGTAATACAGCAGTTGGTAGACCCCAGACCCTACCATCTAACACTTCTAGCCATAGCCCATGACATTCCTTTTGCACATCATATGGGCATAAAGTGTGCAAAGAGATGTATTATGCAGAACTTTTATTGGTCTGGGATTGCAAAGGATGTAACAGAGTACTGCAGGACGTGTGAGCAGTGCCAAAAGGTTGGCAAGGCAGGGAACATGGTCAAAGTTCTATTGATGCCTTTGCCTGTGATTGAAGAGCTGTTTCAGAGGTTAGCTATGGATATTGTGGAGCCTCTGAGTACCCCAAGTTCCACAGGGAAGAAGTATATCCTGGTTGTAGTAGATTATGCTACTAGATAGCCTGAGGCGGTGGTTTTGTCCTCCATTGTGGTAGAGAAGGTGGCAAATGCTTTGCTAGAGAATTTCAGCAGGGTAGATTTCCCGAGAGAAATACTGACTGACAGAAGTGCCAGTTTCATGTCAGATCTGCCTTATCTGCAGAAGTGTTGTGGGGTGAAGCACCCAAGACCACCCCCTACCACCCCCAGACTAATGGTCTTGTGGAGAGGTTAAACTCTGCACTAAAGACCATGGTACGAGCATTTGTAGAGTTTTAGAGAGAGCGGGACAAATATTTGCCCCATCTACTGTTTGCATACAGAGAAATACCTCAGGAATCTACAGGTTTTTCACCCTTTGAGTTGCTGTGTGGGCATAGGGTGAGGGGGCCTTTAGATTTGATTCATGATGAGTTTGAGGGTGAGTGTGAATCCCACAAGGAGTCTTGTTGTGTCATATGTCCTAAACCTCAGGACAAGGATTAAGAAACTCATGGGCTTGGCGCTGGAGAACCTGGCAGGAGCTCAACAGCAGAAAAAGGTCTGGTATGACATGAGTGCTCAAGCCTGAGAGTATGCTTTGGGGAGCAGGTTATGGTGCTCATTCCTGTCAGACACAATAAGCTGCGGCCAAGATTGGGGAGGGACCCTTCAAAGTGGTAAGGAAGGTTAGTGATGTTAATTGCATGGTAAACCTGCTAAGCAGGGGCACAAATTGTACTGTATTAAGATGATGAAGCCTCAGCTTGTCAGGGAGGTTCTGGGCAGTCTGTAAAGGGCAGGTTGACCATTGAGCCCAGAAAGTGTTAGGTGAGTATGGCAGAGGTCTCCTACTTGGGACATAGTGGGGAGTGGTACAATTAGGTTGGAACCTGCCAAAGTGAAAGCTGTTCAGGTGTGGCCTGCCCCTGTTACCAAAAAGCAGTTGATGGGGGTACGATAGAAAGTTCGTTCCCAATTATAGTACAATAGTTGCTCCCTTCATAGACACGACAAGGAAAAACAGGCCAGATAAGGTAGTGTGGCGCCCAGCCTGTGAGCAGGCATTCCAAAAGCTTAAAGGGGCTTTGAGAGAACCCCCTGTGTTAGCCAGTCCAGATTATAGCAAAGAATTTGTTGTGCAGGTGGATGCTTCAATCCACAGGGTGGGGGCTGTACTCAGCCAGGTTTCTTCTGAGGGAGAAGAGCACCCAGTTGTATATCATAGCTGTAGACTCCAGTCCAGGGAGGAATGTTACGCAGCTGTAGAAAAAGACTGTCTAGCCATAGTATGGGCACTGCAGAAACTTCAGCCTTATCTGTATGGAATGAAATTCACTGTGGTTACAGACCACAATCACTTAATATGGCTACATAGAGTCAGCCAACAAAATGTCAAGTTATTAAGCTGGTGCCTAGTGTTGGAGGCATATGACATGACAGTACAGCAATGTAGTGAGGTCAGCAATGCCATTGTAGATGGACTCTCACGACAGGGTACAAGTTATGTGTTCCCAGATAGGCCCATTTCTGTCAAGCAACATTTTTCCAGGGTCGCTTGAAAAACTAGCTTGAGTCTTCAAAGGAGGGGGTGAGAGATGTGATGATGTAAGGTGTTGCCATCTGTGCCAGGAGGAGTGGGGCAGTGCACATGTGGCACGTGCCAACGTAGTTGGCTGGGGTTTTGTGGATAATTCTGTGTCGTTTGGCTGTCACACTGACTTGTACAGATACTTGTGTTGAAAATGTATCAGCAGTGTTACTATAACTGATTAAATGTAAACATTTAAACACAGAATTCTGGAAGGGAAGAGTAGAAGTTTTTGAAATTGTTTTATAGCTTTCAGATACTGCAACAAATCTTAGCAAAGCTTTGAGTTTGTATTGTACCAGAGTCAGATGATCAAATGTGATATCATTCCATAACCAGCACTGAGAGGATGGAACTCTCACAGAAGTTTGTTTTCTTTTCTTTGGAACCTAATGTAATGATCTATGACAGTTATCACAGTCAGTTGTTCAGTTCAGTTCAGTTAGTTAGAAGCTCATCACCTTGCCTTGTGGATGTAAGTATCTCAGCAATCCTATCTTGGATTGCTGTATTAATTAAGTTAGCAAGGGAACAGTTGATCTTTAAACCATCAAGAAATACAGTAAGATTAGTTAAGTACTGTTTTGCTGCATCTGTTTGAATCTGTCCAACTGTGTTATTTTTATTTCTCCTGTGATTGAAATGCTTGTGTTTATTGTACTTAAATGTTTGGTATTCTCACATTTTCTATTTTATTATTTATTATTAAATATTTTTATACCTTTCATTGTGGCTGGTCTTTTAGAGAATACTTTTAACATCTTGAGAGTATTGTGCTTATTTTAATGATGCCTTGGCCACTCTGAAAAGCCTTGCTGCTTTGGTTACACACTGCCATTTATATTAGTATTGTTTTACTCAGTATAATTACCCTTGTAAGAGCCTTAGAGTGGTTGACTGGTGGCAGTGTCATACCCTTATAGTCTAGGTAGAAAGGGGTACAGCTAGGAAATCTGTACCAGCCTTTCCTGTGAGTATGTGTGTGAAAATCAAATACCCAGGTGTGGGTGTGTCGGCTATTTGGAGCTGGGACACAGTGAGTCTTGTTTGGGATTTGGAGAGAAAGTGAGTCCAGTGCCAGGTCTGGAGCATGTTCTCTGTGTGCTGTTGGGAGAATTCTTTTTGATGCAGAAAATTGCATCTGAAAAATACTGTGTAAACCCATCCCTGTTCTTAGTGACAGTTTCTCACTGGTGTCAGTGGTGAGGATTGAGGCTCCTTGATTACTGGCCAGGGGTAGATGGCCCTGTCACACAAGGTAAACTCAACAACAGTGTCTGTCAGGAACATTCATCTTTGTAGACAAAACTGATATGTTAAGACTGTATCTGCAGGGATGATCTTACTTGATGGGTAAGTGAGCCATTCAGACCTGTTGGTTGGAGTCGCCTGTACATTAAGCATGTATATAATTGTGCATCACTTGTTAGCAGAGGTGTGAGCCAAATCCTTTTGGTTGTTTTTGATTTGCAAGTGGGTACCCATTAGTCATAATCATGGTGTGGTGCACAAGCTTATGTTTTTGAAGATGCACAAAGTGATGACATTCATCCCTCTGCATCTTTGTCATAGCACAGAAAGAAACTTCCAAAAAATTATGCTGAATGTTGATTAGTGGAGAGGGTAAGCTCAGCCATGGGATGTGTGAAGAAAGGAAGGCCTTCTTGATAGATAAATTATACTCTTAGAAGATCACTGGTATGTCAAGTACTCTTCCACCATCCTGCTGTGGATGGACAGCCTTTCCATCTAGAATCTTCTGTTGAAGTTCCTATATTGTAAACAGTTTAGATGTCTTCATTGGTTTTGTTGATTTGCAGTATATGTGGTCAGTCACTCGTTAAGTCTGACTGGTGGAGTCATGATATAAGTGTGTTCTTATAGTCTGGTGTGTGACATTATATTGTATTCTGGCATATAGCACATGTGCCTCTAAGTACAGCAACTTCCAAGAAAAGATTCAGAATTTAATGGAAAAGAAGATGAACCCATTCACAGACCCACCAAGTAGAGTCACCTCTTACTGTATCAATTGATCTATCATTTTTGATGGTGTGCAAGTCTCACAATGTGCTTTTAGAAAAAAATGTAGAACTGTTAAAAATGCATGTACTGAATTTTTGTATGAAAGATGTTTGAGAATACCTGTTTTCTATGCAATTTCTGGCAAATTAAAAATGAACCAACAACAGCAAAAGGAGGCAACCAGGAGTCCATAGCGTGACAACTATATTCTCTGCTTTCGTCCTTAAAAACAGACTTCTTCAGAATACGTATTCTGGAGAAGTCTGTTTTTAAGGTTGAAAGTGGAGAATAAAGTAGTGGGTTCCTGGCTGCCTCCTCTTGCTGCTGTTGGTGGTTTTGTTTTATTTGGCATTTTATGCCACTTTTTGGATGTTTTTTGGTTGGTTATTTCTGGCAGAATTCCTGAACATGTAATGCAGACATAGACATGCTGGAGGAGATGGCATACTTGAGAACACAGGATGGTGGGAAGATTCATCTTGAACTACTGCCAAATCAGGGAATGCTTATAAAGTGAGTATTCAGGTTTAGTTTTCTTTCCCACTCAGAAATTGTGTCTTGATTGTGTAGTTTGCATGATGTTAATTAGCCTGCATGACATTTATGTGACTATGTGAAGTTTAATGTGTGAGCCAAAAAAATATTAACATAATGAAAGCCGTAACCGTATTTTGTGTACCACATTTTTAATGTAAGTATACAACAAAAAGAGAGATACTGGAAGGAGAACCAAAAAGATGCACACAAATTCTTAGTTCTTTAAAATATGCTTTTGACAAAATGCTGTTATGTTTTGTTATAAATTTAGTAATATATGTATGTGAGCACATTGTTAATTTGATGCAGAAGTGATCCATTTGACCACTTTTCATTAATGTCATTATGTGGACATACTGAACTTGAAGCCAAAATTACTTTTATTGGTGTGATGCTTTCAGCACCTATGAAGAATATTTATTAGTACCCAAACAACCGAGTGTGAAGCTTTCAACGCTTGGGAAATTCTTTGTCATTTCGCAGAGATTTACATTGAGCTTTAAGTGTGAGTGGTTAACTGAAATTATGCTATACTGACAGCCGGAGTTTGTCCTTTTTTATGAATTTTACAGTGTATATATCTGTACATGAGGTGGGTGTTGAAAGTACAAGAACGATAATTGCAATCCTCCAAATGTTGGAAATTCTAATAATTGCAGCTGTTGGCAAAGGTATACTACATCTGAGGCTACAGCATCTCCATGTGCTCTCACTCTGTAGTACAGTGACCTTTGAGTTACAGTTAACAAGGATGGTGGGACAACGTCCTCTACAAAAATAATTTAGTCTTTATTAATGGGAGTTCTGGAATCTGCTGACTTGGAGGTGGAGTAATACTTCATTTTTTTTTTGTATTGCAAATTGCAGAAGTAGAATTGTTAAAGATAGGAGTGTGGGTGTTGTGTCCTCACATCAGAAGGTGCTACAAAAACATTAGAATTCATTTTTTCTACTGCTGCTTATACTGCAGGAGTTGATTATGCAGTGGTACAAAACTCTGTGGTAGCCACAGTAAAAGTATCTTTAAGTCATAGTAGGCCGGTTTTTGTGTGTGTGTGTGTGTGTGTGTGTGTGTACACACACACACACACCACAGAGCCTCTCCTCGCTCCGCTGCTCCAACCCTCCACGTCTCTCTCTTTCTCTGGCTCCTCTCTCCATGTGCCCTGGCAGAGGCCGGCGGGTCCTGAGCCTGTGACTCCTTGGGGGAGGGAGCGAGAGGGGGGCTGCGTCTGTCCCCACTCACTTCCTGGCAGTGGGAGGTGTGGGTGCTCCTCATCCGCCCCGAGAGGACGGCCGCGGAGAGGGTACCCAGCCCAGCAGTGTGGTCTCTCTTTCTCTGGCTCCTCTCTCCATACGCCCTGGTGGAGGCCGTCAGGTCCCAAGCCCGTGACTCCCGGGGGGGGAGAGAGCAAGAGGAGGGACAGTATCCGTCCCCCCTTGCCTCCTGGCAGTGGGAGGCATGGGCGCTTCTCACTCACCCCGAGGGGATGACCAGGGAGCGAGTGTCCAGTGCAGCTGTGCGGCCTTGCAACGCACCCCCAGAGGTGACTGACTCCCCGCGTGGGAGGGAGAGGGTGCTGTCAGCAGGGAGGACATCGACTCTCCCCTCCGACTGCGTGGGGCCACCTCCAGGAGTCTCACACCGGTGTCCTTTCCCCTCGACAGCAGTTGTGGGTATTGTATTGTTTCGGGGGGGGGGGGCATGTGTCTGTCTGTCTAACCATATAATCTATTTTATGTAAGTGTATTTTCCAGTCTTCACTGACTTTATTTTTCCTGGTGTTCTAGTTCCTTTTCTTTAGTGTGTATTCTGCTGCCTGACTTAGGGCATCTAGATGTGGACTGCTGACCAGCTGACATTAATTTGAAATAAAACTTTCACTTTAGTCTGGAGAGGCGTGGGTTGTCAGTCCTGCTCCCATTGTTAGTCTTCACAAGGACACTGACAAGGAATGATCTGTGAAAAAGGAGAAGACTACCTGAGATGGAGTCCTATCATGTCACTGTTTTTGTAAGAGATGAAAATGCAGTGAAACAGATATATGTCCTCTCATTCCCTCCACCCATACACCATATGCATTGTATTTTGAGAAAGATTGCCTGTAGGACAGCTCTTCCAACCATGTGCAAACTCCTAGCCTTCCCTGGGAGGGTGGAGAACTCGCTTCTTACCTACTTTGTTTTGCCTCTAACATTTGCATTAATTTTCAAAGCAAGGTCGCTAGCATCATCAAAAAACAATGCAGCTATTGTGTCAGCCCTCATTTGTGTAATTGTTCAGCACAGTGGTTTGATCCAAAAGTAATTTTGCATGCTTGTTCAGTGAACACAGTGGTGTCCTGTGGCTGACAGAACACTAAACTATAATGAACAGTAAGTAGCCCATGCATTTACTACCAGCATCTGAAGTTTATTCTTCTGTCTCCTTTTTGCATCTACCCTACTGGGAAGTTATCTCACCTTCTGATCATGTTTTTGTCCTCTGCTCATCTATGGTTGTATTCCTTATGGGTTTTGGCTATTACCTGCCAATTCCCTGTAACTAGTAGCTAGATTATTTATAGACTCACGCATTTGGCATCTGTAGTGAAAGTGTCACATTCATTATCCTGCTTTGATGTTAACTGCTTTTGGGCGTAGCATTCTCTGAATGGCATTACCATAATGATCCCTTGCCTCTGCCATAGAGCTTTGGGATCTCTAATACTCCACCACCACCCACTCTGTCCCAGAAGATGATTAACAGTCTTCTGATTCAAGGGCTTGATATTAAATTTGGGATGTCAGTGCTGGAAATGACTTGCATTCACACTAGCAGTATTGCTGCTTCACATTAACAACTCCCTATAATCTTTATTGCAAGAAGGTGAAATGCTAATCTCTGGTTCATAGGTTCATACTAGGCTATCTGCCCTAGGGCATTTATAAGCCTAGCCAGAGTGTGTTTGGCTTTCGCCACCCATTTTAAATTAATTTTGCTATGCCCTTTTTCGAGGTTAGTATACTGTGCCTCTGTCTAACAGTGACACAGAAGTGATACCCAGGGTAAACCTACGATCTCCCATCCACTCATCAAGATTCCTCTTGAAGAGAGTCAATGAGGGACTCTGCCTAACCTGGACTGGGATTTTATTCCAGAGTGAAGGGAGCCTCTGGGTTATGAATCTGTCCCTCTAGCATGTCCTATTTATTTCAGTGCTGAGGTTCAAGTCTCTCAAGCGCGTAGCTCGATGGGATTTGGATTTTCTGAGGTGCAGCATGTCCATTAATTCTGGGTTGGACAGGGCTTTATACGTCAGGCACAGATCGCCTCTGAGCAGGCGGTATGCCACTGAGTAGAGCTGAAGTTTCTTTAACCGGGCAGCATATGGCATCTGATTGAGCCCTTTGATCCTCTTGGTGAGGTACTTTTGGGGTCTTTCCAGTTGCTGCAGGTGTCTGGTAAGGTACATCCCAAAAGGGGCATTGTACTCAATTATGGGCCTGATGAGGGATGAGTAAAGAGGCATGATGACCTCCCCTGATCTAGATGTGAATCCCTTCATGATTAGGTGGGCTATATAAAATGTTTTTCTAACCACATTGTCCACGTGGTTGTCAAATGAGAGATTGCTATCAACTTGGGTCCCCAGGTCCCTAATTACTTCTTCTGTACTTAATGGATTATCACCTATGTGGTAATTTGTGGGCACTTTGTTTTTGCCAAAGGGGATGACTATACACTTTTTGGCGTTTAGCTTGATGCCATGGCTCTGGCACCAGTTGCCTGTTTCTATGAGGCCCTTTTGGAGGATGCTTGTGTCGGTTGGAGAGTTGATTATGGCGCCCAGTTTGCAGTCATCTGTGAACTTGGTCAGCCACAGTCCTCCCGTGTTGGCCTGTACCTCCGAGAAATATATACCGAACAAGAGGGGTCCCAGGATTGAGCCTTGTGGGACGCCACTTGTAACTGGTTTGGAGTGTGACATGGCTCCAGCAATTCTAACCATGTGGGTTCTGTCCTTGAGCCAGTTTGCAACCCATCTAGTGACATAGGGGTTTATATTTAAGCTGGTGAGCTTATCTATAATGCCCGAGTGGGGTATTGTATCAAAGGCTTTTGCGAGGTCCAGGTAGGCTGTGTGGACCACCTTCCCCTCATCAATGGCCTTGGTGACTGTTTCAAAGAAATTGACCAGGTTTAAGAGGCAGGATCTGCCCTTAACAAAGCCAAACTGGGTAGGATCCAGTGTCTGTAGGTCCCCAATATCTTTATTTATGAGGTCCATGATGATCCTTTCCATAGCTTTGCAGACCAAGCTAGTCAGGCTTATAGGGCGATAGTTTCCAGGATCCGTTGAGGCACCACCTTTGTGGAGAGGGACCACTGTTGCTGTACGCCACTCTTTGGATACATATCCTTTAGTAAGGCTGAGATTGAACAGTAGTTTTATGTTTGTGTTTAGCTCTTCTTGGAGTTCATGTAGGACGCAGCCTGGGACACCGTCAGGTCCCATTGATGCTGTGTTTTTTGCATTGGAGAGGGCGGCTGTTACCTGAGCATCTGAGATGTCAGGGGGGCAGCACTCTGCTGGGATAGATATTTGCCCTTTTGGTGGGGAGGGGGGGAGAAGTTTGCGCTGAACCTGTCAGCTAGGATGTTGGCAATTTCTGTGGGTTCGGTGTATTTTTTGTCATTTTGGACTAATTCTGAGCATATCTGGGAATTCCCACCCAGGTTCCTAACATAACTAAAGAAAGCCTTGTGATTATCCTTAGTGTCCTGTGCAATTTTTCTCTCGAAGCTGGCCTTAGACGATTTTATGAGTGCCCGTAGTTTTTTGCTAATACTGATCAGAGATGCCTTCCCTTTTTGGGATTTTGCTTTATCATGTAGTAAATTCCTCCTTCTATTGTATAGTTTGTTTATGGCTGGGGTCCACCAGACAGGACGTCTGCCTTTGGAGGATTGGGTCTTGGTTTTATTTGGGATTGCATGATCCATGCATTCCTGAAGGTGTTCATAGAATGCATTTATAAAGGATTCTGCGGTCTGGGCCGTATTTTCTACAGGCCCGGGGGGCTTTGAAGGATTCCACCTCAGTTTTGAGGAGTGTGAAATTTGCTTTCGAGAAGTTTTTCACTCTGGTTTTCTGGGCAGGGGGTGGGGTCGGGATGTGAATATCCAGTGAGATTAGTTTATGGTCTGATCTTACCAGTGAGGGATACACTTCTGGTCTGGAGCATAGAGTCCCCATGTTGGTGATGATCAGGTCCAGTATGTTGTCCCCTCTTGTGGGAGTAGTAACAAGTTGTTCCATAGCATTTGAGTTTATAAATTCTAGGAACCTTTGGGCTAGGGTGTTGGAGCTAGAGTAATGCTCCCAGTCTATGTTTGGGTAGTTGAAGTCGCCCAATATAATGGTGTTTGGAGAGACCTTCATATTTTCCAGTGTTCTCAGGAAGGCCGAGTGGGGTTCCTGGGTTTGGGAGGGTGGTCTGTAGCAGGCTATAAACTGGAAGGCAGTTTTACCCACTGTTAGTTGCACATGGATAGTCTCTGATGCTTCGTGCTGTGCCACCACCCTGGAGGGGTGGGTATCTTTGACGAATATTGATACTCCCCCTCCTTTTGTGGTTCGGTCCAAGTTTTGGGGCCGAAAAGCATGGTATGAGGTATAACCTGGTAGTGCTGGGGTGCTCTCGGGAGCCTTGAACCAAGTTTCTGTTACTGCACAGATATCGATGTTCTCCATGCTAAGGAGAGTTTCGAGTGCGTGCATCTTGAGGTTTAGACTTCTGACGTTGAGTAGCATTACTTTTAGTTTCTTATCCCTCGTGATACCTATGGAGGTGGGTTTGTCTTTTGAGCCTTGCCTAAAAAAGGCACTATGGGGGTAGCAAGAGCCTTTGCCAATATCCGAAAGCCCAGGGGTAACAGGTGCAAGCCGTCCCTAGCGAAGCATTGTGGCTTGTCGAGCATGTCATCCCAGGCTGACAGGCATTGGATCCCCTTTGAATGACACCAATACTTAAGCCAATTGTTGAAATTGATCATCTTGTCTTCATATTGTGGCATCATTCTTGGTGAGGGTAAGATGCTACTCAAGGTCAGGGTCATACCAGCCTGGGCTACATGCTCAGAGAGCTCCTCTATGTCTCTTTTCATGTAGTCCAGGGAGGTACGTCTCAGGTCATTCACACCAGCATGGACAATGACTGAGTCATATTTGTACTTGCCTTGGAGTGACCTGAGTGTTTGTGTTATGTGGCGGATCCTAGCGCCCGACAGGCAGCTCACCGTGACCTTCTGCTTGTTCAGCCTGGTGAGCGGGACGTCAGTGTGCCTGACGATAGAGTCACCTATTACAAGTGTATCAGGTGTGTTGTTTAGCCTTAAGGGCTGTGACTGTTCGGCACACTGGCTTTGTGAGCTATGTGGTGCACGTGTTTTTTTTTGTGGTAGCGGTTGCCTGGGTGTCTGCTTTGGAGGTCTCTGCTGCTTAGGCAGATTTTTATTTAGAGCCTCCGAGTATGTTTTTGTGTGTTTATGTGTTTGGTTTGCTGTCGTGGTAGGTCTATGTGAGACTGGAATTGTAGTGAGTGTGGTTTCCTTCTCCTCCTGACTGGTTACGCCAGTACTGAGTTCAGAGAGCTTAGCCTCCAGTTTGGCTATATGGTTGCATCTCTCACATGTGTTGGAATTTGTTGGGAGGAGGTGAGGGTTGTCTGTGTACATGAGGCAGTTGTAACATTGCCTCAAGATTCCCAGATTCACCAGCTGGACTGGAGAGGAGATTGACAACTGACCTTTGGACATGCTAGAATAGTATTGGGAATTCCTTTATAATTGAAAAAAGGGCCAATGGGGAATAAGGTACTCAAGGGGAGTTTGTGAGGGTGTAGTGCTTTTAATTTTATAGTGCTGACTTAGTGAGCAAGTGCCAGGTAACTTAAATGCAATGTGTTACAGGTAACTTAAATGCAAAAATGACAAACAGTAACTTTCTTTCAAGTGAAACAAGGAAATAAGTACAGTAAGCAATGCAGATATCACTAGGGATCCACAGAAGTGCTGAAAAGCTGCGTTTTATGTGAAATTAGCATTTCAGGGAAATAACAAGCAAACAAACAACAAGCATACAAACAAAGCTAGATTCAGCAGGCCTGGATCTAGTCTATGCTACAGCAAACAAGGTGTACCAATTTCTGTAAGAAACAGTTCAAATATGCAGGCACTATAAGTCTTTAACCAGAAATTCCCAGCTCAGAAGGGCAGAGTCCAGCCTCTCCTCCCACAAGAGTGCAGACCACAAACCTTCTTAATGTAAAATAACTGGCCTGAAGCCCAAGTGCTTAAACCAGAACTAATACACTTTTAGAATAACAGACACTGAGCCCTCAATCAGCAGTTCCCAACTTAGAAGGATGTAAGCTACCTGTCCTGTCACCACAGTGCAGGCCACAAACCTTCCTAATGTAAAACAACTGGTCTGAAGCCCAAGTGCTTAATCCAAAAGACTTAGAATGATAGCTACACTTTAATCAAGTTACTACCAAGCAGTAATAAATACAATTGAATACTTTAAAAAATGCCTGGATTAGTGCTCAAGTTATACAAACAAAGCTAGATTCAGCAGGCCTGGATCTAGTCTTTGCTACAACAAACAAGGTGTACCAATTTCAGTAAGAAGCAGTTCAAATATGCAGGCAGTATAAGCCTTTAACCAGAAATTCCCAGCTCAGAAGGGCAGAGTCCAGCCTGTCCTCCCACAAGAGTGCAGACCACAAACCCTCTTAATGTAAAATAACTGGCCTGAAGCCCAAGTGCTTAAACCAGAATTAATACACTTTTAGAATAACAGACACTGAGCCCTCAGTCAGCAGTTCCCAACTTAGAAGGATGTAAGCTACCTGTTCTGCCACTACAGTGCAGACCACAAACCTTCTTAATGTAAAACAACAGGTCTGAAGCCCAAGTGCTTAAACTAAAAGGCTTAGAATGAGTTACACCAAGCAGTAATAAATACAATTGAGTACTTTTAAGATGACGCAAAAGCAAAATAAAGTAGGAAGAAACACAAATACAGTAAAAGCAAATACATTTTTTTTTTTTTTTTTTTTTAAGTGGAAAGAGAGAAAGGAAAGGGAGAAAGGAGTAGCAGAAACTAAGCTGATTGGCCTTCTCAAATGTTCTCCCTGTACTGGGTAGAATGAGGTAATGACACTAGACTGGGAGGAGGGTCCCAGTTCAAATTTACACAAGGGGCGGGCTACTGCAAAGCCAAAAACTATAAAAACACTATACCAACAGGGAGGGAGGCTGGGGAACAAACTGCAGAAATGTTTCTCACAGCTGAAAAGCAGCAGTGAGCCTTTAAATGAAAGTTTTAAACAGCTAAAGGAGCCTCTAGAAAAAAGAGTTTAACTGCAACAAGTTATTAGAAACAAACAACCCAACAGATGCTTAATAAAAGTGGACAATTTCCAGTTAATACCTCACACACAGTGAAACTAGCTAGAAAATACACAGTACACAAAGTGCTATAAATAACAAAGAAATAAAGAACAAAATAAACAAAAAGCAGGATACTTAATGTTATATATTATAGCTCCGAGTTTCCTCAGTGTCCTTCCTGTGATCAAGCTCAGTGTGAAATGGCAGAACACTCACAAATTAACTTCTTAGGTTACAGAAAGTTGAAACCTGAGACAGTTTTTAAGAAAGAAATCTCAAAAGAACCAATGAGGTGCTTAGTCTAAGCTGTAGTCCAGGTGACCTCAGTCAGCCAATGACCTCAAACAATTCTCTCTCACTGAAATGCCTGATGGCTTTGGCTAAACCAAGATGTCCCTGAATATGTACTCAGGCACACAGCCTCCACAAACACTAGGCCCAAATACAAGCCTGAATATGGAAATGCTACAAATATCCCCACTACTTAGAATAAACTGCAGAAATGTTTCTCACAGCTGAAAAGCAGCAGTGAGCCTTTAAATTAAAGTTTTAAACAGCTAAAGGAGCCTCTAGAAAAAAAGAGTTTAACTGCAACAAGTTATTAGAAACAAACAACCCAACAGATGCTTAATAAAAGTGGACAATTTCCAGTTACTACCTCACACGCAGTGAAACTAGCTAGAAAAATACACAGTACGCAAAGTGCTATAAATAACAAAGAAATAAAGAACAAAATAAACAAAAAACAGGATACTTAATGTTATATATTATAGCTCCGAGTTTCCTCAGTGTCCTTCCTTCGATCAAGCTCAGTCTGAAAAGTTTACCTGTGAGACAGCATACAGAGAAGCACCTTAATGTATTCTGTGATTAAGTGTTTTCCAGGATTGTTTTTCTCTTGAGGTTAAGTGCATTTATCTAAGTCACTGAACTGCAAAGAGAGAGGACATTATGCCTGTATTAAGTAACAACGTGCAGTACAGCTGGCTTATCTGTTCTAGCATCAACAGTAGAAAATTTTGCAGTTTATGAAAGCCATCTTCGACAAAGTTCTCACGCTGACAAGTTATTTCCCAAGAAGGGGTTTCACTGACAAATCAGTCCCTTTCAGTGGATCATGGGACAGGCTTATACTGTTCTGCTGCTGTTGTAGGGAGGTATAGAAATTGCCCCAGTGTTGGAGGAGGAGAGGGATTTTACTCCAACCTCCTCCAATTCCTTGGGGGATGGATTATTTTGTTTTCATCTTTGTGTGGTCCTTGACTTCGACAAGCGCAATGATCTCCATTGGAGGGGGAGTTTACAATTTTGCTTCCAAGTACTCTTGCACATCACTATTTGGTGTCCACACTGGAAACACCTGCATCTTGCCCTGGGTGAGCATAACTTCCATAAAATAGTGTTGTTGTTTAGTCTTTCCTTGCTTTAATTTCTCCAAGTCATTTAGGTTTCTAATGCCATGACAGGAATGGGCAAGCCCCCTTTCCTAAGTTAGGGTATAATTAAAGTTCATGAAATTAGTATTGTTTCAGTCGTTGATGTTAGCCAAAAGTGCTCTTCACAGCACCTGCAATGTTAAACTTGTTTTACTCAAAGTGTATTTAAGCTTCATGTTTGCTCGAAGAGTAGCTTCACATAGAGGCAGCTTGCAGTGCCATGTATATATGCAAATGCCAAAAGTTGAAATTTCCCTATAAAACTACTTTGGAACTTTACCCCAGTCCTGCGGTACTCACTATTCAACTAGTTTGAGCAATGAGCAGCATTTATGCATCCAGGTAAAAATACTTTAGTTTACATTATCTTATCTTAGGACCCAGGATTATCACTGCTCGGTGAGCAGCTGGTTTGGGTGCTAGGCAGTATTGTAGGCTCGATCAGCTGAAGATTACATCAAGTAAGACCCCCCCATCTGATTATAAATGCCACCACTCCTATCCATTCCAAGTACATTAGACTGACAACCATGGATGGCCACTTTACTACTCTCTCTGTTTCCAGCATGGTGGGCATGGGCATCCTGAGACAGTGTAGCACTTGCCTTGTGTACACTGGCAGCCACTTAGTTGTCAGACAAATACAGTATGTGAGAGATGTACTTGCACATTGTCACTGGAGGTCAGACTGTGACATACAGACACAAAATGCAACAAACAGGTTGTCAGCAACCCACACACCACTCATTGCATCCACTAAGGACCGTACACATAGACCTACATAATCAGAGGTGCTCACATGTAATATTCCAAAGCCTCAAATGCCTCTCAGGCGAAATTCTTAGAACCTCAGCATGCACACAAACAAGAGACTTACCAGCACAACACATGAAGCCACATCTCATTGTGTCTCAACTACCAAGCCTTTAAGGCAAAACATTTCTCAACTCAACATTCTGGTGATAGGTGACTCCATTGTGAGACACAGTGAAGTCCTCCCCCCTACAAGGCTGAATAAAGAGAAGGTTAAAGTTAGTTGCCTGTCACAAGTCAGGATCCGGCACATCATGCAAGCACTCAGGTCAGTTACCCTTAAGTACTGGTATGACTCAGTCATAGTCCATGTGGGCATAAATGACCTGAGGGCTATCTATATATATATATATATATATATATATATATATATATATATATATATATATGAAGACAGACATGATTGAACTCTCAGAATGTGTCACAGGCAGGTATGAGCCTAACAGTGGGCAGCGTTCTACCATCTCCAAGGATGATGCCACAGTACAGACAGAAAATTATTGACTTTAACAGTTGGCTTAGCTACTGATGTCATTTCAAAGATGTCCAATATTTGTCAGCCTGAGAGGACATGGTTGACAGACCATGGTGCTTTGCCAAGGATTGTCTCCACCTGTCACCTCAAGGCTTTTGGATATTGGAAAAAACATTATCCACTCCTATTTTGCCTTTTTTAGCCATTGCCAAACAGACAAAACTTTCAACATAAAAGCTATTCAAGACAAGCTAAAGGTGTTACTGTTTAATGCGAAGAGTCTCAATAGGGAACCACACGCTCTAGAAGCTTTCCTTACCCTGGAAAATACTGACGTCTGTGCAGTTACTGAAACGTAGTTTAAAGTCATGGAAAGCATTCCAGCTGTGCATGGCTATAACGCCTATCATACATTCCATTCACCCATTGAACGTGAAAGAGTGAAAGGCGAAGGTGAATCTGTCTATATAAATGGCAATATCACCTCAAGGCTGGGCAAACAACAATACATGCTTGAGCTACTCCTTGTGCAACTAACTATAGAAAAAATCCATTACCATATTCTTGCTAGCAACAGGTCCTCCTCCATGAACCAGGATACCCACATGTGATGCCTAGAGTTACCAATACCATACTCATGGGTGATTTTAACTACTATTCCATTAACTAGGAGGCATACACCACCACTAACATACAATCAGAAAAATTGCTCAACTTTGTGAATGCAAATGCCCTGAAGCAGCTGGTCTGCACGCCCACCAGGGGAATAAATATCATAGATCTGGTACTCACAAATATGGGAGAGCGCTGCACCCCTCCCCCATGTGTGATGTCCTCATTGGTAAGATCGAATCACAAAGCAGTCTCTTTGGAAATTAAGATAAATCTAGACCCCCCCCCCTCCACTGAACCTCCAAAACTTTTCTAGGGCAAACCATCTGCTATTAAGTGACAGCATAGCTAGATTCCAAGCTCCCCCAAATCCATAAAACACAGACTCCTATGTAGAGGAGTACACAAAAGCCATGTACAACCACATAAACAACTGCATAGAAATGGCAGTACCGAGCCAAAATAAGCCTACGTCCAACTGCAAAAACATGCCACCCTGATGGACCCCTGGTCTTAATAAGTTGTACAACAAAAGAAAGAAAATCTTGTTGAGAAGTAAGAGGGAGTGAGCACAACAATAAGTCCCCTCATTAGTATAAATAAGCGAATCCGGGGGACTAGTAAAGTCTTTGAAAGCTGATTTTGAGTAAAAAATAGCTTCCAAAGCTAAGGATAACCATAAGGCATTCATTAGTTATGTCCGCAGTCGTAAGGGCAACACCCAGCAATGTGCGGAACTAGTTGTAGAAGGCATGTTTCATACTTAGCCAGCGGATGTAGCAGATTTGCTGGCTGATAAATTCAGCTCAAACTTCACTCCTCCATCACCCCCAGCTTTCTCCCAAGAAATACCCTCAACCATTCCTCTGCCAATTATCACCAATGAATAGGTAGCTACACTGCTCTCTAAAGCTAAAGACATGGTATCTATGGGGCTTGACAATAGTTTAAATCATGACCTATCCTGACCTATGAAGCCCAATAGGAACTCTATTTAACCACAGCCTCTGAACTGGCTTTGTTCCAGTAGAGTTGAGAACTAGAGTCATCCCTCTGCATAATGGAAGACCGTCAACTGACCTAGGAATGTAGAGGCCTATAAGATTGAATAGCCTTGCTTGTAAAGCCATGGAAAGAATAGTCATAGACTAGATAAAGACATAGGAATCCTCCAAACACTAGACCCGACACCTTTTGGCTTTGTCAAGGGCAGGTCACGCCTACTAAATCTGGTGGAGAACTTTGTGAAAGTCACCAAGGTCATGGATGAGGGCAAAATAATTGATACCACCTACCTTGATGTGACCAAGGCATTTGGCACAATTCCTCACTTTGGTGTTATAAGTAAACTCACAAAACTGGGCATAAATCCCTATGTCACCAGATGGATAGCCATTTGTCTCAAAGACAGGACATATAGTCAGAGTGGGTGATTCAGGTTCCAGCAAGAGGCCAGTTACTAGTGGTGTGCCACAAGGCTCAGTGCTGGGACCACTGCTGTTTGGAATTTACTTCTTGGACACCAAGGCCAATGTAGAAGGCCTCTGGATGACAACGTTTTTAGACAACTGAAAGCTATGGGCAATCACTGAATCCCCCAATGATATAGATATTCTACAGGGGGGTCTGAATCAGGCAAATGATTGGTGTCAGAACCATGGCCTAAACCTAAATGTGAATAAATGCATTATCATACTCTTTGGGAAATCAAATACCCCTGCTAACTACAGCATTAACAACATGCCCTTAAGAGAGTAGAGTCAGAGGTAAGGGATCTAGGTACACAGATAGATAGCAGCCTAAACTTTGACCTCCATGTGCCACAGTGGTGAGAAAGTCATTCACTGTAGCACAACTTATAAGCAAGGGTATGGCATCCAGATCCAGGGAGGTTACAGTCCCACTGTATGCAGCCCTCATTAAACAGATAGTAGAGTACAATGCACCATTCAGAGTGTACTTGACAAGGCACCTACAACAGCTGGAGTGACCTTAGAGATTCCTCACTAAGATAATAAAGGGTGTTAACAACATGTCCTATGTGGATAGACCGAAAGACCTTTCCCTTTACTCTTTCTCCTGTCGACTATTAGAGGGTGACCTGTGCCTGACCTACATGGCACTCACAAATCCAGACTTGATAGAGCTGCTACATATCCACAAGACAAACAGCATGAGGTAATCCGTTTCAAGGATCTAAACTCAGCCAATGTGTCAGACAGAACTTGCTGGAGAAACTGATACATATCACAGAGATTGCAGTTCTTTGAGATAAGCTTGCTATTCACATAAAGTAGAGTCCTTCCCTGGCCTTCTTCAAGACGAATCTGGATCAATGAGTGGGGTATCGTAAATTCACACCCAGGGTGGTGCCTGTGTCCCTTATGGATAGAGGCAATCTGTAAAATCTGTAAAATACTCAAGACATAGACACAAACCTCTGCCTTCCCCCTGCCCCTAGGGACCATATACTGAGTAAAATAAGGTTATATTGTCTAGGCTTGTAAAGGCTTTTGAGCCGTTAGCTTAGTAATCTCCTATGAACTTATGAGTTACAGGTATTGGTAGCATATCTAAGGACAACTGCAAATTCGTTTTCATTGGACCCATTGCTCCTACTACTATTGGAACTGTCTGTGTACCTTTCTTCCACACTGCTCTATTTTCTGCTTGCAAATCCTGATATTTCGGACTTTGTGTCTCTTTGTACATAAGACAACCGTAATCACTAGGTATAGCAATTTCAATGATCAATGCTACATTTGTCTTTTTTCATGGACTACATCTATTTTTAAACTGTTGGTAATAGGTGATCCCATGTGATGTACACTTCATTCTGTATAATGCTTTGTGGTTGATGCTTCCAGTGCTTCTCAGCTACTTCTGTATTATAGTGTTTGCATAATCCCCAATGAAGTGCAGTTGGTGGACAGAGGTGCTTGTGGATTAAAGCTATTATTCTGGTGACTAAGCCAGTGTGAATTGGTTTCTTCATTACCCTCATAAAAGACTAATTAACATCTGAAGTATTTTACTACTGTTGCTTAATATTGTAACTTTTAAGTGGTTTTTATTTTTGATTTTTTACAAATAACAAGGAAGTGAAGTCAATCCTCTACCATAATACTGCAGACTGTTATCTCCTCACACCACTGTTGTGGGTTTAATCCAACAGTCTTGCCACATTATTGTGCCTTTCACAGAGCAGGCCCTCTGCATGAGTGTATCACACCCAGCAACAAGATGTTTCCAATTTTTATTTATTTTTTTTTATTATTTATTTATTTTTTTTACAGAGCCTATATCTGTCTGTTTTTCCCCACATTTTCAATGGACTTTGTAAACCAACGTGTACATAGTCCACTATCCTGGGCTGCCAATATTAATTTTTCATTTTTGGTTTCAGCTGTCCTCTCCTTAACCATTCCTGTGTCAAATCCTGATCAACATGAGATTATTCCTGGAGATCTTTGTACTTGCCACAATATTTATCATATCATTTTCCTTCTCATCTGATCCTTCTTATATTCTTTCTTTTGTTTTTGGTACATTCAGTTGCTGTCTGGTTTTTGTCTTGGTTTCCATTCCCACTTGACATCACAATGCTTCTGCTAAACTAAGCAGAGAGGTCAGCTTAGACTTCCTCTTCTCATGTTTTAAAACCTTCATTGTGTTTGGATCTGAGTAGATCAGGTATTTATGGAGTCCCACAACTGCAAATCTATACATGTACTCAATTTCGAGCAGGCCTATATCACCTTCAGAGAGAGAGAGGTATATAATCTTGTTATGCACTGATCTTTATATAGCATTTGATAAGCTTGAAGTTTTTTTCTCATTTTCCTGTCCAACTAATCCAGTACCATTTGGGGCCACTTAAACAGCCAAAACTGTAAGTTAGAACAGGAAGAGCAAATTGGTTTATAGCTTGGACTTGAGTATTCCTAGTTGTCAATGCTGTTTTAAATATTAGTTTTAATCTACTGAAGTGTTCTCTATTGAATTTTATTTGTATTTGTTCTTGTTTTATAACCAGTCCTTCATCAGTTCCCAAATATTTATACAGTCCCTCCTGCTCAAGTTCCTTTATATTACATTCCTGTCCCAGATTGATATTTTCTTAGTACTGCAGCTTTCGTGCTTTAAACGTTGCCTTTGCACATTTATCAAGACCAAATGACATTCTTATATCATCTGAGAAAGTTTTAACTACTTGCAGTTGTGCTTTCAGCTCCTAATCTGATGAACTCTGCGGTCTTAAGGCATCCACAAAAAGACAAGTCAAGGTTGTTTTATGGGTGCCAAATTGTAACCAAGACCTCATCTGTTAAATAAACCACTTAATGGATTAAGGGCAAGACAGAATAGCAGCAGTGACAATCACTCTGGAAAATCCCCCTTTGAAATTTTATCCCTGGAATAATAATTTGCCCTTTGTCATGGCTTAACTGCAATGTGGTCTGCCACTGTTTCTTGTTTACTGTAATGTAATTGATCCATGTAAGATGATCTGTAAGCACTTCTTTATCCATGAATGTGAAATGCTGTCAGATGCTTTTTTGTTAGATTTTCTTCGTGTTTCACTGTTGCAGTCATCACCTGTGAGTTATCCCTGCTGTGGTAGCCCTCGGCCAGCCCGGATACCAGAGTCATTGTTTTTCCTGTGTCAGCTGTAGTCTGACATCAGGTCGTCAGTGCTATAAATCAAGGCAGCCTACACCATTACATCAGTCTTTCTTACCATGGAGCCTGTGGCAGAAGCAGTTTGTAAGTGCGCCAGTCGGTCGCTACCAGAGTTTGAATTACAGCTGAAAGCGTCTAAAGGTAAGTACCCCATTGGGGATCCTTTTTTCTTGCACTCAGACCGATGGATATTCTCAGGCCTAGAAGCCAGACCACTCCTAGAAAATCTGCCTCTAAGCACCATCTTGCTCCTGCTCCACCATCCCAAGCACAAATGCTTAAAATGGCTGAGGATCTTATCTCCCTTATCAGCGGTAGTCCGGCCACAACTTCTAAAAGGAAAAGATACCCTTCTCCTGAAACTGACAGAACAGGATTCTAAGGAATCTGATTATTCAGATTTTGAAGAGGAACAACAACCTCTGACTGCTTATGAGGATTCAGATGCAGAGGAATCAATTCCTTCTGCCTCCCCACCAGAAGACCTTTCCTTTGGGGAAACCCTTCACACCCTCATGGAACAATTCCAATGGGAATCTCAGGATTTCCCCCAGTCTGGACCTGCCCCAGCACAGACCCCTGGACAACCCCTATTTTAGAAGTGGTGGATGATGTTTTCCATGAATCCAGCTTAGTCCCTGACGCTCTCACACCTGCTCCCAGTAAACGTGACCGGTACTACAGAGTACTGGATTCTCACAAATACCTGTACAGAAATCCTGCTGCAGACCCAGAGGTCATTACACAGGGACCTAAAGGAGCTAAGATTAGTTCTGCCAAGAATCCTATTCCTTCTGGCAAGGATTCCAGAGCTCTGGACAGATGGGGTAAAAAAAGTATACACCTTTGCAACCTTAGCTGTCAGAGCACTCAACTGTCAGTTCCATATGTTAAAATATCAGCAGCACCATTTTGGAACTATTAAAACAAAATATTTCTACCTTTCCTGACGGTGCCAATTCGAAAGATTTAGCAGATTTACTGCACTCTACTTGTCAAGTGGCCAAACACTCATTACACTGTGGATATGACACCCTAGAAGCCTCAAGCAGGGCAGCAGTGACGGGATCTATTATTAGGAGTCATGCATAGTTGAAGGAACAACCTCTTCCTGTTCACGTCAAGTCTAAATTAATTGCTGCACCCCTGGATAAGGACCGCTTGTTTGGAGTAAAAGCAGGAGAGGTGCTTAAAAAGATGGAAGACAAAGCAAAATCTATGCAAACAGTAAAATATTTCTTTCAGGTTCAACCTCCCAGGTTCAGCAGGAACTTTCCCTCTAAGCACTGGTCCTTTCCTGCACCTAGCAGACAGGGCCAAGGTAAGCCCCGTAGTCACAGACCACCCAGGGCAGCAAAGAACCAAACAGTGGACCACTTCCGCCCCAAAGGCAGGGAGTTCTAAGTCACCCTTCTATGGCAAAAACTCTCAATGACTTCCACAACCCCCCCGCCCTCCTTTCACTCACCTAAAGCTAGGAGGAAGGCTCTCCCTCTGCAAAGAAAACTGGCCTTCTCTAACAAAGGACCAATGGGTCTTAAAGATCATTTTTTCAGGGATACAAATTCTCTTTCAACAAACTCCCAATTCCAAGAGGGTACCCAGACTTACCTCCAAATCAGTGGGCAGAGGCATTGAAACAGGTCCAAACTCTCATATTCCAGTAGAACCTGTCCCCTCAGTTCAAACAGGCAAAAGCTTTTATTCCAGACTATTCCTTGTTCCAAGAAAAGAGGGCACTTGGCACCCCATCCTGGATCTATCTATTCTGAACAGCGCCCTGGTGGTCCCCGAATTCAAAATGCTAACTTTGCACCAGCTACTACCTGTGCTGACAAAAAATGCCTGGATAGTGACCTTGGATCTAAAAGATGCCTACCTCCACATCCCCCATAAGAGAATCCTTCAGGAAATTCCTGCGCTTCAGAGCAGGCTCACAACACTTTCAGTTCTGTGTGCTACCCTTTGGCTTATCTACTGCACCCAGAGTATTCACCAAATGCTTAGCCCCGGCCATAGCATTTTGCAGACAGAGAAATATACATATTTACCCTTATCTGGACAACTGCCTCATTTAGGCAGAGTGCAAAGAAATGCTGATCCAGGACCTTCTCTTTGTCAAAACGCTCCTAACTTCCCCTAGGGTTCACCATCAATGAGAAGAAATCAAAGTAAACACCCTCCAGGAATATCATTTTCCTGGGAGCACTCCTGGACACAGCATACCAAATGGCCTTCCTATCCCCAGAAAAGCAGAGCTTCCTGCCTCTCTACTTTACCCAGCTGGCTTCCAGAAGTCACTTTACTGCGAGGAAGTTCCTGCAAGCCTTGGGGTACATGGCATCTTGCATCCATCTAATTCCTGTGACCAGGCTTTACATGAAACTTCAGTGGTATTTAAAGAACCTTTGGTGTCGGCACTCTCAGCCTCTAGAGACCTCCTCCCTCTGATCCCCTGTATAAGGGCTGAGTTTCTCTGGTGGGTGGGGCCTGTGTCAGGAACAAGGGTCTTCCCTTCATCCTCCACCCTACCGGGCAGATCATCACCACCGATGCCTCAGACAATTGCTTGCGGCGCTCACCTAGCAGGCAGGTGCACCCAAGGTCTTTGGGATGCCCAGCACCTTCCCATACACATCAATCAGAAGGAAATGATGGCAGTATAAAAGGCTGTGACATCCTTCAAACCACATCTCAAGCCAGGGGGTTCTCCTTATCAAAACAGACAACACCACAGTAATGTGGTGCATCAACAAACAGGGAGAGACCCAATCTTACCGTTTGTGCAGGCTACCCATGAACCTCTGGCTGACAGCCTCCTCCATGGGATTACACATAATTGCCCAATACCTACCAGGGATCCACAAAAACCCTGGCAGACCACCTAAGCAGAAGCTTACTGGACCCCCCACGAATTGCAGCTCCACAGAAAAATCTTTTTGCAAGTCATTCAAGAGCGGGGTTACTCTGTAGGTGGATCTCTTTGCTTTGCACCTCAACCACCAGCTGAAAAAATTCTGTACCACAGAGTATCACCATCTAGCGTGGAAGGTGGATGCCTTGACCTTCCCCTGGAACTCCCTCTTTGTGTACGCATTCCCTCCTCTGCCTCTTATTCCCAAGGTATTGATCAAGATAAGGGATCAAAGGCCATCCTCATTGCTCCAGATTGGCCCAGGCAACATTGGTACCCCTTACTGTGCAGCTTGACATTACAGCCTCCCAGGCAGCTTCCCCTGATCTCAGACCTCTTGACCCGGGGGGGGGGGGGATGCTGCACCCAGACTTGCAGACTCTCAAACTGTCAGCATGGCTAATACCTTAAAAGCAAACAAGGGGCCCCTATTAAGCAAGCAGGTCCTAGACATTATCACAGAGGCCAGAAGGCCCAGCACAAGAAAATCCTATGCAGGGAAATGGAAAAGATTCTGTTCCTGGATCCAGTCCAGAGGGGGGAGTACCTCACAACCTTCCATCCCTCTTATCCTGGACTACCTAGCCAAGTTACTCAGTAGTGGCCTCTCCTTCTCTTCTATTAAAATCCATGCCTCAGCCATTTCAGCTCATTTCGATACAGACCAGCCCCTCTTCTCACATCCTTTGATTAAACAATTCCTCAGAGGGGCTTCTAATATCAGACCTCCCAGAAGGCCACCCACGCCAGCCTGAGACCTGAATTATGTTTTAGAAAAACTAACCTTACCACCCTTCAAACCTGCTGCTTCAGCAGAATTGAGATACCTCTCCTGGAAGACTGCTTTTCTACTAGCTGTCACCTCAGCCAGAAGGATTTCAGAACTTTAGGCACTTAATGCCTTTGAGCCTTTCATCATTTTCCATGCAGACAGGATCTCTTTGAGGACTAACCCCTCCTTCATGCCCAAGGTGGTAACTGATGTGACCCTCAACCAGGCCATACATCTACCCACCTTCTTTTCTAATCCTCAAAACAAGGGGGAAAGAATTCTGCATTCACTAGATGTGCACAGACAGCTCAGATACTACCTGGACCATGCTAAACCCTTCAGAAAAACAGATCAGCTTCTTGTCAGCTTTGCCTCAGGGGCAGAGGGGAAGCCCATTTCCAAGAAAACTATTTCCAAATGGATATCACACTGTATCCATTTTTGCTACAGACTACATGGGAAACCTACCCCTTCCACTAGGGCAGCCTCCACTTCCACAGCACCAGGGACATCTTGCAAGCTTCCACCTGGACCTCTGTCCATACCTTTACAAAGCATTGCCACCTACCTTTTTTCTCTAAGGCTAGGGCAGGATTTGCCTCTGCAGTTCTGCAGGGCATGCGGACCCATGCCTAGGTCACGAAATAATCCTTCCACCCCTCTCCTCAGCTTTGGGAATCCTCCCACAGGTGATGACTGCAACAGTGAAACACGAAGAACATAGTACAGTTGTGTACGCATACCATGAATGTAGATGTTCAAGTGTATTCACTGTTGCAGTCCTGGTTTCCCTCCCTCCTTCCCCCTTGTATCCTCTTTCCTTAGGGGGACATAAGCTTCTCACGGTGGCTTTTAGCCACCATGACCACTTTACCATATTTCCTTGGGCTTCTGACAGGTTAGGGTAAGAAAAACTGATGTAATGGCGTCAGCAGCCTTGCTTTATAGCACTGACCACCTGACGTCAGACTACAGACGACAGCAGCCAATGCAGAAAAACATTGACTCCGATATTTGGGCCAGCCGAGGGCTACCACAGCAGGGATAACCCACAAGTGATGACTGTAACAGTGAATACACTCGAACATCTACATTTATGGTAAGTGTACACAACTGTACTATTAGTCTCCTTTTTACAATTCTCTGTTATGGCTTTATTTAGCAACAATTAATCCTTTGTTTCATATGACCTTTCTTTTGTTACCCTATTGTTCTTTTGAGTTTTTTTTCCAAATGACTTTAAACTCTGTCTTCCTCAATTTCAGTATATAGTTCATATATCATTAGAAGGCAGATTATTGGTCTGCTCTTCGGGATGTGCATAGAAGTAATTCTTACTCGGGGCTAAATCTTTTAGCCAGAAGTTAAGTACTGTGTCTGGGCCTGGGGTTTTCCAGTTACGAGCTTTTCTTAATTTTGTTTCAGCTTCTCTGGCCATTACTTCATCCCATTTAATGTCACCTGCATTTGAATTCATTACTGTTTCTTTTAATTTTTCTATCCATTCAGCATCTTTCATATGTTCTACAGAGTCTTTATAAATATTTCTCCAAAATGTGTCTATTTCCTATTTTTTGGAGGTGTTTATTTTTCTAGCTTTGTATCCCACTTTTTGAGACATCATTGAATTGTTTATTTTGTACTTTTCCTTTATATTTGTTCATGTATCTTCTAAGTTTTTCTGCGTGTACTTATATCTTTAGTTTCTTGTTTGTAATAGTGTATGGTAGTTGCTGATCTGTTGTGATACTGTGCTTTGCATTTAACCACGTCTGTCTTTCTAAATATTTTTGTTGATCTGTTCCCTCTTCTGTGTTCTTCTAAAAGTGACATTTCTTGTCTTAATTGCTTTAATGTTTTCTCTGTTTATTGCTTCCATCGTGCATTTTATTCCTTCCCTTCCTTTCCCTTATTGATCTGTTTTTGTGGTAAGACTTTGCTGTGTAGCTAAATTAATGACAGATAATGTATCCTATTTATTTCTGTTATGTTACATGACTTTCTCTTAATTGTATTGATTACTGTTTTCATCTGGTTTGTCAGACTTGTAACATTCTGGGTCTTATTTATTTTCTGTAATCTGTTTCTTTCATCGATCTTAATACGTCTATCCATCCCTGTTAAGTCAAGCAGCTCTTCCCTTAGTTAATTTTCTTCTAAACTGAGAGCACTTTGTTTGCTCATTTCCTGTGGGTATTCTACAGAAAGTTTCAGAGAATCTTCCTGTGACATATCCTCTTCAGATGCATCCTGTGTCATCTGCTGCTCTTTGTATGGGAACTCATTGACCCATCACCCCACAACAGTGTCAGAGTTGCCCCTGTTTTCAACTCCTTCCCTTGCTGTGCATCTTCAACTGAACTTTTGTACTGGTTTCCTACAGAAGGCTGAAGAACATCATCATGTGGCTTGTCTTCAGATGCCTTCTGCTGCACCTGTTTCTCCTTAGTTTGGGGATCAATTGTCCCATCATGCTGTGGTATTTACCTGTGTTGGATTTTTTACACTAAACCATTCACTTTGTAGATAATCCATAACTTCAGTTCCTGTTTAACTTCTACTTTACTAATCCCCTGTTCTGTATTTACCTTTCCTTTTCTTATTTTTTGTATTGTGAAATTGTCCTTTGCCTCCATTGCACTCCAAATATCTATGGAGTTGCTTTTTGTGTTGATTAGTTTATCCTTCTCCTTTGCATAAATATTGTATATCAGATCTTTTTTCTTTCCCATGTCCATGTTTCTTTTTTTATACCTTTCAAAAATTTCTAGATTTTTTTCTTTATATTTTTGCATTTCCTCTGTCACTACTTTTTCCAGGCTGCCCAGAGTTACTTAGTTTATGTAATGTTTTTCATGGATCTGTTGTATTAATGAACACAGATTTCTTCTCGGAGCCTCCCTATCATGGTGGCTGAGGCTGGCCATTATGTGTTCCCATACCTCAGTGACTAACTTCTGGTTCCCCTTTCAGGAATTTTGTGTAGGTAGCCCTCCTTAAGGTTCTTCTATGACAATGCAGTCCTTGCAGATGATGATAAAATGGCAAAAGTCATCCCAGTTTCCTGTTCAGCAGAGGTCCTTTATGGAGGTGGTTGGATGTAGCCACTGTTTAGTGTTGATTTCTCCCTCCATTTGGGATGGACAAAGAGGTTATGGCATTAAGCTTTTGGGTGAGGGGTACAGTGCAGGGTCCAAACTCTGTCAGCTCACATTCTGGGCATGAAAACCATAATCATACCATTTGCATGCCTGATGATGTGAGTACAGAGCCAACATGCTCTCACACAGACACAGTTGGTGTCAAGTCCTTGTAACCAAGTCCTGGCGTGATTGACCATCCCCTACATTCTGCTGGTACTTTTCTGCAGCCAAACCCACTATAGATCTTGAAAACGGATGCCTTACTTGCATGCTGTGGAGTTTGCTTAAATTCCCACATAGTGTAAGGAATGTGGAGAGATCCATATCAGCCAGTTGGCGATCAACACAGTCCTTCTGGCCTGGATGGTTTTAGAGAAAAAGCTGATCCGATGTTTTTTCTGTCCAGCTTCAACCTGTGTGTTATCAGATCTGACTCTGATCAGGGAATGACCAAATCCAAAAGACTTCAACACTGGAGCTCTGCCTCCTCAGCCCATAACACTCTGCACTCATCTTATGTCAGCCATCAAAGATTGCATCTAGACATTGAGCTCAGCCATGGGTTTCTGTATCCTTTCGTGGATTAGCATAATTCTCTTGTATTTTTATTCCCTTTCCTCTACCCTTGCATTTGTTTAGATTAGGTTAGATAGGATTAGGTTAGGTGTAGTTCTTGTTAGTCTTGTTCCTGGCCTTTGGTGGTTTAGTTTGTGTATTTGTTAGTTTAAAAAAAAGCAGTATTTTAATAATTGTGTGCAGGATAAGTGTTTAAGTGTTAGCTTAGCCGGCCTTGAGGTTAGGTGTTAGATTAGGTGTGTATATTTTTCTTACAGTGTGTGTTGGTTGTTGTCTGATTCCTTCCTTCCCTGGCATAGTAAATGAGAATTTGTTTTTAAAAAGTGCATGATTACCATCCCAAGATGCACACAATAGGTGTGTTTATTGCCTCAGCACCTTACACTTGTATGCAGAGTGCTCCATTTATGCAGGGTTCTGAATGAGCACCGGGCTAAATTAGTTTTGAAGGACTTGTTCCCTGTGGAGATCTTGCTTCTCCTCTCCTTGTCTTGCAGTAAAGGTGAAAAAGGTTAACAAAGTCAAAGCAAGGAGTGCCTTAAAGACTCCAAAGTGCAGGTTAAGAACAGGAAGGACTGCAAATGAGGGGCTCCCCCTACCTTCCGAACAGCCAGATCCAAAGATCCAAAGAACTTTGGCTCCCCAGTCTCCCTTTCTGTGTTGGTGCCTGGCTCAGATCCCACTTCTTGGATCTAATCTCACACATTGCCGACTTTGGGAAGAGTTGTGTCTTCAGCTTCAAGTGTGCGTTGTTTAAGGGGGCAGCTTCACATAGGGTTTATTCCTCCTTTTCTCCCACTTCCCCTAGGGAGTTTCAGGCAGAATCATCTTCTCCCCCTCAGATTTGAGCCTTTGTGGTTCGGATCTAAACATTAGAGCCATCCACTAGCAGGTAGGCCTTTAAGCCCCCAATCAGTAGCATCATCTCTTGGTTTGCCTTCTCAGCCAGCAGTCTTAGGTCCACAGATTTGAAGCAACTGATGCTGTACTTCTTGCAGGCCCAGATTCAGTTAGGTGTTATTCCATCAGCCTCAGGTCAAAAGACCTGAGATGTTGGTTCCATTCCTCCCCTTGGTCCTTTTGGCTGTGGGTTTTGCAGATCCAGTTGTCTTGCCATTGCCTGTGTTGGGTCTTATGGCTTAGCCAGTTCAGGCTTCTGCCCCTACCTTGGCCTTCTCAACTCCAATTTCAGAGCTGAGTGGGCCTCAGAGCCAATGGTTCGGGGCCAGGAGCGACTATTAGATGAAGGGAGGACTCTGAAACTCTAAGAGTCTCTGCCACTCAGCAGTTTCGCTGTGGTCTTGGCACTAGTAGTTTGGCAGCTCCTTGGGCTATTTGATTCCCAGGGGTGTCAACTCCAGGTGACTAGCTTTGGTTTCTGGTTTCAGTGCCATTGAGAAGATGTTCAGCCAGTCAGAGATGGAGTGATCATGTCCTTCCCCATCTTCATCTGGACCTGCTGACTTGTATCTTGAAACACCAGGACTGCCTACACCTCCAGGTCTCTAGACCACTGTGCTTTCAGGGCTCACCCCCACCTCTTCCATCTCTGTTCCAGATTCGCTGGTGTGAGATAGTCATGGTAATAGTCCGTGAAAGAGGAAGCACCTGAACTCCACAGAGGAATCTCTCTCTCTCTCTCTCTCTCTCTCTCTCTCTCAGAGGATACTGATCTCAAGAAAGGAGAGGGTTTCCCAAAGCTCCCCTCCCCACATGTGTGGATGCTTCTTTTAGCAATCTTATGCAGATCCTTCACCAGAGTTTATCAACCTGCTGTCCAGGAAGGCTCAGAGGGAACTGTAAATGCTGAAACCTATGATAAAAAAAAAGATGATTGTGGCTCCCCCATAAGAACCAGCAGCATTAGAGTAAGGGTCCCACCGTTGAGCCCATTGTTATGGTGTTAGCCACTAAAAAGGGCATTTTGGAGGAGAGTTTTTCAGTCCATCCCCCAAACAGGGCATTGGACCAAATAGGGAAGCAAGTCTACTTATCAACGACTTTCGCTTTGTGAGTATTAAATTACTTGGCTTATTTGACAAGGCTTCAGCACAGTATTGTCTCTATAGTGTCAAAGGTAGTGAAGATGCAGCAGGCTATGGAGACTCAAAGGGCTCTGGAGATGCAGTTGTCAGTCTTGCAGTCTGTCTGTGCCTGCTTTCCAACATGTCTGATGGCACGTCTTAAGCAGCCAGCACCAGCATTGCCATGTGACAGCACCCTTCCATGATATTGAGTAATTTTGTGGACTACTTTAAGGCATTCTTTGTCACCACCCCTTTCAACGGCTTCTCTCTTTTTGGCCCAAAGGTCAAAGATACATTAGCTGGAATTGAACAAGAAGGGAAGATGCAGTCTGCAGTCTGAGTTTGTTTTGCCACCACTCAGTGGACCTTCTCTAAGAACCAGAAGGGGGCAAGCGTCTCTTTTTCCAGAAAGTGCAACAATCTCTTCAGGACACTCCTGCTGTGACAGTTCCCCAAGCAGCAGGGAGGGCACTAGACAGACGCTGCTGCCATGGCAGAGGTGGTCTGCAGAACCAGGGCTTCTGCTGAACTTTTCCTGGAAGGCCCTTTCAGCATACCTGAAGAGTTGCTTGGTTGTCCTGCAGGGCAGGGTACCATGATCAGTGGTGTTGAGTGCTGTACATAGAGCCAGGTAGTCCAGTAATGAGTAGCATCTCTGGTCCTTGAGCATAAGGCAGTTAATTGCTTCTATTCTAATAAGGACAATCTCAGTTGTCTAGTATATGTAAAGCCCATTTTGAAATGGTTTTATGTGCTCGCACATTGTGAGATGGGACTCTAGGTGGGTGCACATAGATGATCTTCTTCTGTCTTAACCTTCCATTCCTTGGTAAGGTTTGTGAGAAGAAGCCAGAAGTTTTCTGAGGACAGGAGTCAAAGGAACTTCTTCATGGCCAAAGGGAAAGCTCAGTGAAGAAACCAAGACCCGATAAGTAACTGGGCCAAGGGCATCAAGGCTGGTCAGCACCAAGTACCATTCAGGTAGAAAAACAAACTGCACTCAAGGCAGCTGTTAAGCCTATGAGGTCAAGATGAAGAAGAGCTGATCTGATAATGGTAATCTTGCCAGAGGGAAAAAAAAAAAAAAAAGCCAATTCACACTGCAGGGAAGTTAAAGCTTGATGAATGGTAAGACAGATTGGGCTGCAGAGTCTGTCAGCCACTCACATGATTGTGGCCAGTTGGTTAGCCACTGCTGAACTCTCTGTTGCTCTGGACAGGTAATCTGCCTTTTTATGAGTGATCTCAGCCTAGTGCAAAGCATAATGTTCATTCGGGTCAAGTCTTTTGCTCCACAGACCTGCATACTGCCAGTGATGTTCTAACTTAGGAGATGACTCATGGTTAAACAAAGGCTTGTGCCTCCTGATTGAGACTTGGACTACATTTGATGCTGAGGGCAATGACCTTGTAGTTATTGAAAAAGACATCAAGAGAAGCAGTACCATCCTCCAAGGTGAATTAAAGGCAGTGTAGAAGAGAAAGTAAGAGGAAGACCAATGCTATAATGCATCTTGACCAAAGCCCACAAGGAAGTGGTCATATTACAAGATGGATTCCATCCCCAAGCCTAAGACCTTTGTATCCAATAAGAACACAGATTTCAAAGTATATTCATATTTTCATTGCAGACTTGATAACTTTAACAAACCCAAAGCTTTCATAATGTCACTGAACTCTTTAGTGATAACCACTGATTCATCATTACCCCCTCTACTGACATTATGAAGCACAGCAAAGAAGTTCTGAAACTTGTAGGAATTTCCTCACACAACCAGAAAGACAGTAGCTGAGGGGTAACCCACAAGGACACCTGGATGGTGCTTTTTAGTGTTCTGGAAGCTCATGGTACAGTTGTGTAAAATCTTGCCGTAATAATAGATGTCCTCTCCACTGTTGCAGCATTCATAAATTGTCAACCTTGTGTGCTCCAGTGTCAAGGGATGTTTTGAAATATACGGTTGGTAAACTGATGAAATGCAAAATTCAGCTTTAAAGCAAAGGATTCCTAAATTACCTCAAACTGCAACAAATGATAGTAAGCACACAATAAATACCTGTACTAGGGAGACTGCTTTTGCCACAGTTAGTGTGAGATGCTCATGAATCAGAATTCAGCTGTTGTCAGATGATGTACAAGGGAAGCTTTTAAATACTCCTTTGGGCCTTCCTCTCAAATAGAGTTTAGATGACCAGAGGGAAAAAAACATGCAGGTATGTTACATTCCCCAGTTCATAAAAGTACTAGAATTCTCCCGGCCAAACTTTGTCCCTTTCAAATGAAACAGTCCTGTTTAGAGCAGTTCAAATAAAGGAAGGAAGGACTTTGAAAAAGACCACTGGAAAGAAGACAGGCAACAGAACAAATGCTGGTACAGGATTTCCAGACAAGAGTGCTTCACAGTTTTGGCTCTCTTAACCAGTTCCGTCAGTCCCTCTTCTACCCACTCACTTACTAAGAGTAAGATGACCACTTTTCAGAAATAAGTAGCTTGGCATGACTACAGACTTCTGGGTAAGTCAGCTGATTGCCTGAGGATACAACATTAAGTTCAAAATATTCCCCCTCACTTTATGGTGATGCTCCTTTGTCCTCAGGCTGACTGGCCTTATTTCATATCACAGACCAACACCTATCTTTGACTAAAGTAAAAACTGTCTTCTTGGAGTAGTAGAGGACAAGCTATTATTCAAGATTCTTCTACTGCCCAATAAAGACAGTCCTTAAAAATCATTTTTTGGATCTCTTCATATTAAACAGATCCCATGTCATAAAGAAGTTTAGATTGATACTTCTACAGTCCTTCCTTAGTTTGCTACTACCAGATGCTCTCCTTGCCAGCTTTGACATGAAGGACGACTAGATTTATGTCCTTTTTTGTAAGGAACATGGAAAGTTTCTGATGTTTGTAACAAGGATGCAGCACTTCAGTTGGTCTCTTTGCTGTTTGGGCTGTCCATTGCTTCCAGAGTCTTACCAAATGTTAACTCTAGTCTTCCCCCGTCTCATGTTAAAGGATGTGCATATTTATTCATACCTGGAGGATTGTCTGATTCAAGCTTTTTTTTCCAGGAGGCACTATGAAAAGCCATGGATTACATTTCTCACAGGTAAATAACCTAGGCATCTCCCTCAACTGCCTAAGGTCCAGTGTGTTTTGTTTACAGAAAGACATTTTGAGCAGCAGTCCTGAACACCAGAAGGTGAATTATCCCTGCAGTCAAAAAAGACCTTCCTGTTGAGCCTTTTTTTTTCTTGCACTGTGGAGAGGACATGTCTTAATAGAAAGAGTCACACCTGAAGACACTAATGTACATCTGTCTGCATCATTGTTCTGTTTAGCTAGGATGCACACATGGAAGACCCAGTGGCACTCAAGGCACCTTTGGCACCAGCACCTTCACACAGTGGATGTGTTACTAGTTATACCTTTTGTTCAAAATGAATTCTAGTGGTGCTCATCACAGGTGTTAACCTACCCATGTATGTTGTTCATAACCAGCTCCCAGGCAATCCAGTCCTTGATGACCAGTACATCAGGCGTTGCCTTTGGAGCCAATACAGGAGCTGTAAAGGCTGTGGCAAGGTGGGATTGCCAGGACATGAGCAAGTACAGCAGTGTCAAGGAGATTTTAGCCATAATCTATGCATTACAGGTATACAAGGCAACTGGAAAGACAGGAGTACAGAAAGTAGTCATGGATGGCACAGTCATGGTTAATCAGCAAGCAAGGGAGAACTTTTAATTGTTCTGCACACTGGTCATGATTGCCTGGAACCTGGCTGCCCAAACAAAGGTACATTTACAGGCCTTCTACATCCCCTCAGCTTACACCTTCTTGGCAGACAAGTTGAGCAGGTCCATCCTCAACCTCTACAAATGAAAGCTAGATCTTAAGGTTTTTCTATACTTTGACTCTAAATTGGGGTACCCCAGAGATGCATCTATTTGCTTCCACACTGGAATCACCATCTCAGAAAATTTTGTACAGGAAACCCACACTAGGAGGCACAGTCAGTGAACAAAAATTATTTTTATGCCAAGCGCAAGCAAAGCAGATCTCCTCCTTTTAGATGTTATTATTTAAGATTGCCCTGTTTGTCCAGAGTAATGCAGTCAAGGAAAGAAAAAAATATTACATTTCTGAAGTCCTTCTGTGTCTCGTGTTACTGTCTCAGAAAGATCGGACTCTGATACATCCATACTTAAAGGGCCTCAAACTAGCAACCTTGTAGCTATAAACTTGCTCCTGGGACTCTTTCTCTACTTTTTTATTATGCATACTTCAAGAAGCCAGGAAGCCTGCCACAAGGAAGTCCTACCAGCCAAAATGAACTCTCTATTATCAATAGATGATATATATATATTTTTTGGTCTAATGATTATACCATTCAGCCTAAGGCAGTCCAAGATATCTAGCTTTCGTTTACAGATGTGGTTCTATCCGTGTCATTATTGATCAAAGATGGGTGTAGGATCTGCCATCGGATCCGAGCCGGCAACTAGAAAGACAGATCCTGAGCTCAAGCTCCTCCCCTTCTCAAGATCCCTTGCTACCCACAACCCCCAGATCTCGTTTGCCGCAATTTCCTTCAGAATGTGCTTCCAGCAGCTCACGCATCTTCTTTCATCCCCTACCTTCTCCTGGTAATCTTTCGAGTACTTTAAACCTCTCCCTGCTCCCCCCCCCTTTTTGCTGTTGTGTTTTGTGCGGGTGGTGTGTGTGTGTGTGTGTGTGTGTGTGTGTGTGTGTGTGTGTGTGTGTGTGTGTGTGTGTGTGTGTGTGTGTGTGTGTGTCTGTGAGTGTGTAAGTGTGTGTGTGATTGTGTGGGATGTCAGGAAAAACTCACGGGTTTTAAAAGATACTCCTTGTGCGGTTGGAAAATGCCGCATTCTGACTCACATGAGGAGTGTGTGTACTGTCTGGAGTGCCACATCTGGAGGTTGAATGTGACATTTGTGTGTGATTCAACCCCAGGGCTGTCCTAGACAGTAGGAATAAGCTCCTGCTGAAAGGGTTGGCCAAAGGGAGTTCCTTGGTTTTGGGTGCCCCTTCAAAACTTCCCTTGGATCCCAAGAGGAAGTCTTTCTCCTTGAGGGATTCTCCCACCAAAAAGCCAAAGCTCTTGGATCACGGCTCCCCAGCTTCAAGACCAACCTTCTTAGCTTCAGATTTGGGCTGTTATGCTTCAAGAGCCCTGGCTTCCTCTGTTGGATCCAAGACCTCAGATCCTTGGAGGTCCTCGAATCCGAGCCGCCCTAGACCCCTCTCTGATCTGGCTTACCTGTTTGATCTGACCGCGATATACTCTATGTCCTCTGATCCAAGCAGACCCTCAAATCCAACAGTTTTGATGGATCTGATTGTTATTGAACGCTCCCTTTCCAGTCCTAGAAGATCGGATTTGGGGCTTTTCAGCGGGTCTCCTTGTGACCGCAGGCTGTCAGCTAGGGTGGGCCATTCCTCACTATCTTCCCATTCCACCAGTAGTCTACTTCCCTCAGATATGGATAGGATAATGATGAGGTCTAGCTGGGCTTGTTGCCATCCCCTGCCCACTTGCCCAGGGGATCTTCACCATCCATGGAACTCCTCTTCCTGACTGACCCATCTGGGTTCGGAGCCCCAGGATTGGGGGGGGGGGGTTCCCATCAGAACAGCGAATGCTTAAAATAGCAAATGCTCTTCTATCAAACCTAAAACTACAAAACCTCAAAATATCGAAGGCACGGAACAGAGATCATTTCCCCAGGGAAAAAAATTGCTGGGCCATTCTTGAGACTTTGCTGTTTGCTCCACTGTGGTGCAATCTTGGAGTTTGTATATTTAAGTAGGTGGGTGTGGGGAGCACAGCCCCCCCGCTTTATTTTCTCTGTGCATTTTTTTTTTTTTTCTGGATCAGTCTGTGCCTTCGACATTTTGAGGTTCTGTAGTTTTCGGTTCGATAGAGCATTCGCTATTTTAAGCATTCACTCTTCTGATATAGACCCGGATCAGGGCATCCCAAGGTAGAGGCCAACGGTGTCGGGCATTGCTTCCCATACCATATTGTCTGGGTCCCTGGTTTGGCTCTGTTGCCCTCGGAGCTGGTGGCACCTTTGCCCAGCTAGGTCAGTGGGGGTTACCGGGGAGTGGGGTTGGGTCTAGAGCTTTTGGACCATTCCCTCCCTTTGGGGGCCTCTGCTTTGGACAGCTCAGGGCCGATATCGTCTGGGGACATCAGTGCTTTGTCTGGGTCTCCCCTTCCATCCCAGTCGGCTGTGGTCAGTGGGGAGGAGGGGTAGACTTTCTTCAGCCTGTCCACTTTCTGGGCGATAGAGAGGACTACCTCTTCCTCGGCTCTGGATTCTTCCCAGCCTCTCTCGATGTTGGGCGGTGAGACCTCTTTATCCTACCAGGGTCAGCCCTGCCATGAGCACCTTCAGAGGGGCCTTGCCCCCATCGGGTTCCCTTCCTATTCCAGGTCCTCACTTTTCGGAAGAAGATGTGCAAGTGGAAGCACTTGGACTCCTGTCGAGAGTCCCTCACTGAAGACATGGATTTTGAGGAAGGAGACCGCTCCCCCAGACTTCCTTCTGATTAGGTGTCCTTTGGTGACATCCTCGAGATCCTTAAACAGCGAGGCGATTGGTCTTCCCCACCCAGTCTTCAGAGGAATCTGTGTTCCTGAAGGCCTTCAGGGCAGGCCAATCTTCTACCTGGGTACCTCCCCCTGTCGATGAGCTTGTCCAGCTGATATCTAGCAGGGCGTGGAAGGAGCCGGACACAGTAGAACCAGTTCCCAAGAAAGCTGATAAGTTCCTAAGCCCCCCCCCCCCCAAAGACAAGGCCTTTTGGTGCAAAGGCATCCCTGTTGATGCTATTCTGGTGGATGCAGTTACGAAAAAGGAGCTCACCAAACAGAGCTCCATGGTCCATCCCCCAAACAGGGACTGTCAGGCGATTGACCATGTTGGGAAGCGCGTGTTTGCCTCAGCTATGTTTGGACTGAGAGCAACCAACTGCATGGCACACTACCTAGCTGCAAAGGGACTCGGTGTCAGAACTCTCCACTTCCCTTTCGAAGTTGCTGCCTCCAGAAAGTCTTACATTGGTCTCTCCGAAACTGTCTACTCTATCTTCCCTCGCTAATGTCTCAATGAGGTTGCTCTCCAATACGATGGAGGCCACATCTCGAGCGGTGGGCACTGGCATTGCCATTAGGCATCATGCCTGGCTTCGCCTTTGTGGGTTTGCGGAAAACTTCAAGGCGCCATTCACTAATGCTCCTTTCGATGGGTCAACTTTGTTTGGTCCTTTGGTCAAAGAAACTTTAACCCGTAGTGAGTAGGAGGGAAAGACTTTGTCCGTGGTTGGGATCAAGATCTCTAGTCCCCAACAATCCTTTTCCAAAAATCAGAGGGGTAATAAGAAACTGTGGTTCCACAGGTCTCAAGTCATCCTTCAGGATGCTCCACAAGAATCCTCTTCCTCTGGCTGGAGAAGGGGCTTTGACAGCAGATGCCGCCCTAGAGGCAGAGGGTGTCTGCAGAACCAGGGCTCCCGAGAACCCTTCTCAAAGAAGCCCCTTCAACTCCTGAAGCATTGCCCAGCTGTCCTGGAAAACGTCAGGGGTCATCTCTCCGTCCACCCAGTAGCCTGGACAAGTATTACCTAAGATCAGTGGGTGTTAAACATCGTGTCTAGGGGTTACCTCATACCCTTTTTTAGCCCCTTCCAGTTCAGAAATTTCTCCCAGATGTTCCACCATGCCAAAGTGAGTTGACCCTTCTAGAGGTTCGAGACCTCCTTCAAAAAAGAGCCATCCAGGAGGTCTCAACAGAGGGGTCTATATTAGATGATCGAACTTCCAAATGTTCGACCATCATATGGTCGACACCATATTATTGAACTTTTAAAAGATCGATCATCTAATTAAAAAAAAAAAAAATACACAAATAACCTACTTGAATGTTTTAAGCAGGGGAGCAAGCACCCCTTCACCTCCCACACCCCCCTGCTCTTTAATATGCCAACTCTGAGATCGCACTACAGTGCAGAAAAGGGAAATCTTCCCATTCCATGCTGTATGGAGATCTCCGTTAAAACGTTCGAACTTTCAAAAGTTCGATCATATAGCATCAACCATATGAAACTCGAACTTTTGGAAGTTCAGTCAACTAATATAGACCCTCAGTAGGGCAACACGGACTTACTCTTGCTTCTTTTTGGTGCCCAAAAAGACCAAGGCCCTGCTTCCCATTCTGGACCTCGGTGTTTTAAATTTGTCTGGCAAGAAGTCGAAGTTCAAAATGGTTACTGTTCATTCCATTCTGCCTCTTCTGCACAAGGATGATTGGATTTGCTCAGTGGATCTCAAGGATTCGTACTGTTAAATCAAAATAGATAGATGCTCCAGGAGATACTTGCACTTCCGGCTGGTGGCCAGTCACTATCAGTTCAGAGCCCTGTCCTTTGGACTCACTACAGCCCTCTGGGTGTTTACCAAATGTATGGCACTGGTAGCTTCCCATATTCAACTGCAAGGTTTCCAGGTCTTTCCTTACCAGGACAATTGGCTCCTCACAGAACCCCCAAGGCATCAACTCACACTGGCCACGAATTACACACTTAAGTCCCTTTCAGGACCTAGGCATCACAGTCAACCTGCCCAAATCTCATCTTGCCCATGTCAAGAGTCTGGAATTTATTGGGGTCCTTCTGGACACGGTGTCAGAGACTGCAGCACTTCCCCCACGCAGAGTCAAGATGATTCGCAAACAGGTCTGTCTTCTGGATCTGGAATATCCTTCAGTTTTTAATCTTGCAGGTGTTAGGTTCAATGGCGGCAGCGATTCAGTTAGTCCCTCTTGCCAGATATCACATGCAAGTTCTACAATGGAGTCTTGTGGTGCAATGGTCAGCTTACCTTCATCCTATGTCCACACTCAGGATTCTCAAGTCTGCAGACATCACTTTGCTTGGTGGCTCCAAACTCAGGACCTTCTTCTAGGCAGACCTGGCGCTCATCTAGTCAGGATACAGTAGACGAGACTTTATGGGTTCTGTTCAAGCAGCTTTATTATTTATAAACACACCAGGATTGAGGCTTACTCTCTGGCTGCACTTTCAAAATGGCACTGAAGCTGGTACATGCTGGCTATTTATATACATGTTCAGTTCTTGAAATGCTTCTTAAAGATACAGCACACATACTCTATTCTACATCCTAAAAAAGACCACCAGTAATACACTCGATATATAAGTACCACTAAGCCAGTGAAAAAAGCTGCAACCTATTGGGACTCAAGAGATATTTGGATATTGATGTTACACCTCAGGGCTTAAGGTTTGTGAAAAGCTCCTACTACTCCTTTTAATATCTCTGATCCCATTGATGCAGATTTTGAACAAAAGTGGATATCTGCCACTCATAGATGTGTCACAGAATGGTTACACATCTTAATAGAAAGAGGCAGTATTAAGCAACGTAAAGTTAGAGTGATTTTATTAAAGTTTTCTTAAATCCTTTTGCAGTTGCAGCTTTTTTTACTGGCTTAGTGGTACTTCTCTATTCTACATCCTCCCTCTTTGAGAAATAAGTCATGCAATGTTGACGACATTAATTGACATGCAATCAATACAAATAATTCTTTGTCATGCAATTATACAGAACTAAATACATATAGACAATTATGTCCAGGTTCTGTGTATTTCATACTACGACCAAATCGTGTGATATAGAAATTAGAATCAGGTATAGCAACTGGGACGGTCTCTGCTGAATGTTCAACTTTTGAGACATCAGAAACATCATCAGGAATGGAAGTAGAAGTTAAGACATGTTCAGCAACAGGAACATTGTCTGGATTGCTCTGAGGTCTAGAGTCTGTATCACCGAAACAATGCTGTGATATCGATTCTGATACAGGAAGAAGATGTCTGAGATTTCTCCTGTACTCCACACCCTCAGATTCTACGAAGTAGGATCTCGGCTCGGTGCATGTACCTGTTACTTGACCAATCCAATCAAAACCTTTCGACGTTTGTATCCTCACTGTCTCTCCTTTCAATGGACAAAGAAATCTGCTCGATTTATTATAGCTTGGACTTTTGGAAAGAACGCTTTCTGAATAGTTGAGCTAATTGTCCTGTTGTTCTTTGCTTTAGGCCTCAACAAACTGGAACTGATAGGCAATGTTGTTCTGGTTTGCCTACATAGAAGTCTCTGAGCAGGCAAGCCAAGTATATCATCACAGGGTATGTTTCTGAGATTAAGTAAATTCCAAAAGACATCGGTATTGTCATACTTTGACCTCTCAAGCAATTGCTTTGCACTCTGCACTGCACGTTCAGCTGGACCATTTGACTGTGGACATTCTGGACTACTAGTAACATGTACGAAGTCCCATTCTTTTGCAAATTTCTGAAACAACTGACTAGTAAATTGACTGCCATTGCCAGAAATAACTTTGTGTGGAATACCATGGACTGAGAAATGATGTTTCAACTTAGTAATAACAGCAGTGGACATTAGTTTAGGTAGTAAAACAATCTCAAACCAGTTTGAATAAGAGTCTACCAATACTAAGTCATGCTGATTGTTCCACTTAAATATATCAATGGCTACTGTTGACCTAGGTAGTTAAGGAATTTGACTTAGCTGAAATGGTTCTTTTTGCAAATGCAGTTTAGTACTATTGCATACTGAACAAGAAGAAAGTACTTTATCAATGTCTTTTGCTGGAGAAGGCCAAAATACTAGTCCTCTCGACGTTCTTTTTGTAGATTTGTAACCTGGGAGACCACGATGCAAAATCTGGATATATTCATGTTGTAAGGAAGCAGGAACAACAATTTTAAATTTTAGGACCTTTGAAAATAGTGCCATCTTCCTTCAACATCTCATCTCTGTAAGGAAAATAAGTTTGCACTTTAAGTGGTGCACTTGATTGCTTTGGCGGCCATCCAACATTAATGTAGTGGTTGAGCTTTTGCAAAATTGGATCAGTCTTTGTATGATCTCTCAGCTCATCAAGTCTATTGTTAGAAAAATTACGCACTTTCATGATGTCAGAGTCAAAATTCTCTGCATGAAGCTGTTCCATTGTATTTCTGGGCAATATGGTAAAGTATCAGCCAGATAAAGAAGTTTGCCTTGTGTATAGACCACTTTGAAGTTGTATTTTTGCAATTTGAACATCATTCTTTGTAATCTCACTGGAGCTTAATGCATAGGTTTCTTTAAAATAGTAACTAGAGGTTGGCGATCAGTTTCAATATGAATGGCTCAACCATGGATATAATCATGAAACTTTGAACATGCAAATACTATTGCCAAGTGTTCTCTCTCAATTTGAGCATTATTGCATTTCAGTTTGCGTAAGAGTTCTTGATGCATAGGCTACTGGCCTGCCTTCTTGAAGAATGACTGCGCCAAGACCAAATTTTGAAGCATCACAGGAAAGAGTTACTGATTTATTGACATCATAGTATCTTAATGTAGGTGGGGTGGCAATTTTATGCTTAAGGTCTTCAAATGCTCTCTGATGCTGTTCCAACCAAGATCGTGTAACATTTCTGCAAGTCAGCTCTCTCAAAGGTGCTGTCATATCACTGAAATCTGGTATAAACTTGCCTAAATAGTTGACCATACCAAGAAAACATTGTAGAGCTTGAACATTATCTGGTGCTGGCATTTCAAGAATGGCTGCTTGCTTGGACGGGTCTGGTTGCAAGCCAGTGCTGGTAAATAAATGACCTACATATGTAACTTCTGGTAGTTTGAATTTGCACTTCAGAGGATTGAGCTTTAAGTTCACTTCACATACTCTGTCTAGAATTCTCTTAAGGTTTCTTTCGTGCTCTGCTTCAGCATTGCCTCCAACCCGTAAATCATGTACCATTATGGCACAAGGATAACCTGAAAAAATTTGCTCCATTGTATGCTGAAAGACTTCACTTGCAGAATTTATTCCAGATGGCATCCTGAGGAATCTATATCTGCCTAACGGGGTACTGAAAGTAGTCAGTAATGAGGATTTGCGATCACGCATCACTTGCCAAAATGAACTTTTTGCATCTAAGACAGAAAAAACAGTGGCATTCAGTATTAGGTCTGTGACTTCCTCAACTGTACACATTGCATGATGCGATCTCTTTAATGTTTTGTTCAAATCTCTTGAGTCAATACATATTCTGATTTCATCTTAGCCTTTTTGGGGGGGCTGCTACCATGGGCGACACCCATTCACTTGGTTCTGTGACTGGACAAATTACACCTTACTGCACCATTTTATCAAACTGAGCTTTAACTCTGTTCTGCATAGCTATTGGAACTTTTCTTGCTGGTCTGACCACTGGACTGACCTGTGGGTCTAACTTCATAGAATACACAACTGGAAGTTTGCCTAACTTGTCATTGAAAACATTAGCATACGTTTAGAAAATGGCTTCAATAAAATTTGAGTTAGGAGATGTGCTTATAGGTTCATAGGTAGGTACTAGGCTATTGGCCCTAGGGCCTACACAAGCCTAGCCAAAAAGGTACCCTGGCTTTCGCCACCCAAGAAAATTATTTTCATGTGCCCTTGTCAAGCAGAGCCACAGAAGAGATCCCCGGGGTGAATTTCCTATTACCCATCCAAAATAAAACAAAATAAAGAGCCAGCACTCAGAGGCAACCAATATGTTTTATTCCTTCCCTTCCTTCAGACTGGTTTCGGCATCAGACCTTCTTCAGTGATGTTACATTCATAATTCAGGAATAGTATTTATACATATTATATATCCTCAGTTATGACATCACTTCCCCCATTTAAGTAATTAAACATCCAAAGACATATAAAGCATTTTAACAAACTAAACAATATTTTTATGATTTCAGATGAAATATATGTATGGCTAACCAAATATTAGTGAACTATTGCTACATGCAAGGTCAATAATGAATGTACATAATTAACAAAATCTCATAATTTGTCATTGAGTCGTGGATGAAATTGAGCTCCCAACTTAATGATCCTTTTTCTTTCCTTTTGAGTCAATATAGTATGCCAACCCTGTTTGGATGATCTATTTCCCTTGACCTGATATATAATAACAAATCCAAAAGTGGCAGTTTTATGTGACTGACAGTGTCTATATAATGCATTAGTCATTTTATTGTGAAGTAAGTCACTCAGATGTTCTGAAATACAACACTTTAATTGCCTGGAAGTCTGCCCCACATAAAAGGCAGAACATTGGCAAATAGCCAAATATACTATCCAGTCAGAACTGCAATTTCCGAAAAATTGAATTTCAAAAATTTGACCAGTATTTTTACTAATAAAGGATGTGATTTTAAACATGTGTTTGCACAAACTGCAATGTCCACAAGGATGCGAGGCAGAACATTGGCAAATAGCCAAATATACTATCCAGTCAGAACTGCAATTTCCGAAAAATTGAATTTCAAAAATTTGACCAGTATTTTTACTACTAAAGGATGTGGTTTTAAACGTGTGTTTGCACAAACTGCAGTGCCCACAAGGATGCGAGCCAACAAGTCTATCCCCCATGAGAGTAAGCTGATATTGATTTACATAATCATAAAAGGTCCTTTTGTAATGGGCAAAATAAGAAGAAAGCGTTCTGCCCCTCCTAAAGGAAAACTGACATCTAGTTGGCAAACACTGACCCATATCTGAATTGGCCCGAAGAATATTCCAGTGTTTGTTGACCACATCTTTTAGCAAATGGATATTACTAAAAAATGTGGTAACTAGCCTCTTGGCCCCCTGACCCGCCCCCTTTAGTTTTAGCTTTGTACTCGAGTAAACTGGACCTCTCACAATTGGTCGCCCAATCACTGGCCTTATGTATTACCGATTCCCAATAACCCCTATCAATAAATCTACCCTCAAGGTCCTGCCTGGCATTCTGAAAATCAATGTCTGCTGAGCATATTCTCTTAATTCTCATAAACGGAGCTTTAGGAATGTTATTGATAGTATGTTTGGGGTGTAAACTAGTTGCATGTAGTAAATTATTATATTGTGGGTATTTTCTATAAACTGAAGTTTTAAGTGTACCATCAGCCTGCCTCAATATATTCACATCCAAAAAATTTTATCTCATTGCTGTGATACATAACAGTAAATTCAATACCCCACCGATTACCATTAAGGTGTTCCAAAAACTAACAAATAGTCTGCACCCCCACGCCAAACAAGCCAGCAATCATCTAAAAAAGTCTCCATATATCCATCTCAGAAAGGAAAATGTTATGCATCACATCATATATAATTTGATCTTCGACATACCCCATAAAGAGGTAAGCATAAATGGGGGCAAAAGAAGCCCACATAGCTGTTCCCTGCTGCTGCCAGTAACATTCACACCTGAAATAGAAAACGTTTTTTGTCAATATATGTTCCACCAAACATGAGAAGAGTATTAAATCCTGGCTCATATAAATTGGTCCTGTTGAGCCAATATTCCAAGGCAAGTGATCCCGCCCAATGGGGGATACTGGTATATAGGGATTTAACATCGAGTGTGCACGTGAGCCAGTTGGGTTCCAATTGAGAATCCAAAATAATTTGTAAAAACTCTGTAGTGTCCTCTATTCTTGCCCTGATGCTTGATAATAATGGTTTTAAATAGTATGTCAAAAAAGCTGAAATGGGTTCAGTTAGAGACCCTTGCCCGGAAGCAGTAGGCCTTCCTAGGGGCCTTCTCAAATTTTTATGGATTTTGGGCAAGAGATGTAGGTATTGTCAGGTCGGATCTTGAACCATGAGCTGTTCTTTCATCTTAACATCAATAATTCCCTCATCCATTGTTTGATTCAAAAATGAATCAATTTCACCCTTGAATTTGGGTGTGGGGTCTGTGGACATTCTAATGTAATACTGAGGGTTGGACAATTGTCCATTTCCCTCATTCCAGTAATAACTGGCATCCATTATCACCACAGCCCCACCTTTGTCTGCTGGAAGGATAATTATATCAGTATTGGAATATACATTTTTCAGAGCCTGCT